>NC_034598.1:68233165-68254216 GCF_900095145.1 Mus pahari
ATAATAATAATAATAAAAAAAAAGAAATAAAAGGGAGGCTGCCTGTGCTTGTTCTATTACAGTTACAGAAATCGAAGGTTGATTATATGTCAACATTAGCACAATTCTTATGGTAAAAGAAAATCTAACCAAAGGTATAATTTGTAACAACATTTTTTATCAGAGAAGCTGAAATGTACACACACACACACACACACACACATACACACACACACACACACAGGAGTAGGAAAAGGGGAAGAGAAAGCTAGATAGCAGAAGACAGAGAAACAGGGTGAGAAAGACACACGAAATAAGCCAGAGACAGGAAAGGGGAAGGGAGCTGGGGTGAGGGGCAGAGACTGAGACGTGGGATTGAGTATATCAATCTTCTGGGCTCCACAATTTAAAATGTAATTGATTGACTAATAATAGCAACAGTAATAATAAAAGTAGCTCCCGCCAACGCTCTATTTCAGAGGAAATTGAGACATAAGGAAATTAAATAACTTTGCCAAAGGCACTTAGCAAAAATATGATCCACTGGGACTTCTAAGCACCTAGGACTTCAGAGGTACTGAGTTTATAGTTCTGTGCTGCCAGGCAAGGTGTGGTTAACACTTCTGTGCTTAAGGAGGTGACATGGCGACTTCCTCGTTTAAACCTGTACTCTCCCATAGCTTAACTTCAGGTCCTCCTCTGGACTTTCTGGCCTGTTGTCTGCAGATCACTGGAGTCAGGGCACTTGAGTCACAACCACTTGCTGCTGGGCAAACCTTGCTTCTGTTGAGTCGGCTGCAACCGTGGTGGTCTGTTTTCTATTGTGTTACAGAATTCTCAAACCGCTTTCTTTCGTTCCGCTTCTGATGGCATATGTACAGTGTCAGAAGGTGAACCCAGGGAGGAGACACTGTTAGGTTTAGAGGGGTAGGCAGGGCATTGATTTTCCATGATTCAAGTAATAGGGGAAAGTGTCATTGTGCCCAGGGGAAAGAGTTTATTGCGGTAGAAATAGGTGACTGAAGATTACAGAATTGTCGAGGTTGCTGATAGAAATGATTTTAAAAACCAACCCATGACATTGTTTTCAGTGACTTTTCTCAATTTGTTTACTCTAAATAACCCCACAGCTATTATAAACTATCTTGACTTCTCCGAACATTTACAGCTGAACTCTCTCTCCCATGTGTTTTTCCTATATGTCAGAAACTATGTTGTAGAGATAGTTCGGTGATTTAAAGAAAATACGGAAATAAATAATTGTCAGAAGACAAAATCAAAAATTATAAAGGTTGTGACTGGGATAGTCTCAATAACCCTTGGGACTGATACTGTGAGTTAAGATCCTCGTGGTTGCTGTGTGTCATTTCTTAGGATGTAAAGGGAGTGACGTCACTGTTACTCCATGTGGACGAAGAAGACTTTAGGATCCCGATCAACATTGTTATGAACGAAGTTCAGAGTGACTTTATTAGATAAAGGTTTTGCTGGTGTTGGGCTTGCTGTGACTACTGACATTTAAGTTGAGGTGACTTCTGGTGTTGGAGTTGAGGTGAGAGTGCTGGTGTCGCATTTGAAGTAACTGAGGAAGTTGAACTTGAGGTAAATGTTGGTGTTGGAGTTGAGGTTAACTGCTAGAGTTTGGGGCTTACATAACTGCTGAAGTTAGACTTGAGGTGATTTCTGGTGTGGCTCTTGGACTCGAAGTGACTTCTTGCATTGCTCTTGGTCCATTTGGGCTGTTGCCAGGACCCTGCCATAGACTGGCTCCAACCTATCTTGAAGTCTCCAAATCAACTCTCTGGCTTCCCATCCCCTCATTTTGCCTCACCCACACAAAGGAAAAAACAAGCTAAGAATTTCAATGACAAATCCTTGAGTATTTTCCTGAGACAAGGTCGTGATATTTAGTCTGGCTGGACTGATCTATGTAGCTCAAGGTGGTTTAGAACTCATGGCTATATTGTTGCATCTGAGTCCCAGATGTTGTGATACATCTCATATATAATTAGCCTTACATAGCCTGAAAGTCTTGCTTTGTACTTAACTTACTATAATCTTTCAGCTGCTGCCTCCCCAGTGCTAGGATTATTAAAGATATGTACCGCTAAAGCCAGAAAAAAAGGTTTTATTGTACTCATTTATATTAAGGATGCTAGTAGCACAAAAATTGGGTTGATGTAATATTAATCTCATTTTCATAAAATTGTAATTAAAAGCATTAATACAGTTATCATTTATATACTTATGAGATGAGGTTTGTGGAAAAATTTCTCTGACAGAGTTTCAGGTCTCAGTTTGGGTCCTCCCTGTAGGTGGACCAGTAGTCTCAATTAACCTGGATCCTCGAGGTTTCTCAGATACTGGAACATCAACCAGGCAGCACACACCAGCTGATATGAGGCTCCCAACACATATACTGCTTGGTCTGGGTTTAGTCAGAGAAGATGCACCTAATCCACAAGAGACTGGGACTGGAGGCCCTAGGGAATTTAGAGATCTGGTTGGATGGGGGTCAGGGGTGGGGACATTCTTGTGGAGACAGGGCAGTGGGGAGGAGGTATGGGATGTGGAACAGTCAGAGGGTGGACCAGGAAGGGAATAAAATCTGGAGTTTAAAATAAATAAATAGATAGATAGATAGATAGATAGATAGATAGATAGATAGATAGATAAAAAACCCTTAAAGTGCTATGTTAATTTATAATTATTTTACCTGTACTTTCACCAGGGCTTGGGGAAGGACCTTATATGCTGGCAAGTTATGGGCAAAGTGGCCTCGTTCTTGGTGCCAATATGACCAGTAGAAGCGTTTTCTCTTTGCCAAGAAGCAGCAATCGTGGTAATTTATTTTTTATTTTTATGATCACTCCGGGCCTTTTCAAAGAGAAGACATCCTGTAAGTATAATTGAAAATGCAAATTTAGTTTTTCAACTTAGAGTTTTTCATTAACTGTTCCTCAAATATTAATTGGAGATTTCATATGCTAAGACATTTTCTAAGTTCCCCCGAGGAATATAAAACAAATTCTCTCGGAATACAAAATGGCTATTTTACATATAAAATAATTCGCTTATCTATTGGCATTGTTATGTTAGAACTGCAGATGTTTGATGGAGTCTTTTTGGTATTAAGCAACTCACTGATTAAATGTTTATGGTATTAACCACAGAACTTAATTTGAAAATATTTAAAAGATTTCATTCTTAACGTTTAAAGGATTTGAGTAGACTGTTAAAGTAAATATGAAGGATTTGAGATGAGTATGGTTCATACATGTCAGAGTGTAGACGATCATGACAGTGTTTTGTTCTTAGTGTGTCTCCTTTGTCCTGGTCTCACTGTCCTTAGTTCCTTAAACCTGCCTTCACTTACTGGCTTGTATCAGCAAATTATATCCCAGGCTTGTATCTGCCTGGCACCTGTTCTTACTGGTGGGTGTGCCCCTTTCTGGCCTGTGATGGCAGGCTACATTTTCATTGAAGTCTACCTAGAACTATACACATGCTACAAGCACGAGAAATTCATGAACATGATAATATGCTCTTTTTTTTTGTCCTGGAAAATGAACTCTTTAAGTTCTGGAAATCTGAAGTTGTAATTTATATTAGTTGCAACTGATTTTCTTTGTATGAAAAATTATTTGATTTTATTTTCATCTTTGGCTTCTCAGTCATGATATTAGCCAGTTTTGTTTTGTTTTATTTTGTTTTGTTTTGTTTTGTTCTGTTCTGTTCTGGTTTGGTTTGGTTTGGTTTTGGTTTTTCAAGATAGGGTTTCTCTGTATAGCCCTGGCTGTCCTGGAACTCATTCTGTAGCCCAAGCTGGCCTCGAACCCAGAAATCTGCCTGCCTTTGTCTCCCAAGTCCTGGGATTAAAGGCATGTGCCACCACTGCCTGGAAATATTTGCCAGTTTTAAGGACAAAATAAATGTCCTTGATAACATTGTATTTGATAGATTTCTTGGTTTTATGAGTCATAGTAACTATTGTTCTTAAAAGATGCAAACACTGTCTTTTCTAAGAATGAATGCAATATTTTAATTAAGTGGTTTATAGCATGAATCTTAGAAATACAAGGCACAATTTCAAAGCAAATTAACAAATTACAATCATACATATCCAATGCTTTGTAAAGTCTGAATACTCATTAGTCATTTTTGTCATCTTTTGAGAAACATACAGTATTATTGAGTATATAACATTTTCTCAATGTAGTAAAATCCCTTATGAGAGTCATTTTTTCCTAAAGAGACCACTGATGTAAAGAACAGTTGGTTATACTCTTAAATTAGTATGTTTTCCTGTTCCTTTTCTGTCACAGTTTAGTGATTATAGGTTTTATATGTGAAAAACGTAACAGCCCATAAATTATGTATCTACTTTTTTTTCCCTTTCCCAAGGGCACAATAGGTAAGTTAAAAACCAGAACTTGCCAAAGATTGGTTTGTCGAGGGTTCGTTGTTGTCTACCTCATTTTAAGTGTTGTTGTTTTTTTCTCTCTCTTTGAAATTGTTAAATTCATGATCAATGTGCCTGAGATTGGCATTAATTTTGCATGGCAAGATTTTGGACTGTCTTCACCCTTGTGAATGCATATTATAAGGCCCTTGCCTGTGTTTTGCCTTCTTCTGAGGCCCTAAGTCATTAAGACCTTCTGTTTTACAGCATTTGCTCTTGTTTCCTTGGAATCTGCTGAAAGGCCCAACTACTTTCTGTATGTCCACGACAATGACACTCTTAGCTTGCTGCTGTGGCGGGCAAACTCGGAATTTCGCCAGAGAGCAACATTTTTCCACCACCAAGGCCTCTGGATTCCTGGTTACAGTGCATTCGAACTATACATCAAGAAAGGCTACTTCATCGTTTTTATGGGTTCCAGTGTCAAAGCATCAAAATACGATGATTCGGAAGAATTCAAGCAGTCAAGTAGCTTTAGCATAGAAGGTGTGCTTCCCAAGAGCTCCAAAGAGGAGCACAAATTCTTAGACTGCGAAGACTATGTCAGATGCTAGCATTAGGTATCTGACTCTATGTGCAGGCCATGTGAAATGCTAACATTAGGTATCTGAGTCCTGTGACCCCAACCTTTCTTCTCTTCAGGTTACTTATCAGCTAAACAGAAGGAATAATGATGATTTTATCTTCTATGTTACATGCATGGATATAAATGACTTAGAATAACTCTAATAACTTTATAATTATTTCTCCATATATTACTAATAGTACTTATTGGGTTTTTGCATCAGAACCCAGTTACATCTAATGAAATGGTCTAGTATTTGGATCTACTTTTTTTTTTCATATGAAGAACTTTATATCTATCTGATTCTTAGACCCAAAGAAAACATATTCATCTCTGTCTTCTGAATTTGAGAGTGACTGCATTGATTGACCTCTGGGAAGTTTGTTTAGCTTAGGAGACGCTCGATCTGATTTCTCAGAAAGAACCTTTGTGGTCTACCACTGAGGAGATCTACACGTCAGAAGGCAATCCTCTCTTTGTACCGCTCAGGTCCTGCTCTGTTTTCAGAACGAAGCAGCTTGATTTCTCTCTGAAGTCTCCCAAACACTTCTCCATTTTAATTGATCCCCTGAAGAAGATCAATACTGCTAACCATTTGCCCTCTCTACTGTGCATGGGCTTCTGAAAAACTCTTTAATGGGTGGATTTCAGAAAAACCTAAATTGTGCTTTAGAAGTAGTCTATGGCATAAATCCCTGGGCTCAAAGGTTTTAAGGCTGGCAGGAGTTTTGTATAAATGCAACGGATAGTGCTGAGAGTCCTAGCAAGGGGCTCAAAGCAGGGCTTCAGGGGCCCTGATGGTTTCTGCACTTGTTTTGTCCAATGAGACAGAGGGGTCAGAACAAGGAGCTTTAACATTTTCCTATAGGTGGTGGGAATCCACAGATCCTTAGGATTCATAGTGAGCTAGTGCTCCCCTTCTCAGGATAGCGGGTCGGAGTAGGCAGTGTCTTATCTTTACATACTCCAGATGCCCTTCAGCCGAGAGTACCGCACTCTGGGTTCCACTGACATCTCTAAGCACAGACTCTTCAGGCTTAGGGAGGCAGGCCCAGGTTACTCTCAACAGTTTTCCTTTGTATTTGCATAGCACATTCCTATGGCATTCTGCAGTGCAAGAAGCCCAAGTGGGGCTCTAAAATTTGGGCATAGCCAAGGCCATCTGGGGACATTTCTTCTTCCTCTAGGCTCCTGACCAAAAAAACATAGTGACATGCTTGCATAACATTCTGTAGAGTGAAGTGATTATTTTAATTGACTTTATGTAAAGTTGATCTTAATAAGCTTCCATTTCCCCTTTAATCCAGATGTCTGCTCTACTAGAGTCATATCTAGCAAACCCACTCATGGTACAGTGAAGGACGGTCAGTGGCATCAAATAACATACTGAGCACTAGAGGCTTCATCCACTGGAAGGCTAGAGTGGTCTCTCCTGGTCTTAAAGTCAGTTCCCTTTTAGGATGCATGAAGCATGCAGCTGACCTTTGCATACACAAGCAATCTTTCTGAAACAGCCCATTTCCTTCTCACACTTTAGAATTAAAGTCTTCATGGGAGAAGATTCAAGATACAGGTTTAAATGATCTGTTATGTGCTGCGGTAAATCTCTCTATCCCAAATATGCCCCAGCAATGAAAACACGACCCAATTAATATGCATACATGCTGTGTGCCTAGACTGGGCAGGTCTACTGCTAAATTACCATCTTCCCCATCTATGAGACACCTTAGAACTTGTGGTTTCTCCAGGCTATGTACTTTTGTTCCGTTTTTCTTCTTCCTCCTCTGCATCCCCTCCCTCTTCCATTTTCTCCTTCTTCTTCTCTCTCTCCACCTTCCACTCTACCTTCCCTTTTATCTACCCAATCATCAGCTCTCCTTTATTTTACAAATTAAGGTGGGAAGTAGGTTTACAGGAAATCATCTGAGTGCTGACTTATTCCTTGTTCACAACCACTCACAGGAGAACTGAATTAAATCAAATATAATTAGCCCCAGGGCTATCCACAACAGTTATGGTCAGATAAATCAGAGCTGTTCCAGAAAGACTTCTCCATGATTTGGGAAAGAAAAATATATTGTCAGCGTTTGTAGGAGAAAAGTCTTTAAGCAAAGGCTCTTCTAAAATTACAGACATTTAGCTTTCAATCACTCTGATTTATACTTTTGCATTCAAGCAATATTTACCATGTCTCCACGTCCGAGACAATGTGCTAGGTTTTGTGCGAAGGAAAAGGATGAAATATTTTTTCATCTCAAGAGTCTTTCTCTTGAGATGTGTTTTTATTCCATTTTCCTTATTGATTGGGGGCTGGCAAGATGCTTGGATATGATAATGAAGACACATTTCATTTTAGATTACCAGTAATGCTTCCTCAGCAGAGTCGTGCCAGGATAAATCAGAATAAAAAAATGTTGTTAAAAAGGAAAGTTCCCAACTACGATGATGGGGCAACCATTGAAAGTGTCACTAAACGTAAGAGACAGGAAAGCGTTAGAATCTTTGGTGGGTAGCTATGCATTTAGTCATTCAACATGAGCACCAGATCTTCTGGTCCCCAGGGAACTGTAACATTTTTACCCGGCAGCCTTGCTGGTTATAGAATACTATAAGGAAAGACGAGCCAAACATCACAGAGGTTCATATTGGAAGTTATTAGTTTTCAAAATATGTGCCTCGATGTGCATAGTGCATAATCCCAATTTTCTCTTGTCGTCCCAGAAATCCAGGCAGTGATCCCTTACAGGAGGATGTGTGAGTGGAGATATGAACCTTGTGCTACTCCGTGTTTTAAAACATGCAGTGATCCAGATGCCTTAGCCTGTACATTCCTTCCACCGTAAGTAACACCAGCCCATAAGCTCACACATTCCAGTAGCAACAAATTCTGTCCCTGGGTGATTTTGTATTGTTTGAAAAGTAGAAAAACAAATCCAAAATCTGTTTGTTCCACATGCTAACCTATGGGTTGATTGAATTTTAACCTCAAATAGGTATCGGAGATCTATATATTATTTGAGTAATTCTGCTTGCTGCCGAATCATATTATGAAAAGAATCAACAAATGACTGACCTCATGTCACCTACAGATGGGCTGAAGCAGAAAATAACTACAAGAGTACCTATAGAATATGTTGTGTAGTCAGATAGTTCTGTGTGTTATAAAGAAAATAAGGGGAGGAGCAAGAGGAAGAGGAGGATGAGAAAGAGGAAGAGATGGAGGATGGAGAGAGAGAGAAAGAGAGAGAAAGGGTGGGAGGAAGAGAGAGAGAGAGAAAGAGAAAGAGAGAAAGGGTGGGAGGAAGAGAGAGAGAGAGAGAGAGAGAGAGAGAGAGAGAGAGAGAGACAGAGAGACAGAGAGATAGTAGGGGAAGAGGACACCTGGAAGTTGTGATCTTCTCAGGTGTCTGAAGGAAACCAGGCAACTAACTGGCCCTCTGGATATTTGAAGAAGAAACTTTTGATCTCAGAAATATGCAAAGGTCCTGTGGTAGGAACATATTTGGTGTATTTGAAGCTCAGCAAAGTTGTTTAAGTAACATGAAAAGTGAATAGACGAGAAAGAAATGGCGGGGGGTGGGGGGTGCTGAGACCAGAGAACCCTGTGGCTGGCAAGTCTGTTGTAAGGACTTGCCCATTTACTGTGAGACAGATAACACTGACAAACTCTATTCAAAGAAACAGCAAGGTCTATCAGGTTCTTGGTGGATGTTTAACTGAAGTAGACTGTTGGTGGTGGAGCAGGGCAGAATTTGCCGGTTAAGGAGCTCAGAAGGGATGTGGCCGATCTGGGAGTTTTCAGAGGTCACGTGATCAGAATCTGGGGATGTTTCAAACTTAGAGTGTGCTGATAGAGTTAGGATGAATGACAGGGGAGAGGACTTGAACACTCCAGGGTGACCCCGGCCTCGAGGGATTGGAGCTGGATGAATTCCTCTCCAGCTCTGTGAATCCTCTTTCACAGTATTCCTTGCAAAGTGCAGTTCTTAGCCCAAAGTGGCAAGAGATACTTTATTCCCCATCCACGTATGAGCATCCAAGCCTTCAGAGCATGGATTCCAGTTTCCGCAAATACCACGTTCCAATGTGGAAAGGGTTTCCATGATGTTTTTATACTAAAGAATGAAAGAAAGACATAAATAAAGGCATTTTTTTAAATACACTAAAGGGAATTTGAGGTCGGCAGATTATAACAAAGTAGGAAGTATTTGCTATGGTCTCTGGATGCATCTGAGCTTTTGGGTCAGTGGAAGCTAGTATGATCTGTTTTGCTGGTACCTCCCCAGAGATGTTATTTGATTTGTAAGATTGTTAGGTCAGATGAGCAGGCAGGAGCAATGGTTGGGTGCTAACGGAGACCAAAGATAGCCCAAGAGTTCTCAGCTCTAGATCTGCAACCGTCCAGGCCCCCTCCATCTGGCAATTATAACCTGCCATTTCCCAGCCTTGTAGAACTTTTAACACATGCGTGGCTTTCTCTGGGGGCTTCAGTTTACAGAGGTGAACACTGGGCAATTATCAGAAAGTTCAAATCACTTAACACCAGGGAAGACCGTATTGACCTTTGATGAGATAAGGAAAATGTTAGGAAAAGATGTTTACTTCCTAGGATATTAAGCCGAAGACTGAGAATCCTTCATAGAGTTTGGTACCCTGGATGTGAGCAAGAAACAGGATGGAAGCAGGAAGTGTAAGGAGCTTTTATAAGCAAGGATTTGGCTGTGAAGGAGGAACTGGAACTGGACTCAGCGGGAGGGAGTCTTTTGAAGTCATTTTATATTAAAGACCTGGGCGCTTATTCTCAGGATGATTATTACTATCTTGGTATTGTGAAATGCCCTTAGCGTGTGTGAATAATTGAGAAATGGGCTATCTAGAGCGCTCAGTCTTTTTAAAAGGATACAGTCTGTCAGCAGCACATCCAGGTGGCATTCCCCAGGGCCGTGGAATGGCCAATGGCATTACTCCTTTTTGGAGAGCAGGCCCGCTGAGCCTAGGAGGTCACTCAACTCTAGCTAAGCCTTCCAACCCGAGGGAAAAGAGCTTGCCTCCCTGTGCCCTGTGTACCTAGTGCTGGGAGTGTAGAGGAGGGAGAGGAAATTCTACCTGCTTTCTTTGCCTGTGCATGTGTGCGTGTGTTCATGTGTGCATGTGTGCATGCGTGTCTGTGTGTGCGTGTAATTGTTAACTACATTTGGGCTTATTCATAGTCACAAATATGTCTCATCATGACCCTTCTGGTAGCTAAAGGAGGTGAGGATGCTGCATGATCACATGGTAATGGTGATCCCAGGGGAGCTGGGGAGGAAGTAAGCTCTTATTATTTATTATTGATGCTATTACTATTATACTTATTACACTATTAACAGTGTATGAGGTGACTAATGCCGACTCCCCAGTACCCCTAGTATAGTCTTTAAGTTCTTCCCATTATAGGAAGGATTGGGGGGTCCCTTAAAGATGTTGGAAGAAATTTACATCTGCCAAGATCTTTTTTATTTCTGCTCATTCTTTCTTTCTCTCTTATCCTTTATGTTGCAGTATCTAGCTTGACTCTTGATTGTGCCCATAGCCCAAGGGGACTCATGCACTAAGCTGGGCTTCAATGTGACCCTGCACCCCTTCTTTCAAGTGCCCAAATGAACCATCAATCACCCTTGTTGCTGATACCAAGCAGAGAAAATGTGTCAAGCGGTGTATTGTGGGGCACATATGTAAATTCTTATTATCTGTCTTTTATAATAGCTTTTTCACACTGAGGGATTCAATCCATTGGAAGTTGGGTATAATATTAGCTGCATGGCAAAGCAAACAGGATTCTGCCATGTGTGACTATAAAGTTACAGATAAGGGACAAAATAATGGCTTTTGGAAAATGGTTTAAAAGAATAGGTATGAATTTTGTCCTTTACAAAGAAACTGAAAAAATAATTGAGTTATAAATATCTGCATTCAACTGTAATCCACTGTCTGTAGTTTGTCAACTCTCTTATAACTTTAATTTCTCTCTGCTGCCTGATAAAATTTTAAATAGGATTATATCATTGGTTAAAGGTTTATTACTCAAGTCCATTGTACAAAACAAGCAGTCGATCATGTAGAAACCAACTATTCATATTTTAAAGGAATCATTTGTAAACATGGTATCTAAGGCTTTGCTAACTGTCCCTCATTAAGCCTGTTCAGTGGGAAGAAGCATTTGCTTCGCAAACACTGCCCTCTGCTGCTGCTGACCCGCCGTGTCAAGTTAGTGTTTATCTGGAGTAGAAACACCGAGCGTCTTTGTCCAGATAATTAACAGATGAAGCAAAAGGAAGTGTTTTGAAAAAAAAAAAAACCTTAAAAATACTATTACAGCCTGCTAGTGTACTTGAGAGACAGATAACCAGCCTCTGCATACAAGGATCCTCATTAATTCTCTGTGGCATGTTAGAATCTAATAACCAGACTTGGCTGCACAGGGAAGATTACATTTTTTTCCCCAATAAGGATACAGTGGACACTAGCTTCCACTGGATGGCAGGGAAATAGGGTTTTAGTCATACTTTGGCTTTCTTCCTGGGGAAGAATAGTAGCCTACATGCTGACTTCTGGGTTGTATACACAGTTCTCAAAGCAGTGGCATCTTGAAACTTCTGAGACTTACTTTATTTCTGTACCTCATATGAGGAATGGGGTTCTTTATTCAAACTACCCTTGCTAGGTCTTGAACCTGGACCTATAAACACATCCACCTGTATCACTGCGACGAATTTTGGTACAAACTCTAAAGCTCCCGAGAACTTCTGCCTCCGCCATTAATGTTCCCTGCTTATATGAAAAGAACCTCCTCTGTGCACCTCTCCTGCTTTTCCACTGAGATCTCAAGTCTCTTTTCAGGAAGCTTAGGACTGAGGAACAGGCAGGGAAAGCCACTGCTGAGTTGTTTTGTTCTACAGACCTCTTCAGGGCAGTAACAATCAAATATCATAGCGATCCACTCGGACGTCAAGTACACAGAAAGTGGAAGTGTGGGCTGAGTAGATGGCTCTATCGTTAAGAGCACTTGTTCTCATAGAAGACTCAAGTTATGTTCCCAGTATTCACAACAGACATCTCACAACTGCCTGTGACACCATCTCCAGGGGATTTGATACCCTCTTCTGGATACACACACAGAGAGAGAGAGAGAGAGAGAGAGAGAGAGAGAGAGAGAGAGAGAGAGAGAGAGAGAGAGAGAGAGAGAGAGAGAGAGAGAGAGAGAGAGAATTATGGAAGTAAAAGTAATAATCCACTATAGCACCCCCCCAAAATAAACAAACAAATAAACAACAACCAAACAAAAAATGTAAAACCTAAAACCTCCATAGATTGTTCCTCTATGTTTCTACCCATTTCTAAGAACACGAGTTTAGTGTGTCCCAGACATAAGTGTTTACTTTGGAAATTCTGTGTTCAAATTCCACCCCCAAAACCTTCACCATAGGGATCTTCCGTATGAGTCCTGGTTAGCAGTTTTATATCACGCAGTAGTGGCAAACGGAGTTCTCCTAAGTGCCTGATGACGAAGATAGAGAAAGTTTAGGCATACCAAACCTCAGTTACAAATATTTCATGTAGATTTTTCTATTTACTCTTACTTCATTTATTTTTCCATTAAAAGGGTTGAAGGATGCTTGCCATATTGCCCCAAGAATATGATCCTGGATGAGGTGACTCTTAAATGTGTTCATCCGGAAGACTGTAAGTATGGACCTTGCTTAATTTACTGTTAAAAATAAAAAGCGTGGATAATTTTTCCCTGAGGCAAATGGTTACAATCAGAAGGCTGAGACAGAGAATAGGAACTCATTTCAATCTCCATTCCATGGAGCTAAAACAAACAAAAAGCCCAACAACGACAACCCCAACCAACCAAACAAATAAACAAAAAAACTTCCCAATTATTTTCTAAAACATTTATGTCTTACTTTTCATATCCCTCTTTTATGTTTTCTTTCCTAAAATATCTTCCTAGAAGGCAAAGAGCTTTATGTAAATTAGGTGGGTCTTCTTTTATGGGAGCATAGATCAATGCAGGGCATCTCTGCTTATTTGCAGGCATACCACTGTTTCCAACAGAACCAGCATTGCCCCCAGGTAAGCTAAAATTGACAAAAATCCCAGAAGTGGCTTTTGGTTTTTTAAGGGCTGTGTGTGTGTGTGTGTGTGTGTGTGTGTGTGTGTGTGTGTGTGTGTGTTCTGTAGTTGTTCCACTTCTTTATCCATTTCAGTCAGTGTATGCTGCTAAGGTTTCTTCAAAATCCATGGTAATGGAGTTATGGAGTTGGCTTTCAGGATATATGTATATATTCCAAGTTTTTTCTGGATCCTGATATTCTGGACTTCCCAGGCTTTTGAGGAAGCATTTGGGGCTCCAACCCTCACTTACCTCCCTAACTATAAAACTTTCCCCTAGGAAATTATTTTATAAATCCACTCGTTGAGTCTTGGAGGCTTGCCAAGCTTAATATAGTCCTCCTGGGGTTGTGATTTACCAACGTTTAGTTTCAGATACTTAGATTCGGCAAACCTGTTTGAATCCTGTGTTTTTTTCTTTCCTGGTCTTTATTCACAAATGTGGTATGAATGTTAGATAGGGTATAGCTTTGGTCTTAGTATAAGCAACAGTTGTCAAGTATTTTAAAACATAACCTTCCATGAATGTAGCTTCTGGCTAACTATGGGTCAAAAATAGTTGGAAAATATTCTTATAGGCTAATGACATATAAAATGTTCCTTGTATCATTCCCTAAAATACATGATAAATTATTATTTATATAGTTTTTACATTATACAAGGCATACATCATTTAAGAGATGAGATGACTTAAGTATAAGGAAGGACACATAGGTTATATGCAAAATCACATTATCTGATGTTAGGAACTTGAGCATCCACAGATTATGGTGTATGTGATGGGTCTGGAACTGACTACTCAAGAGCACTTAGGGATGGCCATATTATAATGCATGATATTAGAATTATATAGGACCTATACAGAACTGTATAGGAGCAATGCACAGGAGGCTATAATGATTGTTTTGGATGTAAAGCCTCAAAAAGTTATCAAAAGCCAGGAGGTTTAAGTTAGAAGTTAAAACATGCTGTAGCTTGAAAGAACAGCACATGTGAAGGTTTGGAAGTAAGCAATAACATGTAGTATAGAAGATATTTCATTCAAGAACTTGTAAATTTGAATATTCAGAAATGAGCCAAGAGATGATCTGAGATAAAAGGTCTGTGCCCAAAGGAATTGGATTTTCTGTTTTTGAAGGCAATCAGTGAAGGTTCTAAGTCCTCTGTGATATTTCTCAGACTAGAGATTCATTATAATAATCATCAACATCACCACCCTTATGTTTATTGCAAGCTTATTATATGATAGCCACTGGGTAGGTACTCAACATGCACTTAATGCTTGTGGAGATGAGGAATTGATCTATCATTGTAAATACTTATGTTGGGAAGGGCCAGAAATCTACTTCACTGAACCCATGGATGAATAAGTCTGTGAAATAAGACTGCATATTCTGTAATCAAGGAAATGGACTGATATTTCTTAATATCAGTGTTTATTTTGACATTACAAATCAATACTCAACATACATCACAAATGTCTAACCTACTTAACCACAACAATTCACATGTAGAATATATGTTTTATATTTCATAAATGAGAACAGAAATAAAGAAATATCTATGTGCCTGTCTGTCTGTCTATCTATCTATCTATCTATCTATCTATCTATCTATCTATCTATCTATCTATCTATCTATCCATCCATCCATCTATGGTGTCCATTAAGTAATAAATCCTATCAAACTTAAAGAATGTTAAGATTAACATAAAAATCAATTGTCTTTCTCTATACAAGCAATGCAATATCTGAAAAGAATTGAAGAATTAGCATTAACCATTGCATCAAAAAATAATGTGGTTCATGCATTTAATCCTAACACCCAGGAGCAGGCCAAACTGGTTTACATAGTGAATTCCAGGTCTACCAGGGATACATAGTTATATAAGGGCTAAAACAACATTAATGAACAACATAAAATACTTGAAAATACATATAACAAAATAGCCACAGGCTGAAATATAGTTACAATGGAATCTGAAAACATTATTAATGGAGTTAGGTAGAAGAACACAAACAGGAAGACATCATGCATTCACAGAACAGAAGCATTAACGTGGTTGCACTAGCAACATTCTTAAAATGTGTCTATTTGACAAAGATATTCGCAAAGTGACTCTAAAGTACAGAATAAAATATTTTATTCTAGAATAGCCAAAAATATTGAAAAAGAATCAGAAAATGTGGAGAGCCACCTATCTCAATCTGAAATGTCCTATGATTGCCACAAGAATAATGCTGGTGACTGACGATTCTGGGTACTACTGTGTCATTTGCTATGAAGGTCATAAAAAACCTCCTAGTTGCTAGACTCACTTGTGCTTTTGTGCTATGACAGGATAAGAACTTTACATCATTTTCCTTGGGAAATGACACTTAAGGCTATTAAACCTTATTCCCTGCATGAGGAAACATCTAGATGTATAACTTGAACATTGTTCATGCGATCAGTGAGTGAGATTTTTGACATATATTTTAACTGTTCTTCAAGTTAGAGATTATAAAATAGAACACAGATCAGGATTACCTTCATAATTAACTAAAATTGTATAGAAGTTATCTTGGAGATTATGGTAGAATGAAGTAGCTCTTCAAAAAAAAAAGTGTATGTCTTCCTGTTGGTCTCTGAGTGATGTTTCATGTCAAAAGGACTTTGCTGATATAAAGTTGTTGATTGACTTGTGACTGTACCTTGAACTTGGAGTCTTGACCTGATTTATCTGTGTAGGTTTAATATAGTCATGAGGTTTTGATAAGCATAAGGGCACCTTAGTTAGGTTTTATTGCTGTGAAGAGATACCATGTCCAAGGCAAATCTTGAGAGAGACCATTTAATTGGGGCTGGTGTACAGTTTCAGAGGATCAGTCCATTATCATCATGGTGGGAACTATAGTAGTGTCCAGGCAGACATGGTGCTGGAGAAGGAGATGAGAGTTCTATGCCTTGATCCAATGGCAGGCAGAAGGAGACTATCACTTCCACACAGGGTGGAGCTTGAGCATGGGACCTCAAAGCCTAACCCCAGAATGACACACTTCTTCCAACAAGGACACACCTACTCCAACAAGGACACACCTCCTAATAATTTCACTTTCAGTGGGCCAAGCATATTTAAACTGCAGAGGCAAAGGGTCAGTGATGACATGAAGAAAAATAATATGACAGCTGAAAAGAGAGAGAGGAGGAGGAGGTGGAGTTTATGTTACTGTTTTAATTGGGGGAGGAGCACGAGCCAAGGAATTCAGGCAACCCACAGAAGCTGGAAGAGCCAAGGAAGCACTCTTCCCTAGGGCTTACAGAACATAGCTGCGCCACTGCATTGATTTTAGTATTCTGGTTTCTAGAGCTGCAATATAATAAACAGGTGGTGTTTTAAGCTACTGAAATTCGTGATCATTTGTAACTGCCATGGGAAACTCTTGCATTAAAAGACAAACTGCAGTTCTAGCTAGGGAAGATTCTAGCAACTTTCTTTGGCTCTTTTGTAGTTCTTCTGAGTGAGTATTGCAGAAGTTCTTGCTGATAGAGAATGGTAGAAAGTGCCTTGTAGATAAGGCTTGTTCACAAGATCTTCCCCTTCTGTGTGTCGCTTCTCCATCCCTCAACCTGGTCGACCACATGGTCCAAAGCATTGTCTGTTCTCTGCCTGAGCCCAAGCCGGAGTCTGACAAGGGAAAGTGCCAGATCCACAATTTAATGTTGAAGCCCAAGACAGTTTGTTAATCCTGAGAGATAGCTGGTGGTTCCCTTGATATCTTTATGTGTTTAGACAATTGTGCCACGTCATTTAATAATCAACGAGGCTGTTTCTAGGAGCTTCCTTGAATGCTAGTGTTCTAGAATCACAAATCCAGAGTTAGAATCTTCCCATACTATTTACTAGGTGTGTCTATGGCTTAATTTCAGTTTCTGTAAAATCACATAGGTATTTTATTATTTTACCTGCTTCCTTGAGATTTGGGAAGAACAAAGGAAATAATCCATGTAAAATTTCTTAGCTTCCTTTCAGTCACACATAGTATCCGTTCCTAGTGGCCCCCATCCCACTAACACGGATGTGTTTTCATTTCTTATGAATGCAGACATGGCTACCCCATCAGACATGACACCAACCCCAGGTTTGGAATGCGAGGTATGGCTGTGTATCTTTTGCCTGTTCGTTGTTTCTTATAGCACTTCCAGACATCCAAGCATTTTCACTATATGAACACAGACTTCCTCGGGTACAGCATCCAGGTATTTTCTAAAAAAAGAAGTAGAATATATATTATAGTTTTGTAACTGTGATTTCAGTGCACATGTGTGTGTGTGCTCCTGTGTGTGTGTGTGTGTGCTGTTTTTAGCTGTGCATGCATGCATGCATATGTCACGACCCAGCTCCAGGGCTACAAGTGTCTTCCTCCTTGCCAAGCTATTTAGCATGAATTCTAGGGCTTGAGCTCAGGTTTTTCTTTCTTTCCTTTTTTTTCCTTTTTAAAGATTTATTTATTATATGTAAGTACACTGCAGTTGTCTTCAGACACCCCAGAGGAAAGCATCAGATCTCATTACGGATAGTTGTGAACCACCATGTGGTTGCTGGAATTTGAACTCAGGACCTTCGGAAGAGCAATCAGTGCTCTTAACAAAAAAAGTGGGAATGATCTCAGAGGAGTTGGAGGAGAAGAAACCATAAAGTAGAATACATTGAATGAAAAAATATTTTCAATAAAAAAATAGAGAAATCAAATTATCTGGTGGGACTTCTCCATAAATCAAGGACTCAAAAAATATTTGTTGTATAAATACTAAATGTGAGGTTCTATGCAGAATACTGATAGACCATAACAAAAAAAGGTGAAACCATTGACCCGTAGAACTACTATCTCTCAGGTGAGATGAGAAGGCGGTGCCTTACTTCTCAGATGCTTCACATTCCCGTTAGATATTTATTCAACTGGTGCCTGTCAAGCACCACACTGGGCCATGCATAGTGTTTAGGTGCCATCCACAGAAACTAAAAGATCCTGAGGTTAATGTGTCTAGCATAAAGATAGAGCTAGGCAAGCAGTGAGTAAGGGAAGAACAAAGAGAAAGTAAAGCTATTATTAGGTAAGAAGATTTTTTATAAGGTCTGTGGTTTTCTTCAAGTGACATAGGAAGACAATGTAGGTTTGTAAGCATTAAAAAAAAAATCCTATCTCCCAAATTGTTTCAGAATCAGTTTGGTGACATCTTATCTATGGGGTATAAAGGACTGTAAAAGGCAACAGAGCCAGCTATTATCCCAGGCACAAACAGATGGTGGCCTAGCCAGGGAGTGGTGGTGGAGATGTTGACAAATGAAGGAACACTGGATCTCTTTGAAAGGCAGAGGTTTCACACTTTGGGAGGAATTAGACGTGAGATGTGAATAATAGAGTTATCAAGAGTTTCAAGACTTTTGCGTTGAACAACGGAAGGGGTGGAGTTAATGGGGGAGTGTGATATATATATATATATATATATATATATATATATATATATATATATACACGATATATGTGTATATGTGTGTGTGACATTTTAGCCTCTGTGTGAATGTGTGTGTGTGTGTGTGTGTGTGTGTGTGTGTGTGTGTGTGTGATGTATGGAAGTCAGAAGACAGCTTAAGGGAGTCAATTTTCTTCTGTGATATTGAACTCAAGGCCATTAGGTAGCAATGGACAATTTATTTGTTGAAATTTTCTTATAAAATGATATAGAAATTTTCTAAGAAAAGACTGTTGTTTAAACAATCTCACCAATGTTAAAGCAAATCCTAGGTACATATTGATTATTGTAGAGATGCTTCAACAAAAGCTGGAGCACATTTTTAATTACCTTCGAATAGGTTTTGGTTTATGAAATGTCTACTTATGAGAACAATGTGAATGCAAAAGTTAAAGCTCAAATGAAAGCATTTTGGATCTTGGAACGTAACTAATTTTTGCCCCTTTGTTGACAGCCTCAACAGTTTGACCCTGTTTATAACTGTAGCCAATATATCTGCCTTAACATGGAGTGGACCTTCTACAACTGGTCTCTGAATTGCCCGAAGGACTTGGAAATGCCAGACTGCGGGTTCCGAGGCTGGCCTGTTCAAGTGAACACTGACATATGCTGTCCTGAGTGGGAATGCCCCTGTAAGTTTGCATTTCTCAAACGGTGAACAATGACTGAGTCAGAGAAGAGTGGTGAGGGGTTTCTTTTGTTTTGTTTGAGCTTATGTTATGAGACCAAGCTATTGCTTTTGACATTTCTTCATCTGATCTGTGATTCAGTTCTTACTATATGACTTTTTGAGTTGTTTTTGCCAAACACAAACCTAAGATGTGTGTGTGTGTGTGTGTGTGTGTGTGTGTGTGTGTATCCTTTTTTCCTCATGCCTAAAATATAATTTAATGAGACATTCTTTAATATATTTTCCAATTTAGAGTTGAGAGCCTTGTAAAGATTCAAAATCTTGAAGTACTATTGACAGAGCCTTGTATGAATAGAATAAATAGATCTTGTAATTGGCTGTGATCATACTTTGCCTATAAAAGGTATTAGCATCTCATGGAGGACTTTATACAGCAGAGTGCTAGATCCGATCTCCAGACTTTCTGGTCCTCAGAGTAGGTCTGGGTAATTCATATTTTTTTTTTTAAAAAAACGTATTTTTAAAGTAATTTTACATATATCTGTATAACGTTCCTTAATTAAAAGTCCCTCTCATCATCCTCTTTTATCTTCTTCTCCACACAGAGCTGTAGGTTACATGCAAGAGGAAGTCATATTTCTCAGTAATGTGGCCACTTGTACGTCATCCCCACCCAAGTAAACAACCCCTATCTGTGCTTACACAGCAAACCCCGATTAAAAGCAACGGGACACGAATACACTTGTGCACAGATGCATGCACATAAGCACGCACACACAAACAAAACAACATTACAAAAGAGTAGGGGAGGAGTTGGGAAGAATCTATATTTTGAAAAGAAAAATTAGTTTAAAAACTCAAATAGTAATTTAACAGCCTCTCGTGTGCACTGTTTTGTTTTAGGTCGGTGCTCTATGTTGTCAGAGCTGAGCATCATTACCTTTGATGGGAACAGTGCAGCACTCTCCAGTATGGCTTCTTACATTTTAGTAAGAATCCCCGGGGAAATTGTAGTTGTGCACATCGACAAATGTTCCATGAATCAGGTAGGATGTAATCCATCGAGTTGTTACTTCTTCCTAAATCTGTAGCTCATGTACATGTGACATCTGGGATTCCAGAATTGTTCTCTGAATATTGAAACCAAGGAGTTTTTCATGTAAAAGTACGACAATAGATTTATAATATAACTCTGATGGTTTAGAAGGACAATTAATGTATTTACTTTAAATTTGTTTCTTTTTTCTTTATACTTTATTCCCTCAGAATGGACATGCCCTTAAAAAACCAGTGAGTATTTGCAAATAATTTAGTAAGTTAATTTTGCTTATCACTAAAATTCTTTAGCATCATAAAGTTTTTATTTGTTTTTAAATGAAGGCTTCATTTGGACGAATCTCAGGACTTTGTTTTAAGAAGCTAAATGTGACAACATCTATACATAAAATACTTATCAACAGAGTGGTAAGAAAGGTAAGAAAATCTCACATAGAATTAAAATAGGAAATCATGCAAAACAATCATTTCCACAGCATAAGGGATTACATGTATCCATGTATATTTATTTTTCACATGGATAAATGTTCTTTTCATGGAAAATTAGAAGATGTGTTTTACAGCACAAGTCATTGGTGTCCTGTTGAGAAGTTTTTTCCCTGTGCCCATATCTTCGAGGCTTTTCCCCACTTTCTCCTCTATCAATTTCAGTGTCTCTGGTTTTATGTGGAGGTCTTTGATCCACTT
>NC_034598.1:68256991-68277496 GCF_900095145.1 Mus pahari
GTGGAACAACAATATGAACTAACCAGTACCCCCTGAGCTCGAGTCTCTAGCTGCATATGCAGCTGAAGATGGCCTATTTGGCCATCATTGGGAAGAGAGGCCCCTTGGTCTTGTAAATTTTATATGACCCAGCACAGGGGAAGGCCAGGGCCAAGTAGTGGGAGTGGGTGGGTAGGGGAGCAGGGGCAGTGGGGGGGGGTATAGGGAACTTTCGGGATAGCATTTGAAATGTAAATAAAGAAAATAATAATAAATAAATAAAAAAGATGTGTCTTGTAGTTTGATATTTTTCCCTCCATTTATATGATGTCATTTCTAATATTTATCCTCCACGAGACTAAAGTATGGCCCCGTTAAATCTGCCAACACTCTCAGATGATGTGTGAGTCACCAAGTCTCTTCTTCCAGAGTTTATGTTTCAAGTCAGATGAAGAGAAAGGATGTAAAGGGGATGGACACTCTGCAGGAAGCAGTAGTAGCAAAGCACCTGCCTTGGAAGGACACAAGAGAAGGGCAGGCTGACTGGCTGGTTTGGAAATATTGACACTACTACTAAAGCTGAAACATACCATATTTACTGTTATTTCAATAACCCAAATGTGTGCAACAACATTGTTAAATGCTCGAAAGAATTGAGTGGTTTTATCAGAAGATTTCTAATCCAAAAGAATCTGTTTAACCCTGTGAAGCTGAGTTGTTCGTCGGATATATCATTGAGATCTGAATGAGTCATTCAAAAGAATAGGAGAAAATGTACAAGGTTTTTGCTTCACAAGAGCAGCATATTAGCTTGCTTTCTAGACACAATTACTCAATCACCACAGTTCCATCAATTTTGGGATATACTTAATATTAATGTGAAATAAGATAAGGTTTAACTAAGTAAAACCTAAAACATGTAAATATGGTAATATTTACATGATGGAATTTCCATAGTTTATTTTGATTGAAATTGATAGAATATATAATAAATAACTTCAAATATAGTCAGTGCTATTATTACAAACATTTGAATGGAAATGATTACTTGTTTGCCCAATTTGAGCTTATTTGTGGCCAATTGCTGGTCATTTGTTCAACAAATAACTAGTTATAAAAATTATTCTTGCTGGGTGTGGTGGCGCACACCTTTAATCCCAGCACTCGGGAGGCAGAGGCAGGCGGGTTTCTGAGTTCGAGGCCAACCTGGTCTACAAAGTGATTTCCAGGACAGCCAGGGCTACACACAGAAACTCTGCCTCGAAAAGCCAAAAAAAAAAAAATTATTCTTAGAGGGGATAAAGGAATTATAAGACCGATTCTGATCTCAATTACCATCCTGTTGTGTGGGTTTTATATGCATGTCTACTGGTTGTAAAGTAGGAGGTACAGGGATGCAATTATGAGTAGTATACAGAGAAAGGCAGAAGGGCAATGACACAGAGAGGGCCAAACAAGTTTGTGTAGAGAAAGTGACTCTTGAAGTCTTAAACAGTGGGAGTAGAAGAGGCCACAGGAGCAGGATACAAAGATGAGGAACCAGAAGATTAGTGAGATGTAACTTCACCAAAACCATATCACTGTAATAACCTCAAACCACTGTTTTTAAAAGTATTTCCTTGGTCTGTCTACACTAATATTGTCAAATGGACATGGTGAATATTAAGTCCAGAATCTATACAAAACCTAGGAAGTAGAATCACTGATATTCTTTTTTGTTTATTTGTTTGTTTTTTCTAGACAGGGTTTCTCTGTGTAGCCCTGGCTGTCCCTGGAACTCACTCTGTAGACCAGGATGGCCTCGAACTCAGAAATCTGCCCACCTCTGCCTCCCAAGTGCTGGGATTAAAGGCGGGTGCCACCACTCCCCGGAGATTTTCTTAATCTCTAAGTTTGATAGATAATTCTCTTGGACATTATTACTCTTCAATCCTGATTTCAAATAAAAAGAATATCTAGCTTAAATTAGTATTAGTAAACAATGGTCTGATCAGCATATATTGAAGGGATCAGAGGAAAGCAAAGATGAAATGAAATTACGTTCCAATAAAAAATAAAATACAAAGAGATAATACTGACTATATCAAGGCAGAGTAAAGGGTTAGCTAGAGAGACTGGAAGCTATCAGAAGATGTAGGATGACAGTTAAGTAAAATTTTACATACCAAAACACCTGACATTATGCAAAACCCTGATTTTAACTTCTGTATTTTAAGAAATATTCTCCTAAGGGCTATACATATGTTATTCTAGGTAGACGTGGATTCTATTGTTGTGCCTTTGCCTTTTTCAAGTCAAGAGCTGTTCATAGAAGATTCTGGAACAATGTATGTCATTACTACTCCTGCTGGCTTAATCATAAAGTGGGCTCACCTTACAGGAATCATAGACATTCACTTCGGTCCCCAGTTTAACTTGTCATCTTACACAGAAGGGCTTTGTGGTAAGCACTGATTTTGAAATCTCTCATTTTTAAAATGCCTTTTCCTTCTTACACTATATAGTTTTGGACCCAAATAGGCCACTTCCCAGGCTGAGATGTGATTTTCATTTTTAATTCTACATGTGAGTGCTTTAGAAAGGAAGGACTTTCAGCAAAGGCTAATGAAGTGAGAAATAGTATTTCAAGTTGGATATTTTGTTTAAATGTACATTTGTTGTGGATCTTATTATATATTTATTCATGTTCATTAAGTTGTTAGCTATATTTTAATTCACTTAGTTATATCCTGCATTAAATAATTGGTCCCAGGGTTATCTTAATTTATGTGACTAAAAATAAGATACAGAAAGGTTAAAGATATTTTATATATTTGTTTATTTCTTGCATTTTTATGTCTGAAATCTTGATAGAACATATGCCAACTTGGAAGAGTTCACTAAATATTGATGACAGTTTTATTATAAATTGTAAAGTTCATGTTTGCCATTATCCAGAGGCTTGCTATTGTAATATTTAACACTCACATAAGGAATTATAAGTCAAACTAGAACACATCTGCAGACATATAATAATAATTTGAAAATAGGTCTGATGTCTCTTTGAAAATTGAACATGATACTTCATAGTGATATGATATAAATACATTACATTTTTTGAGCTGCATACACATTATTATTTTGCTAAGTATGACTTATCTTTTCCTTGACTAATGAAAATATGTTAAACATAGTACAAACTTCTATGGTGACATAATGTTATCATTTTAGAAACGGTTATTATTGAGTATTACAAACAACTAGTTATTGAGTAATAAGGTCAATTTGGGGAATTTATATTTATTTGTAAAATTCACCTCTTGTATGAGGTTTGGTTTCTATTTGATTTTCATGATATTTTGTTCTTGCGAAGCTAGGTATTTGGCTAACTAGATTCTAAGTAATCAGTATAGGAAAGAGACTAGGGTTACCTTTGTGTTAGTCATAGACCAGTTCCTAACTGCATTGACTCTGCAGTGGGAAATATCTATTAATTAAAGTGCTGTCTGTGTATTGTTAGGACTGTTAGTCTGAGTGCCAGCTAAGGAAACTAGTGATAAAGAGTGAGGTACGAAATGAGAAGATTCTAGAAGGGACTCTATTGTTAATGAAGAAGGGCATCAACTTCATAGTATTGTGAACAGTGGCTAGGTTAAAAATATTTTTGAAATGTATTTGAAACTAAAAGGATCTTTTTAGCACTATCTCTGACTATGAAAGTTATACATAAAGAAAGAACAGGGGAGGGATCAGGGTGTGAAGTAACTGAATAAACTAATCAATGGGAATAAAAGGAAGAAAGAAACTGAGATTCTCTGATGTATGACATTATCTACAGAAGCCAGCAACCTTTATTCATGATAATAGTCCTGATATGGATTTATAATTTGAGGCTTAAAGAAAATGTTTAATTCATGCGTTTTGTGGCATAAAGTCCTGAGAATTAACAAAAATGGCAGGTTAATGTGGGGTGGGATTTGGGTGAAGTTTAATCTAGACCCTTGGGGCATTTCTCTATACTCTGCTTGGGTTTACACTCCACTGATGATGAATAAACTAATGTGTCTGGCCTTCCTTAAATAATCCTAAGGCTATAGCCTACCAATAAGTCAGAATACTTGGAAGAAAGATTATCTCTAACCACCAATCCTAGTTCAAATAGTGAGATCCTAATATTCAATATATCTTTGCTCCTCAAGCGACTGCCATCGGCTCTTACTGTTCATGTCTGTATTATCAATTGGGATTATACCAACAAAAACCCTCTTAGTTTCTTCCTCTATTACTATTATAAAGTATCCAAACAAAAGAAATTTAAGGGAAAATATTCATACTGATTTACAGTTGAAGATTATAGCATACCATGGCCGGGAAATCAAGTTGGTGGAAGTTTGAAGCATCTGGCTGCACTGTAGTCAAAATCAGGAAACAGAAAATAGTGAATGTTCATGTCCATCTTCCTTTGCTCTTTCTAGTTAATCTAGAACCCAAGATCATGGAATAGTGCCTTAAATTTATTGTGGCTACTCCCACATCAGCAAAGCTAGGCCATCTATTTTCTCATAGATATGCACAAAAGCCAGACAATTTCTGAAAGGTGTGTTCATAAGTTGTATCCTACATAATTCTACATCATGTCAAGAAAACAGTTAACACTAACCACCATAATGATCTCTTCCTGGAGTTATGTCATGAGCTAGATAACAGAATAGTAATTGAAAGGAAAAATTTAGTATGTTTAGATGAGGTTTTCCTTGGATTATGGAAGACTAGAATTCATTAATCAAATATTTGCTATTTTAGGAAGTATATAATTTATTTTAACTTAAAGACTATAGGAACAGAATCTTCATAGACAAGATTTTCTTCATATTCATTTAACAATATAATTTAATAAAAACAATAATAAATTTAAAGGTTTTTATCAAAGGATACACAAATTCAGCTGCTTATAACCTCATTCAAATCACTTATTCATCCTTTTAAAAGAAAATATTAAGCCTATTTAGTTTCATTGTCTGTATTTGGTGATAGTGAAAAATTTTTTCCATCTAAAAGCCATATGTCCTTTCAAGGGATTTGCAATGACAATCCAGATGATGACCTCAGGATGCAGAATGGCACTATCATTACCAACATGGAAGACATAGAGTTATTTATTGGGAGCTGGGAAATTGAGAAATCATTGGAAGTGACGATGAGAAGACCTGTGAGAAACTGTACTGAGTATGACTGCAGCCATTGCATCGAGTTATTGAACAGAGAAGGTTTCATTCCATGCCATGACAAAGTAAGTTAAAGGCATCAAGTAACAATAGCAATCACATTAGATTTATGAGAGAAGAAAGATATCAATAGGCAGTATTCATGCCATGCTGTTCTTCTTCTCTCCTGTTTTTCTGTCAGTATGTTAGAAACTTGGTGACTCTTATTCTTTATGAACTTATAGGAACAGGAAAGATGATTTTTTTTTTCTGTTGTGCTTCATTAATATTGTATAAATTTTAGGGAAATGGAATTATTTCCCACAAATAAATTCCTCTAGCAGAATGAGATCAACGGTGCTTGGTAATCAGGTGTAGAAGTTCAGACACTGAAGTTTTAATCCATTCCTAGAACGCTAAACTCTAGGGTGTATATTTCTGGAACATGGCCATAACTTAGTGAATTTAATTGATCGTTGTGTTCCTTTGTTTCCTCAGCTTAATTGACTTTTTTCCCTCACTCTCTTGATTTCTCAGTTCAAGTAATTAGTAAATATTTTAAGAGATCTCTGTCAATAAAAAGATTTCTTTTTAAAGAAGAAGGGCAAAGTAGAACAGAACTTTGTAAGCCATTTAATGGAGTTAGTGACTATAGCATATAATAGGCACAGTGCTAGAATCCTGGCATGCACAAATAAGGTCTCCCTAGGCCTTCAAGAAATCTAAAAAGAGGGGAATCTGTTAACAAACATTTATAATACAATGTAGGGAGAAACATATGAACCCAGTCTTAGAAAAGTCTTCAGAGAGACGTACATATCTAGGCTGCATAGAAACACAAGAAACCAGAAATAAGGAGGAGAGAGAAAGACCTAGATGCTGAACATATTGTATATAAGAGAATATTTGGTGTAAAAGACTATGCAAGGGGAATACTGAAGCAGTTTGAAGCATTAGATACAGGAGAAGGGGAGTCTAGGAAGAAGAGGGAGGAAATTTTAGTTGGGAACGAACTCCAAGTACATGACTGTACTAGACAGAAAAATAACAGATTCTGTAGTCAGGCTGGGCTAGTTCCCTGGGGGAAAGCACAAAGGGCTCGAAGTTATGAACTTTGAGTCTTTCTGGAGGTTTGTTTACTTCAAAATTTAGATTAATTATAGACATGGAATGTTTAAATATTTTAAATGCATGAACATAAAAGTAAGACACAAATGCACTTTTTATTATTCAAATCTATTTTAAAGCCATTATCACTTCATTTCCTTTTTCAAAGTTTATTTTGTCATGGCAAAAATACTTACTTTGAAAAATTGAGATTTAGGAAGAACTTCAATGGTATTAATTTACTTCTCTGATTATTTTGACTTTTTTGAAGTTGAGTATCACTTTACATATAGGCCTGGCTAACTTGACTTGCTATGTAGACCAAGCTGGCCTCAAACTTGCATCAATCTTTCTACCTCTGAGCCCCATGTACTGGCACCAAAAACTTGGTCTCCCTGATTTGTCAAATGGCTTTGGGTTAGCTCAGGGCCTTTGAAAAGGTCACAAGTGACATTTTTTTTGACATAATTTATTATATGGTAAAATGCATCTCTAGGTCTCACCAAGAGACTTCTGTGAAAAAATGTGGATCAACTACACCTACTTCTGGAGCTACGAATGTGATGCAATCTCCGCATATGTGGCTCTGTGCAACAAATTTGACATCTGCATTCAGTGGCGCACCCCTGACTATTGCCGTGAGTTAACTCTAGCACAATGAAAACTTCTAATCACTACAGAATGCTCCTCTCTCTACAATCCTTTCTTCCTTCTATCCTTTGTCATAAAATAACTTAGTAAATATAAAGTTAGTGAAGAAAGGCAAACAACACAGTGCATGCTGTATCGCCGAGTTTTACACACTAGGAATCCATTTCTGTGTGCCATTCTCATGTCTGCTGTTACCAGGGGAATCTCCATTCCCGATGCATCATGAATCTCTACCATCTCCAGTTTCATTAGACATTGTGAGATGGTCCCCCATTAAGATCATACCCATTTATACCATTTTCCACAAGCTGAGTGTTCATTTTTGAACAGCATGACTTTTTAAGAGCAGTGGAAATTGACAAATGTTGTCTAAAACATCATTTAGAAAATGCTCAGCACGAAATGACTGAACCGCTATAGGAAAGCATTTTTTCTTCAGTTGGATTGAATCAGATATTCAAGAAGTGTTTCTGTGTTCATACTGTAGAGAAATAATTAGTCCTTTGGTTGTATGGAACAGAAACTTTGTAATAGTTAACTCTATATTGGGAATATATATACACACATATGTATATATGTCTGTGTGTGTCTGTGTGTGTCTCTGTGTGTGTATATATATATATATACATATATAGCATCAATTAAATAAATGCTTTCAGATACAATATTGAATACCACCTAGATACTTGAAGGATGCCTTTATTTATACTTATGTAATAAATGAAAAACAGTCTGTAAAGAAACTAAAACAGGCTAACCTCTTTTTCTCTCAACCAGAATTTACAAAGATTACCTTGGTTATTAAAAAAATGTTGTCCTTTATTATCTACAGCTCTGAGTTGTCCTGAGGGAAAGGAATATCAGCCCTGTGTGAGACCATGTGAAGCAAGAACGTGTCTCAACAAATGGTTCTATGGACACTCCTCATGTCTGAATTTGAGAGAAGACTGTGTGTGCAAGAATGGAACCATTCTCCACAGGCCAGATAAAACTCTATGCATCCCAGAGCAAGAATGTGGTAAGGACTAGAGTATCAAATGATTGCTCAGAGATGTGACAATTGCAAATATATGTGCTATGTAATATCTTTTAGATATTAGAAATATATGTTGAGGGAAATTAATTAAAGATGACCCAGGCATTGGAAGGAAATAAAATCATAGTTTGTTTGACTATCACTTCAGTTGTAGTTAAAATTAAGATCTTTTGTGTGATGGTCTTCAATTTTTATGTGTGTGTGTGTGTTAATAAGTAGGAAAAACAAGGTAAATTAAGAAAGTATTTTGTGGGATCAACTTAAGTTCTAATTATTTTGTGTAGAGAGATATTTTGTCTCTGTGACTCTGACATTACGTATCAGTAAAATGAATAAATTAATGTTACTTAGTCCTAGAGATTAGAACAGAGAGACAAAATGTAATTTAAAAATTTTGTGCATTCAGTGCTCTAAGAAAATGAGAACGCAGGAAATGGAAGACAGCATTATGATGTAGGAAAAAAAATACTTAAGTACTCTTAGTTCATGTTCAAGTTAATTTTAGCATTTTATCTTCATAGTTGTGGCAAAAAGCACAGAATTCTGAAAGTTGCAACACAGTACTTTGTCAGTCACATGGGTCTTAATTATGGCCAGAAAGAAGAGAAGTAATTTTGTTAATAATTAAATGGCAGGCCAGGTAGATTAGAAATATAAGGATACTTTCAGAAATAAAACTGTGGCCAGTGAGGAAAGTGACTGTGGAAAGTATAGAAAACATTGATATTTTCTGTGTACTGTAGTTAAATACTAACTTTGGTTAAAGGAAAATGCAATATATTAGCTAAAGAAAGGAAAAAAAGGAATCTGATAAACTATAGATTCATGACTTGTGGCTATATTGGTGGCTCAAGTCATTGTCAACAAAACAAAACAAAACCCAACTCTCATGACTTGGCTTGCAGTATGCACAGTTGTAAATAAAGTAACATTGCTGGTCTTTTGCAGTATGCACTGACAGTGAGGACCAGCCCCGCAGTGCTGGGGAGATTTGGAATGGTGGCATAGACGAATGCGCCCTCTACGAATGTCTGGAGGATGGAAACATAATTCCTATAGAGCCTGTCTGTGAAGAAGAGCCTTCCCCCATCTGTGAACGAGAAGCTGAAGTGGTCATAGGCATTGTTGATAAGCTGACCTGCTGTTCTAAAAAAGTCTGCGGTATGTATGGAAGCTGGAGCTGTGTAGACATCTGGGCATGGTACTCAGTCTGAAAAACATGTCAGGGTAGCAATGAAGTACCTCCATAATTTTTTCCAAAACAACTTGTATGAATACATGCAAAAAAAACCCTTGCCAGTAAATATTAATAAAACACAGCATCTTAGAACACAAGTCAGGACTCTGAATTTCTGACTCGTGACAATAAGAAATGCAAGAAACTTCCAGAGAATCCTTGGAGCTGGTACTTTCCATACACCTCCAAGTTTGGGGCTGGATGGGCTTCATTGCAAAGTGAAAACATGTTTGGCATAGACAGTTGCCCACTCTGTGTTGGCAGTCTAAGGTCCTAGTTGCTAACAGTACAACTGTAACACTCTGCTCTTTATTTCTAGGCTGTGACATGAGTTTGTGTGACAGGACCATCCCGCTATGCACAAATAGCCAGAAGTTGATCGTTGGCTATAGCGCTCTTTCTTGTTGCCCACAGTATAAATGTGGTAAGTTAATCAATTGGGGAAAGTAAAGCTAACTATCCATGTAGAATCAGTGATTAGACTCTCTTCCAGTGGGTATCTACAGATGGACTTACCATAAAAGATTGTGACGTTCTAATTCCTAAAACAAAACAAAACAAAATGCCTTTATATTAAGATTGCTACTAAATTCAAATAGAAAAAAATGGTATTATCTTATTTCACTTCATTTTATTGTCTCAAGCTTAGAAATTTTCAAACATATTTGTGATTCTGCAGAATGTGATATATTGAGATGTCCCGATCTTTCAACGCCAGTTTGCAGAGATGACCAATTTGTACTTCAAGTTCGACAGGGAGAGCCTTGCTGTTTCTACCCTTCCTGCGGTGAGTGCTCTCAAAATAAGAAGAGTAAGGGTGTGGGGACATCTCTTTGCTGTGAATCTCATGTGACTTTTGGCAAGCAGCATTATGGCATATAGTAGGAATCACACTGAACGAGAAAGGTAGAAAGCCGAGTACATTGTAAATAATTCTCAGTAACCTTACGGCCAGTCCTTACTCCATCAACAAAACTCTCAGGACCTGTCGTAAGATGACTAAAACCATGGAAGCAAGACTTTTCTTTAATGTGGCAAATATCTATACTTTTTAAAAAGAAACCTTAGCATGGGCTTTCCTAGAAGACACAACTAGAATAATGCACTGTACTAAGACATGCAATACCATAACAAAACTTAATTTCTATACATCACCTGTGAACTATGATGGCCCCTAGAGAAGATAGGAGTATAAAAAAAAACTCATCTAGGATGTAGCCAGGAGAAAGTGTTCTGTTTGAGGAACTAGAGCGTGGATAATACGAGGAACTCCACTCCTCCTTCAGCTCCTCCTCCAATTCAAGTGAGTCACTGTACCGGTCCTCAGAAGACGCCCCCTAGAATTCCTTTAAGCTTCCATGACTGTAAGTGGCTGGATTAAGTTCGAACAAAGATACAGGGGCAAGGACAAAAGCTCAAGGGGAGGAAGAGATGGCACCTCCACCAGTTTCCTGTTCTAGTGTGTCTCTGTTTCTCACTCAAACTCCATAGACAGAGATTCTCATTAGTCGGACATGAGTTTCCCCACAGGATAGCTGGATGAGCCCTTTATTAACCGTCTCCGTAAGAACTCTGGGGATGAGTCCTTTGTCAGAGTCATTCGGAATTTTTTTTTTTCAGATCATGGAGGGATGGCTGGACAAGTTCCTAGTGCACTGTTCAACCATAAGTGAGACTAATTAACGAAAGAAAAATATTTAGAGTTAGCAAATTAATCAATGGCATTTTGTTTTCAATTAGAACAAATTATTCTGTGGGTAAGTGGCTTATATTTCTGATAGTTGTCATCTTTTGCATTGTATTTAGAAAGCATAAAGTTACACATTTAGGCAACAAAGAGCTATGTATTATTTCCCTACGTCTCAACGAGCCTATTATACTCTATTTTGATTTGGATTATAATCTGAAGTAATTCTTAATTTGATTTTAGCTTAGTGTGACTTTGGTGCTTGTGTTTTTCACCTTTAGTTTGTAAGACATGCACTGAACTGACTCCACAATGTACCGATGGGGAATTCCTCACAGTTAATCTCAATACTACACATTTATGTTGTCCTCAGTACTACTGCGGTAAGCCCAATTTTAAACATTTACACTATTTTAAAACATTTAAATGTGTCTGTAAAAGTTCCAAAAAAGTTAAATATGTAAGAAGTCTGGTGTATCTTAATGGCACTGTTAATGCAGGAGGACTTGGCAGGTGGGAAGTTGGGGGAACACCCGCAGGGAGCTAGAACCCTGCACACCTTGGAAATGACAGCTAACTAATGAGGACATACATGCCCTCGAGTTTCATCTTTACCCATTTGATTTTACTTCCTAGTTTGTGAGCCAGATCTTTGCCCTCCACCATCCCTCGAGTGTGCAAAAGATATGAACCTGGTGAAAGAAAATGTATCTGGACAATGTTGCCCAAACTGGCGTTGTGGTAACTCATTTTCTATCTCAGCATTTTATAATGAGTTGATGTATTCTGAGTCAGGTAACCATGCTGGTTTTCTGCCCTTCTAGAATGCAACTGTGAGAATCTTGTCATGCCAACCTGTGAAGTGGTAAGAATGTGCATTTTTATTGCCTTACTGTGTTATTCAAACCAATATTTCTCCCTTATCTGTCTCATTTCTGAATTTTGCAAAGTTAATAGAATTTTTCTAGTTATGTTATGTTGACATAGACTCAACTAACTATATTACATGATAGTTAACCTTTTATATTTTATTTAACAAAGTGGCCTTTTATGGTGTTCTCCATCTATAATCCCAGCACTTGTGAGGCAGAGGCAGGTAGATCTCTGTGAATCTGAGACCAGTATGTCTACATGGTGAGTTCCAGGCCAATTAGGGTTACAGAGTAAGATCTGCCAAAAAAGGAATTCATAAAAGAATACACAATTATTTAATAGACAATTTAATCTACTAATATTATATTACTGAATGTCCTTAAAATGAAGCAGAATATTGAAAAAAACCCAACTATTTTAATATTGAAAGGCATCTCAATATGTCATCATCTAGACAGTGTACTTCCAATATATGCATTACAGAGGAAAAATAGGTATAAACATGTTGTCTTTTTTTCTTGAGTTATCTATGACTATGCAAAGAGAAATATTTGAGAATTTAATATTCTAAAACAACAGGGGTGACTGATTATAACTATTAATGAAGTGTGGCTAATAATGCTTTATAAGTCTGTTCACCAAATATCTACCTTCATCTTATGCTATTAGGCTTAGAAGAGAAGATATATCCCTGTCCCCATTTTCATTTTACACTTTCATTTTCCTCTTTTGCTTAATGTGTACATCCAGAAAGCCCACACAGACATCCAAGACCCAAGCTCTTTTGGGAAACCAATGAGGCATAGCCTCACACAGTGCCTTTCCTCTTTGTACATCACTATTCGATTGTCAATGTCATTTAACTTTATACTCAGGTGATGCTATAGATGGTTTACAAAGAATGCTGAAGATTTAGAATAACTTTTATATTAATTACTTTTTTCTTTTTTTCCTTTTTTATTGGTTATTTTATTTATTTACATTTCCAATGTTGTCCCTCTTCTTGGTTTCCCCTCCACAAACCCCCTATCCCACCCCTCTCCCTGCTGCTTCTGTGAAGGTGTTCTCCCACCCACCCATGCACTCCTGCCTCACATTCCCCTACACGGGGGCAGCCTTCCCAGGACCAAAGGCCTCCCCTACCCCCAATTGATGCCATATAAGGCAATCTTCTGCTAAATAAGCAGCTGGAACCATAGGTCCCTCCATGTGTACTCTTTGGTTGGTACTTTAATCCCTGGGAGCTCTGAGAGGGTCTGGTTGGTTGACATTGTTGTTCTTCTTATGGGGTTCAATCCCCTTCAGCTTCTTCAGTACTTCCTCTAACTCCTGCATTGCGGTCACATGCTCAGTCTGATGGTTGGCTGCAAGCATCTGAATATGTATTGGTCATGCTCTGGCAGAGCCTCTCAGGTTACCATCAGCAAACACTTCTTGGCATCAGCAATAGTGTCTGGGTTTGGGGACTGCATATGGGATGGATCCCCAGGTGAGGCAGTCTCTGGATGGCCTTTTCTTCAGTCTCTGCTCCACTCTTTGGCCCTGTATTTTCTTTAAACAGAAACATTTCTGTGTTAATATTTTTGAGAGGAGTGGGTGGCCCCATCCCTCAACCAGGGGCTGTGCCTAACCTCTGGATATCATCTCTACAGGTTCTCTCTCCCCTTTGTTGGGTATTTCAGCTAATGCCATCCCTGAGATCCTCTTGCTTTCCTGGCATCTGGACTTTTGATAGCTACCCAGTTCCTTGCTCTATATCTCCTTTCAATTTACTGACCCGCTATACTTTTCCTCCAGCTCTTCCCAAACATGATACTGCCCTCCTTTTTCCTTCCCCTCCTTTTTCCTCCAGGTCCCTTCCTCCCTCTACCTCTTTTGATTACTTTGTTCCCTCTTCTAAGTATGACTGAAGCATCCACACTTTGGTCTTCCTTCTTCTTGAGCTTCATATGGTATGTGAGTTTTAGGGTGGGTATTCCGAGCTTTTTTTGCCAAATATCCACTTATCTGTGGGTACATATCATGTGTGTTCTTTTGTGACTGGGTTACTCACTCAGGATTATATTTTCTAGTTCCATCCATTTGTTAGAGAATTTCATGAATTCATTGTTTTTAATAGCTGAGTAGTACTCCATTGTGTAAATGTATCACATTTTCTGTATCCATTCCTCTGTTGAGGGACATCTGGGTTCTTTCCAGTTTCTTGCTATTATGAATAAGGCTGCTATGAACATAGTGGAACATGTGTCCTTGTTACATGTTGGAGCATCTTCTGGGTATATGCCCATTAGTGTTATTGCTGGGTCAATTTTCTGAGGAACCACCAAACTGATTTTCAGAGTGGTTGTACCAGCTTGCAATCCCACCAGCAGTGGAGGAGTGTTCCTTTCTTCACATCCTTGTCAGCATCTGTTATCACCTGAGTTCTTGATCTTAGCTATTCTGACTGGTGTGACGTAGAGTCTCAGGGTCATTTTGATTTGCATTTTCCTGATGACTAAGGATGTTGAACATTTCTTTAGGTGTTTCTCAGCTATTTGAAATTCCTCAGTTGAAAATTCTTTGTTTAGCTCTGTACTCCATTTTTAATGGGGTTATTTGGTTCTCTGGAGTCTAACTTTTTGAGCTCTTTGTATATTTTGAATATTATCCCTCTGTCAGATGTAGGGTTGGTAAACATTTGTTCCCCTTCTGTAGGCTGTCATTTTGTCCTATTGACAGTGTCCTTTGCCTTGCAGAGTCTTTTCAATTTTATGAGATCCCATTTGTCTAAGGTTAATTTTAGAGCCTAACCCATTGGTGTTCTGTTCAGGAAAATTTCCCTTGTGCCGATGTGTTTGAGGCTCTTCCCTACTTTCTCTTCTATTAGATTCAGTGTCTCTGGTTTTATGTGGAAGTCCTTAATCCACTTGGACTTGAGATTTGTACAAGGAGATAAGAACGGATCAATTCTCATTCTTCTACATGCCTAACATCACTTGAGTCAGCACCATTTGTTGAATATGTTGTCTTTTTTTTTCCACTGGATGTTTTTGGCTTCTTTGTCAAAGATCAGGTAACCATAGGTGTGTGGGTTTAACTCTGGGTCTGTAACTCTATTCCATTATATCTACCTGTCTGTGTCTATACCAATACCATGCAGTTTTTATCACAATTGCTCTGTAGTACAGCTTGAGGTCAGGGACGGAGATTTCCTCTAGAAGTTCTCTTATTGTTGAGAATAGTTTTTGCTATCCTGGGTTTTTTGTTATTCCAGATGAATTTAAAAATTGCTGTTTCTATCTCTGTGAAGAATTGAGTTGGGTTTTTGATGGGGATTGCATCGAAGCTATAGATTGCTTTTGGTAAGATGNCTATTTTTACTATGTTAATCCTGCCGATCCATGAACATGAGAGATCTTTCCATCTTCTGAGGTCTTCTTCAATTTCTTTCTTCAGAGACTTGAAGTTTTTGTCATACAGATATTTCTCTTGCTTGGTCAGTCACACCAAGGTATTTTATATTACTTGTGACTACCGTGAAGGGTGTCGTTTCCCTAACGTCTTTCTCAGCCCATCTGTCCTTTGAGTTGAGGAAGGCTTTGATTAGATTAATTATATTTTTTTAAATTCCATTGGAAGATTTTTTTTTTTACTTCCAATCTTGTTGGCATTGTCTTTAGTTTAAAGTCATAAAGCAGCAGCTGGATTAACACTTATGAAAGTACAATTTATAAAGCACCGTAAAATGTAACATATTATTAGTTCGCAGGAACAAATAACCATAAGGTAGTAGTACAAATTTAGTAGAATAAAGTCTTCATGCAAAGAATCAAATTCCTTTTATTAATATGTGTCATGAAGATTAAAGGCACTGTGAAAAAGGAAATGCTTACAAGCAAATACTTGAATATATATCCTGAATATATAAACCCTGTGGTTGCTTAGAGGATGCTAAATCATTTCCAGCAGGTGAGGTTTGAGCCTCAGTCATAGGAAAAGGTTATTAAGCTACAGGTTATACCGTCCTCAAGGTAGGGGTGGGTGGGTGTGCCATCTCAATCCTGACTTTATAATTTACACTGGCCCATTGATTTCTTTTAACTAAGTGGCCTGTGGTTACATTGTGTCTGTTTTGTGGATGAGGAAAACAAGGCACAGATTGGTAAAGAGTGAGCTAAGTTATACATGTTGTAGTCCTATTCTTGAGTTGGCAGTTAGACACTGTCCTAGACTCAACTGTTCTGCCCTGTAGAATCTCAGGATCAACAAATTTGATAGCTCAGGAAATTGAAGTATAAAGAGATTGAATCGTCTCTGCAGGGGAGATGGTTGAGTGGGTTAACTTCACCTCACACGCGTAAAGCCCAGAGTTAGAAAACACGGCGCCTATGTTAAATCCAGGTAGGCACCTCACCTGTATTCCCAGCACATAAGGAGAAAGATAGATGTCCAGGGAAAGCTGGCTACCTAGACTAGCTGGACAGATGAGCTCTGAGGAGAGTGAGATACCTTGCCTCGAGTGTAAGATGGAGAGGTGTCAAAGGTGATACCCGTTGCCCCCTGTGTCAACATGCATGCACATCCTCATTCAGGCACATAAAACATACACACACTTCTATACTTAAACATGTATATACACCTACCCCCATACAAACATTGAGTGATCCACAATTACATTTTTATTCTGATTTTTTTTTCCTGAGTGATTTGCAAACTAAATCCGACTCACTGGCAGGTTGGTGAACTATCTCACACATGTCTACCTGGGTACCATTATGTATCATGTTTGTTTTCAAAATGATCATAAGTCACATGATAATTTCTTTCTAATAGGGAGAATTTGCCACAATAGATCAAAACTTTCAGACTGACTGTGGATGTGTTCAGTATCTCTGTGGTAAATATTTTTAAAAATACTTTTTAAATAACACATACTTATTATTGATGTCTGTTGTTCAGCATGTGTATATTTAAATCTGTTTTCTTTGAAAAATAGTAATTCAATTGTGAGCATTCTTTAAACAACTGTTTACTTTTTGTTCATAATATCTCAAAATGATCTGAGAATTGATAATAAGATGGAAAAAGGAATTATTTTCATTCCAGCACTTTTAAGAGGACACTAGAATTTTTTCTTTATTACTTCAGAGCATGTTGTCTAAAATTGTGAACATTTTTGTTCACTGTGTTATGATATATATTAGCATTTAAAACTCATGAAATATTAGATGTTCATACTAGGTATTAGTTGTTCCTAGGATGTAGAATATTTCTTCAACGGATTAAGAGGCTTCTAAATCTTTTATGTGCAGACTAAAGGAGAACCTCAGAGTTAGAGGCAAGGAGAGCTACTGTGCTAGATCCAGTCCTCTCCCAGCCTGCTCAAACACACCACAGTCTAATTCTATTAACATAATAATCACTGACGTCACAAAATGTTACAGAATCCCACCATGAAGGGTACTACTCTTACTGAATTAGATGTCACATTCATCTAGTGGTCATGATCTATGTCTGGAGAAGGGGCAGCAATACCGTGCTCATCTCTCAGACCTCATACTTCTGGAAGTTGCTATAAGATATATCTCTTGAAACATGTTAATACAAATGATTTTACAGGGATATCTATATAGTTTATACCATACACTAAGGGATATCTGTGTTATTGATGTTGTTAGATAAATCCTTGCATTGCTAGAAATATGTAATATCTTACTTGATCTTGAAAATTTGGTTCATCACAATGAAAATATAGATTATTAGTATAAATTCTTCATATTGATTGGTAAGCACAAAAGACAACATTGTGAGGTTTTAAAATATTTGTTTTTTATTTATTTATTTGTTTGTTTGTTTATTTATTTATTTATTCTAGAAAAGGATGATGTGTGTGTGTTCCAAGAAGTATCAGTATTGAATCCTGGCCAATCTCTAATAAAGTATTTGGAAGAGGACTTTTGTCATACAATCGAATGTCTGGATGAAAAAGATAACTATACAGACTTTCATACTTTGAATGTTACAATGGTGAACTGTTCAAAAGACTGCGATGCTGTAAGTATTGTTTTAAGTTGCTCTGGAGGCCCCGGGGTGTTGAATTTTTTTCAGCTAGAGAATTTGAACTTTGTAAATACTTTATGACTTCAACTCTTGACTCTCTCCTTAGCACTCGATTATTTTATGAGCTGTGTATTTAAGGCAGACACTCACTTCACTATGAAGGACCTTGAGTTTTCAGAGTTGTCATGCACAGCTTTCTTGTTTGGTTGACCTAAGATTGTTGCACCTGCTCGACGAATGTTGACTGGTAGAGGCTAACCTGTACTTCATTTCTAAGTTGGCTATTTAAAGTAAATTATTGTTTGAAGTTCTTCATCTTGAACTCCAGGAATGCTTACAGATGTTCAGAGAGAGCACACTGGAGTTGGAGAACACTTTCAGGACTAGCACATTAAAATGCTTATGTTGCTGTATGCTAATACGATGCCTGTTTATTATATTCAGCACCAGATATACATTCCATCCTCCAGTGATTATGATTGCTGTGGGACATGTAAAAATATATCCTGCAAATTTCTTATGGAAAATGGAACATCAGTTATATATGAGGTAAGGATTTTTACTTCTTAAACCATGTCCTATGGGCAGTAACACTGTGGAATTTTCTTAAGGTGATAGTCTCAAATCACAGTAGAAAATGCCATCTGCCACACGTCTGCATACACTGCACACCTATTCATAGTGTGCACCTCTTCATACCTTAATATATTTTGTTATATTTTAAAAATTTTGACATTTTTTTGATAATTTTGTAAATGTCTTTTGAAATTGCTACCTAAGGTAATTTTAATATGGACTTTCACATTGTTCCCTGATATAAGAAATGAGTTCCAGGAAAAGCTGGTATCTAATAATTTATGAAGAAGTAAATATTAATATTCTCATGAAGCAGTTAAAATTTGCATTTTATTTATTGGATATCATTATTTTATAAATTTATTATTATTGTTGTAGTTTTTGTTGTTTTGTGGTGAAGTCTCTCTGTGTAACAGCTCTGGATGTCCTGGATTTGCTTCGTAGACCAGGCTGTCCTTGAACTCACACAGATATGTCTGCCTGTCTCCCAAGTGCTTGGACTAAAGGTGTGCACCACCACGTCTGGCTGAACTTAAAGATGCTGATTGCGGTTCTTGGAAGCTATCCAGCTAATCATAAATTGAGATAGGACCTAGAGCAGTGCTTCTCAACCCTCCTGATGCTGCGACCCTTTAATACAGCTCCTCAAGTTGTGGCGACCCCAACCATAAACCTATTGTGTTGCTACTTCATAACTTTAATTTTGCCACTGTTATGAATCGTAGAAACCCACTGACCTAGAGCAGAGCATGTGACTTGGTTCATCTTAATTTTTACCCTTCTAAAAGAAGTCTTCAAGAAAGAGTTTGGCTGTGCTTTTAAATTATAGCTATAACCCAACAAACATTATTATGCAAATGTTTCTCTTAAACCTGGCAATGAGGGAGCAAGACGTAATAAATATAAAGAAATAAATATAAATATAAAGAAATATAAAGAAATAAAGAGGTAATAAATATAAAGAGTTTTGTGAGGGGTGGTTTGTTGTTTGGTTATTAGAGGTAGATACCAGAGCGAGACATTTAACATTTGATTTTTCGATGATCACCTGGTAAAAATAGTTACCTATGTACAATTTTCCTTCTGGATACTTTATTTCATATTAACATTTCATTTCTGAGTGTGTGTGTGTGTGTGTGTGTGTGTGTGTATGTATGTGTGTGCGAGATCATGAGCACACATGTGTGAATACTTACCTTGTATACATACTTGCATGTATGCATGTGTACGTCTGTGTGTGTGCATGCATGCGTGTGTGTTTGCGTGTGTGTATGTGTGTGAGCATGAGCACACATGTGTGAATGATTATTTTTGCATACATGCTTGTGTATGTGTGTGTGTGTGTGTGTGTGTGTGCATGTATGCATGTGTGTGTATGTGTCTGGTGTAATTGATAAGTACAATTGGGGACATTTTCAGATGCACTGCTAATGTTCCAGGAGGCTCTCTATCATGCATTGGATTTGATTAAATGAAGATTTAATTTATTAACTCAGGGTTTTATGTAATGTAGCAGATCTTAGCCAGAACCACAGTAACTTTCTCTTTTATTCTTAGGAGGGGAGCACCTGGCACTATAACTGCAGCACGTACGAATGTGTTAATACTGAGGAGGGAGTCACGATTCTAAACTACAGCATGGTTTGCCCTCCTTTTAATGAGACTGAATGCAAACTGGTTTGTACTTTGTTATGTGTGGAAATTCTGCATTAACTGGACTTTAGGAAGTACACATTAATATGTTTTCCAGGGTCCTACTGACTCTCTGGCTCATGTCTGTTATAGCTTTTTAGTTTGCTATTTTGAGTTCAAATTTGACTTCCTCAGAATGTATAATTTGCTGTCTCTAGGTTTTTATATAGAAATTGAAAATTAATGACATCTAGTTAGAACAATTTTCATTGTTTTATTATTTTAAAAATACGTGGAGCATTGTAAAAGTATTCATTAAGTAGCATTGTTTTTCTACTTTTTGGATTAAGGAAGAGACAATTCAACTTTTTGTCTCTAGGTTTGTATATTCAAGGATAATTAAAAAGACTTTGGTCAGCAAATCCAGGCTCCCCCCCCCCCCTTTTTTTTTTTTTTTTTTTTTTTTTGGTTTTCGAGACAGGATTTCTCTGTGTAGAGTCCT
>NC_034598.1:68277516-68291839 GCF_900095145.1 Mus pahari
TGTAGACCAGGCTGGCCTCGAACTCAGAAATCCACCTGCCTCTGCCTCCCGAGTGCTGGGATTAAAGGCGTGCGCCACCACGCCCGGCTCAGGCTCCCTTTTAATATAGATAAAATGGTACTTAATTGAGTTTTGCCTTTTTCTCTTAGACAAACACATCGATTTATTGTGTCATTAATACCTCCACATCTGGTGACATTTACCTTGTTTCTCTGGTACAGGCCACTGGAGAACTTAGTGTTTTTCTCAGATTCTATTGTTTGGCTCCATTTTATCCTCTATTTTCTCAGAGAAAAATCTATGAAGAGAGATTTTTAAAGTGTTATGGTTTTTATTTTAAAACAATCTCTTTCCAGTGTTACTTAGACAGATAATGAATAATTAATTTATTAGATTTAATGAATCATAGGATTTATTCCATTGCATAGAAAAATAGTATCGGTTCCCTGATTTTCCCTCTGTATTTAGAGCCTCTAGTAGTGGCGCCTAGCAAGCGATCGTGTGCACTAAAGTTATATTTAATTTCTGGAAAATAGGGTTTGTTTGAAAAATAAAAATTTCTCAAAGAAAAAAGTTATCTTAACATGTATAATATTTAGAAATTTAATTCGTCTAATTAAATTAGTTTAAATTATTTTGGAGTTGAAAATTAATGACATCTAGTTAGAACAATTTTCATTATTTTATTATTTTAAAAAATATGTGGATCATTGTAAAAGTATTCCTTAAGTAGCATTGTTTTTCTACTTTTCGGATTAAGGAAGAGACAATTCAGCTTTTAACAAGATTTCTTGTTTCTAAGAAGTTCTTAATAGGAATTGTTAATATTTAATTATTTTTCTATAAAGGCTTAGTGGTAGCTGATAAAATATCCCGAGAACTGGCTTTCAATTTCAAGTTAAGAGAAAATGGATAAACCGTGTTATCTTTTACCTTTGACCTGTTTTCTCTTCCTAGAATGAAGGGATTGTGAGGCTTTATAACGAAGGCTGTTGCAAAATCTGTAAGTGAGGCTATAGTCCACGCAATGAGAGATTACATTTTCGTGGCTTGTGTGGTTGTTGTGTTCATCTGTCTGTTTCTGAGATGTACTTTGTGAAGTCTGCCATTTAAATGCTTTTGTGATGTGTGGTTGATATCCCTGTAAACCAGCCTTTATATTGTGGTGACATACATAAACACTTTTATTTAGATAAATTTTCCTTTCATGTTTTTAGACATTTTGCTATTGTGGCATTTTCTAAAAATCATAGACTGAAATTTTCCTTAAAACTCAAATAATAATATGTGTGTGGGTGTTTTTTAACCTGCGTGTGTGTCTGAGCACCACTTGCATGTGGTACCCTCTTGTAGAGGCAAGAAGAGGGGAGGACATCAGATGCTCTGGAATTAGAATGGCAGAAGGTTGTGGGCCATCATGTGGGTGCTGGGAGTCAAACCCCATGTCCCCCGTAAGAACAGCCAGTCATCCTAACCATTGCGCTACATCTCCCACTTCTAGCCTAGGATTTTAATAAGTTTGAATTTCAAGTTCACTATGATCTACTTTGCTTGGAATATCCTCAACGACACAAACTTGGGTAGATGATGATAAAATGACATTGAGACACCAATGTAGACATTTAAGAGAGTTATAGTGTTTTTGGACCTTTTGAACAAACTTATAAGTCTGTATTTCTGGGAAATGCCAAGAACGAATTATATTTAAATCCTATATTTAGAAAGGTTCATATTCATTAGTTAAATACCTATAATGTATTTTATATTTTTAAATTATGTTTATTTTGTGGTGATTTTTGAATAATTTAAAGACTGAACTAGAATAGGGAATTATTTATGCAACACACCATTTCTATTTTTAAAAATATGAGCTTATATGAAAAATAAAGGTAAAAGTTTTTTTAAAAATTTCAAATGCTGAAATTTAGAATTTATCTAGAGGTGCTTTGGGGGGAGATTATGATTTTGGTTAATGATCTCATGATAGACAGATTGATTGTTAGATATATGCTGAAGTGTTTCTCTGATAAGGTTTCTAAGAATCCTACAGGACTGAATCCCATGAGTCTGTACATAGAGAGTATTATTTGGTGCAAAGTCCCCCTCAATAAATCCTGGAATTATTCCTATTTTCATCTCACAGAAGTTAAGCAACCCCTCAGTTGCATTGGGTATGAGCCCAACATTACGTTACATATAAGATTCCCCCCTTCCAAGAGAAAGGAAAAGAAAAATGTAACAATGACAACTTGATATCCACGTTACTGTGTTACTTTCTGTGTCAACTGTTACTCATGATCTCACAAATCAGGTGACTTAGCTAATGAACACCAGGGATGTATTATATCACAGATCTTGTGTTCCCAAACTGAGATGTTGACAAACCGCTCTCTAGTGAGTTCAGTGAGAGAATGATCCCTGCCCCTGACTTACAGATACTGTCTTCATATTTGTATCAGGTTTCTGTTTTTGTTTTTGTGTATGTGTGTGTGTTTCTCCAAATTTCCCTTTTTATAAGGGCTAGTCATATTGCATTATAACCTACATATTGATCTCATTCTCATCTGATTGCCAAACAAAAACCACATTCTACAGCTCTACTGAACACAGGAAGAATTGAGGGACATAATTCAGTTGACAAGAACTATACTGACTGAGCCTTGGGAATACAGTAACATACATTTTAGTTACTAGAATGTGCTGAAATATCCAGTGTTTTTTTTTTTTCTCTTCATTGACAATAAACTAATTTTTAAAAAGAATTATTAATTTATTATATGTAAGAACACTGTAGCTGTTTTCAGACACACCAGAAGAGGACATCAGATCTCATTATGGATGGTTGTGAGCCACCATGTGGTTGCTGGGATTTGAACTCAGGACCTTCAGAAGAGCAGTTAATGCTCTTGTTCGCTGAGCCATCTCTCCAGCCCAAAAAATAAACTAATTTTTATTCAGTCTGTTCTGAATGCCATGAGACCTGATATCTTTCAATTATCTATTGTATCAGGAAAACAGGAATTAAATTTAGCTGTAGAATCTAAAAGGCTTTTATTTATATATTCTTACTTATTCCTTTGACAGCTTTGGAGTCTAAACTCTCCTTTAGATACAAAAGAGAGGCATAGTCATATTCAAAGACAAGGCCATTGTAATTGTCCCCATAATACCAGCCCATGATAGTAAACAGACAGGTTAGTGTGTTTATTTTCTGAGTGCGGAGAGGGGAAGAACTGGGTGGTTAAACTGATAGAGGGTGCTCCCGTACTCTGGCTGTTTAGACATGAACACATCCAGTCTGTGGAGGAAGGTGTAACTTCCTGAAGTAATTAGGAAATCAAGCTTCAGGGCAGGAGATCCTGTTAGACAAGAATGAATATAGCTACACTGTAGTTCACCTCTGCCCAGCTCTCCGCATTGCAGAATAATAGCAAACGGCTTTGGTAACTCACCTCCGCTGTGTCTGGGAATGGGGAGTAGTTTAGGCGTTGACATTGGGGGACTTTTGTCACAGGTTGAGATTCTGAATGACCAGGTTATGTTGTAGAGATTGTGGAGTTTGGAGCTTACCACGAGTGCCATGATAAAGAAAATATACTCCAAAGAAACCTGTGAGGAATAAAATATTCAACTAACCAACAGTGAATAATTTTGTCCCATATATTTATTGAATTACTTATTTTCCTCGACAAGGGCAGTTTAATTTCAGTCCACCACTAGTTATCCATCACTCCTGGAACCAGAGTAGCTAAATTTTACCTGTTGGGATTTTATATCTGCATGTATTTTCACTAAGACTATTATGGATAAAGTCACATGAAAATCGATGATGTAATTCTAGCATTCAATAAGTAAGTATGCGGAACAGAATGAGTCAATGATTTCCCTAAAGTGACAAAGCAAGTCAGAGGCAGAGTGAGGTAAGAATCCTGGCCTTGGTGTCCTGATTCACACTTAACGCACTATCAAAAACTGGTTAAATATACATCCCAGGGTATATTCTAATGTAATACTCAGGTGCACATTGGTGCATACAACTGTGTCATGAATGATTAGAAGGTGTTTTTTTAATTTGAAATTAAAGAGGGCATTTCAGAGCCATAGAATAAAGAATGAATCATTCATGCATTACCATAATGCTGACAAGTAATTAAATTTTTATATTTAGCATATTAATGAATACTTATAAAATGTATTTCAGTTTTATTTAAAATTTGTATGTTAATCACTTTTACATCTTACATGTATTTAAACCTAAAAATTCATTATTCCACATTTGTAACACTTTTGACTAATGATAATAATGATTATTCTAAGATAATTAGGCAAGAGGTGAAAATAATTCTGAATCTAGAAAGTATAAGCTATATGGAAGGAGAAAATAGATATTGTACATACAATATGAAGAGTAGAGTTTGAAAAATAATTTTATACTCACTATATGTTTTGAATAAATACGCCATTTTCCAATCTAATTCTATTTAAATTAGGGAAGCATTTTTGCACGGAATTTCAATATTTATGTACTATTATCTTAAATCTTGTGTACCTATATATGTATATATGTGAGCATGTTCATATGAGTATGGTCTGTGGAGAGGGCCCAGAGGTGTCAGGCTCCCTGGAACTGGAATTAGAGGGTTGTGAGCCGTGTGATACGGATGCTGGGAACTCCATTTATCTGGAATAGTCGCAAGGACTCTTAACCACGTAACCATCTCTCCACCCCTTACATGGACTTTTTGATGAAGAAGTACATTTTCTTTTACAGGCAAACGAGAAGAGCGAATATGCCAGAAAGTGGTCATTAAATCGATCATAAAGAAACAGGACTGTGTCAGCCAAAGCTCTGTAAGTATATAAGTAGCAGTGGCTCCATAAAGGACATGTGTGTTTCTGGGGCTCAGTGGATCACTGACATGTGGTACTGGCAAACAAGCCGAGAAAATGACAGCCTACAATATTAAACTTTGAGAGCGTTCCTGTACTCTAATATTCAACCATTCTATTTCTGAATTATACATTATTCTTAGCATAAATAATCAATAGTTCTCAGTGATAATTGCAATCTAGAGAGACAGGCACTCAATCTACATGCCTTTGACTGTGTTTTGTCTTTAGCCTTGTGATTTTGTTCAAGGAGTATATTCTGGGTTATTAATTTACTCCTTTTAGAATGGCATGTTCAGTTCTATGCACCACAATATGATACCAGTGATAGAATTATTGGGCTAGGATTACATCATTCCATATATATATATATATATATATATATATATATATATATTCAGTTATGCATGTGCAAGTCATTCTTTGCACTATGTAAGCATTGCTTTATTCAGTACAACTGTGTAACAACCCTTTGTATATATGAATCATGTTCTAATGTAATATTTCTATACTCATTTATATACATAGAAGTTTGGGGAATGAAATGATATAAAAAAAAAAAAAGCTCTTCCTGACCCCCTGAAGGAATGAAATCATCACCAGTATTGGCTAATTTTGCAGACCTTTTTTCTCATTATCTCTCCTTGCAGATTACTGTGGCATCTTGTGATGGGAAATGCCCATCAGCTACCATATACAACATCAACGTTGAAAGTCACCTGCGGTTCTGCAAGTGCTGTCGCGAAAATGGAGTGAGGAATGTGACGGTGCCTCTGCATTGCTCAGGAAATGGCACTGAAGTAATGTACACACTCCAGGAGCCCATAGACTGCACATGCCAGTGGAACTGAGTGCTTGCATTTGAAGGATGCTGCACAACAGTATCATGTCAGGCAGCAGCATCTTTCATCACTATTATTTAGGCACACGGCAGACTGGTACACTATAATGTGTCTTTACCACTGTTGTGATTTGAAAACCTAACAGTGGGCTCAAAATATGTATAGTCTTAATGGAAAAAAATTAGATTTGTTGTTTTATTTTAGTGAATTAAATTATTTTAAGTTGTTTAGCTGAAATGCTGTCACATTTAAAATTGTAGGGTAGGACAAATTTCAGTCTTAGTGTAAAGTAGAAGCTTGTGCTGCAGGATACTTTCCATTCAGTCCCTTGTTCCCTTGTTTTGTTTTTGGATTTGTTTGTTATTATTTGCAAAGTCTTCCAATGCTGTTCAAACTGAGGTAGACTTTAATTTTTCATTCCTAATCTTATCAATGTGATAAGTTGTAATTGGCTCATAGATAATCAGAGTGAGTTGTGTTTCTTAGAAACAGAACATAGAATTGTAGGATGTTGGCTTAGTTAACACCTCAACAAATATTAGGAATGCTATTGCAGATTCCCATTATTATTATTATTATTATTATTATTATTATTATTATTATTATTAGCTTTACATGTGATGGTACCATAGCATTTCTGGGACTTCTACAACAATGTAGCAACAATGTGGTGAGTTTACATTAAGGACTAGACTCCTTTCTAGATATTTTGGGTTCTGGTTTCATGATCCTTTATGGTAAATGATGTAGCAAGGTGATTTTTAAAAAGTCACAGAATCTTCCATTACTAGAAAGTGCTGGATAGGATTAAAAAGTTTTTAAGACGAATATCCTTTTAGAATGCTCATGCATATAATAATAGTTATTTCAATCGTAAGGAAAAGAAAACCATAGTGTCATTCATTATTTAGAGGAAGACCTGGGGCTATATTTTTATACCATTAAAATTATTAATTATATTATTATTTAACATTTAGTTTAGTTAACATTTATCACTGGAGACTGTTTCTAAATATATCAGTACACTATGAAACCTGAGGGCAATATTGCCATTAAAACTGCTGCTTTGTCAGTGAAGGGATATACAATTATCTGAACGTATTCATAACATTAGAATGGAATGCTGCTCTCTAAAACTACAGCAGATCATTGACATTTGCAAATAATTTGCTCTGAGATCTTTGCGATTTTCCAAATTCTTTCTACCAGGGAGTATACAATTATTTGAGTTTCTTCCACAGTAAAATGAGAGTGCCTTAGTGTGATTACCAATAAAGGTCAATGTCAATAAGAGGACATTAAAATTTCATTGATAAGCCAATGCTTGGAGTTTAATAGGATAGTGCCAGCTTGAGCTATGTGACTTGTTTTCAAACATTAATGTTTCTATTTAAAAATCATGCTTCTAGGAAATACTGTAGTTATGAAGTGTTTGGATTTCCAAGGTTGCTTAATAATGTGTAAAAGTATTACCTGGAATGTCCCAATGTCTACTCTACATGAAAATGATTTACATTGTTTGTTTTAATATTGGTATTTTCTTTAGATATAAACATTTTTGCATCTGTGATTATTAGCATATTGACTGGGTTAGACATTCTTGTCTAAATACATTAACGTTTCACATAAAGACATAATGTATCTCAATCAGAAATCTGTAATACATGTTACCTAGTACTTTCCTGTAAATTCTACTCTCTGTGGACTATCTATTATTAAATATTAACTGATCTTTAAACTGATTTGTGGGGAGAAGAGAAATATTCTTCTGCTATTTTATAAACAACCAATAAAATAAATACATGTGAAGTTCTGGGATGTGTTTGGTGTTGTTCTAAACAAGGAGGACGGAGGCAAAACAGGCCACACACAATCTTTGCTTCTGTGAAACTTCGAGTTCAAAAAAGAAAGTCGTCCTTAACTAGTTATATATGTGAAGAAATCTAGATGGAGGCCTGAAAACAGATAGGAATATAGTGTAAGATATCACTCAGGTTCACAGAAAGGCAAAGACAGACTTTCAGTGATGGCTGTTTGTAGGCATAATTTTTTTTTGCAACCTACTTTTAATAAAGGTTCCACCTCTCCTCTTGCCCGCCACCCAGCAGAAGTAGTGGAAGAGAAAAATTATTTGGATATGGGGGATGTAGACCTGTTCAGCAATAGATCTTTGGAGGCAAGCTCAATCTTGTTGGGCAGCAGCGGTTGGAACAGTTAAAAAAAAATCATTTGAACAAAAATGTATTTGGGTTTTATATCCACTGACATCAGAATAAACTGAAAACGAAACCATAATTTCTATGTGGAATAAACCCAGAGAAGTTCTAACAGAAAAATAGGGAAGAAATCAATATCTTGTACTGGCAGAGGGGAATTATTCTAAGTTTGACTGAATATACAGCAGCCTCCACACCACGATGAATAAGTTTAATAAGAAAATTTGACACAAGGAAAATCTGCATGAAAGTAAGAGGTGTCAAAAGAAAACTATGCAACTGGATGGTGATATGTCACAAAAAGAAGTGACAGCCCTGAAAGCAAAGAGAGCCTGTTAAACCTGAAGAGAAATGATTGCTAGAACAAAAGGGCACTGTATGCAGATTGCTCAGAGACAGTGGAGCTTTAAAATGGATGCTAAAATACCATCATTCTCAGCAGGCTGGTACACATTAAGATAATCACACTTTGTAAAAGGTAAAAAAAATAAGTGTGAGAAGACAAGTTTCTCAATTATCACTGTTGATTAAGAATTATCAAACTCTTAAGGAAGATTAGCAACATAAATGAGTGTTAGAGGGCTGTTTGGGTCGGACCATCCTCTATGGGACATGCATTCTGGACAACACATCCACATGCAAACACAAGGCTAGCCATCGTAATTAGAACACTTTGTAATCACACCCGTAAGGATGGAATAAGTTATATAGAGCTACAGGTTGTAATATTGTGACTGTGGATAAAACAGAGATGTATATATGCATGTGCACTGGTCTCTAGCTGGGTTAGGGGAATCCAAACTCAGGACCTCATGGCTGTGTGGAAAACACTTACCTCACAGAACCATTTCTCCCGCTGAAGGTATTTATGTTTCATTTTTTTTGAATGCTTATTAAAATACATTGACTTACGTATTTATGGAATGTAGTATGGTAATTTAATATATGTATAAAGTGATATAACATTAAAATCAAGACCATTCTTTTCTTCTCAAATGTTTGTCATTTCTTTCTGTAAAGAATTTTCCAACTGTATAGTTACTTGGAAATACATTATCATTGTACTATTAATGATACTCTTTTATGCTTGGAGACAGGAGCCTAACATGGCTGTTTACTGAGAGGCTCTGCCCAGCATCTAATGGAAAGAGATGCAGAGAGTCACAGACAAACATTAGATGGAGCTTGGGGAGCCTTGTGGAAGGGTTGGGGGAAGAATTGAAAAAACCCAAAGAGGACATGAACTCCCCAGGAAAACCAACAGAGTCAACAAACCTAGATCCTTGGTGGCTCTCAGAGACTGAACCACCAACCAAAGAGCTAGCACGGGCTGGGCCTAGGCCCCCTGCACATACGTAGCAGATGTGCAGCTTGGTCTTTATATGGATCCCCCAACAACTGGAGCGGGGGCCTGTCTCTGAATCTGCTGCCTGCCTGTGGATCCTGTTCCCCTAACTGGGCCTCCTTGTCTGGCTTGAGAAGAAGAGGATGTGCCCAGTTGTGCAGTGACTTGAGGGGCCAGGAGTTGGGTGGGGTGGGGAGGTGGAGGGTGATACCTAGGGGTGTTCCTCTTTTCAGAGGAGAAGGGGAGGGGAATAGGGGATCTGTGTGATGAGGTTAATGAGGGGGGGGCTTATATTGGGGCATAAAGTGAATAGATAAATCAATATTTAAAAATATCAGGAGCTAGAGAAAGTACCCAAGGAGCTGAAGGGGTTTGCAGCCCCATTGGAGGAACAACAATATGAACTAACCAGCACCCCCAGAGGTCCTTGGGACTAAACCACCAATCAAAGAAAACACATGGTGGGACTCATGGCTCTAGCTGCATATGTAGCAGAGGATGACCTAGTCGGTCATCAATGGGAGTAGAGGCCCTTGGTCCTGTGAAGGTTCTGTGCCCCAGTATAGGAGAATGCCAGAGCCAGGAAGTGGGAATGGGTGGATTGGGGAGCAGGGGGAGGGGAGAGTGGATTTTCGGAGGGGAAACTAGGAAAGGGGATAACATTTGAAATGTAAATAAAGAAAATGTCTAATAAAAAACACAAAAAATTAGCAAGGGCAAGAGTATACAGAAAGGAAAATAGGACCCACAATTATGTAGAAAGACAGCTGCCACACAGCTCATATAAAACTGCCACACAGTCATATAAAAACTGCTGAGGAAGAAGGCTGAGAAAGAACGGGGAGGGGCTAAAGCTGGAATAGTAATGGGAAGGTCACAGAAATCCAGAGAATGCTAGGAATTGGAGTTATCTGTTAATGCTAATGCGGAAACCCATTTACAGAAGCAGAGCTCTACTGCTACTACTACTGCTGGTGCTGCTGCTACTATTACTAAAAGCCACGTTGAAGAGCCAGAAACAAGGTTGACAGACAGTGGACTCTCAGCGTGCTCAAGCCAGCGGCCAGGCTGACCGTCTGCTCATCACACTCATCTTATTCTATCATCATTATCACATCGTCATCATTACATCTGGCCACCCCGAACACTCTTGGACCTAGCCGCTTCCTTTTTTACCTAGCTGCTAAGGAGCCTGGTGAGAAATCCCCATCGAGTCAGCACGGTGTACCTAGGCCCAGGCTTTGGTTTCTCGCCTGTTTGAGAGGCACCAAGGCTTTTTGAGGTGTTTGCTTGCTTGTTGCAAGAAGATAGTCTCCTTCTCTCCTCTGTGCCTACCAGCAGCTCTGGAGTCCATAGTTTTTGATATTCTTGTCCACCTCCATAGAAGCCCAGCCCATCGTGAGTGGCCCAGAGCAGCTGGTAAAGAATCTGACAAAGAGGATTTCACTTCCTGTAAAATGAGCTGTGCCTGACAGGTAAAGAACCAGCAGGAGAACTTGCTGCTTCTGCCCTGCCACTGCAAAGGAGCAAGGCTTCCGGTGGTGGGCGTGTCTCGGTCCCCAGCAATGTCTCTTGCTGAGTTTATATCTCACCTGCTTCACCTTGCTTCTCTCAAACCAGCTCCTTCCAGATTCTTCCCTTCAGTGTACACACATACATTTTATATATTATTTCCTCATGCTCAAAGGACTATGAGAAGATAAAAAAATTTTTAGAAAAAAAAAAGCAAAAAGGATTTTTTAAACTATTTCCTGTGCCATTTTGCGAAGAAGAATAGGAATCAAATCTTCATGTACTGTTCCTATAAATTACACATTTTTGTCTTTTATTAACATTTTTCCTTCCTTTCTCCCTGTCTTATCTCGTCTTGATGAAGGTTTTGGTTTTTTTTGTTGTTGTTGTTGTTTTTTTAAATGTTGCTGAAATTCTTAGAAACCTATTTTTGGGTGTGTGGTGCTGCACACTGGAGAAGTCAAGGACAGGAGGGTCATGACCAGGGCTCCATAATAGGCTCAAGGTCAGCCTGAAGTATCTGGTGAGAAGCCAACACCTGGCCACCACAGGACCAAGAGGGTCCCACTGAAACCATGTGTGTAACCATGTGTCTGTGTGTAAGCCACAGTGACAGGATGATTGGTTATCATGCAAAGGCCAAGAGTTTGATCTCAACAACAACAACAACAACAACAACAACAACACCACCACATACATACACACACATTCACCCTTAAAATTTCCAGCCATGGTGGTCCATGAGAGGTTGAGATAGGAGGATTGTGAATTTTAGACCAGATTGAGCTACAGACAGATACCTTATCTTAATGTCATATATTTTTCTTTTTTCTTCCATTACATTTTTTTTAAAAAACTGGCTATTTTATATATTTACATTTCAAGTGTTTTCGCTCCTTTCCAGTTTCCCCTCCGCAAACCCCCATCCCCTCCCTCCTCTCCCTAGTTCTATGAGGGTGCTCCCCCACTCACTCACCCACTCCTGCCTTAGCGCCTTGCCCTACATTCTCCTACCCTCGGTCACTGAGCCTCCACAGGACCAAGAGGCTCCCATTGATGACAGATAAGGCCATCATCCTCTGCTACACATGCAGCTGGAGCCATGGGTCCCTCCATGTGTACTCTGTGGTTGGTGGTTTAGTCCCTGGGAGCTCAGGGGAGGGGGGGTCTGGTTGGTTGATATTGTTGTTCTTCCTATGGGATTGCAAACACCTTTAGCTCCTTCACGATAATGATCACTTATTGAAAATGTCACGATTTGCTGAACCAACGAATAAAAAAAAGAATGGAGAACAGGAATGTGTGTGTTATCAAAACTCACGGCGTACATGTGTGGAACTCTAAAGAATAAATAGGAAATGTTACTTAGATCACTTGACGGCTTCCAAATTTGCTTATAGTCATCAGAACCAAAATGCCAATTCGACAGCAATGAAGTATTCTCATGGCATGGGACTTTAAAACCATTTGCTTTTTTGAAGACTGAAAAGGGTGTAGAGCACCCTCTGTCCAAGCAGGAATGAAGCAACCTGAGTATGGCTCTTTTGTAAAGCTGCCTGATTTCAGATCGTTTTTGCCGTCTCAGGGCTCCTAATCTAGGTACAGACATAAACACATATAAAAGTCAACATTTACACTACAGCAGAAGGATGGTCTAGAAAGCAGAAGTTCAGAAGTTCAGGTGGTCTGTTACCCTTAGTGAGTGACATGTCAGGGCTCCACTAAAGAAGACTGAAGTTGAGCAGTGATTGTGATGAAAATTGGGGAAATTGAAATCAAGGCAGGAAACAGGATGATGATGATGAGGAGGAGGAGGAGGGGGAGGAGGAGGAGGAGGAGAGGGGGAGGAGAAGGAGGGGGGGGGAGGAGGAGGAGGAAGAAGAAGAAGAAGAAGAAGAAGAAGAAGAAGAAGAAGAAGAAGAAGAAGAAAAAGAAGAAAAAGAAGAAGAAGAAGAAGTTGTTAAAATCTTGCCAACTGCTGTAAGGGAAAACGAGTGTGCATGCCACTTCTCAACCAAGCTAAAAAAGACAATGGCTCCATACTGTTAAGTCTTAAACCCCAAATGGCAACGGACAATGACAATATTGCAGATGACAGGTTGAGACCAGCTCAGGGTGGATGGACTCTGACCCGATAAACTTTACTTGGCATTCCTATGAAACCTTGTAAATTAGATTTCTGTTTGCCAAGGAAAGCAATTGCCTTTATATCGGCCCTACGCCCACTGTCTCTGCAAAGGGCGTCTAGTTCTCTGCTAACTCAAACAAACTTGCAACCGATCAAAGGCCCACCCTACTCCCTGGTCCTCCCCTTCCTCTTGTGGCAATATAACCCCTAGCAACTGCCAACTCCCACCATTCTTGCTGAGGAGGTGACCATGACAGTTTTGTATTGCCCCAAATAACTTTCTTTCTACTCACGGGGCTGTCTAATTTGGTGCTTTTACCGCTCCCTTGCTTACACCTACAAAGCTACTTGTGTAATTAACCTTAAGCTGGGCTATGCGATGTTTCTTTTTTCAACTTCCATAAGATGATGGGCTCTCACTTGCAATGTCCTCCATTGCCTCCGCTTCCCTCCCCTTGTGAGTACTGAACACAATTCCACTGGTATGTTTGGGGATGTGCCTCCCACTCCTCCCGCTGCAATTTCTTGTCTCCATGGAGAATTTTCACTCAAGAGAGTCAGCGTTGTGGGCGGGGAAAGCATAATAACTAGGGAAGATCCTGAGCTCAGAGAGCAGGAGGAAGAGGCGGGAGGGTTGGAGGGTGGCGGGTAGGTGGGACTTGGATTATGCTTTCTGCATGGTGCAGACCTGGAACTTCCCCTGCACAGGGTCAGGGTCAGGGCAGACGAGGGGCCTCAAGACTGCAAGCATCTCAAGGGTACAACAAGCCTTGTGCTTTGACTAACTAACCCTTCAGCCCTTTCCTTCCTGCTTGAAGGGTTCCTGTCCACTTTGGCATCAACACATGGAAATTCCTAATCATCTCCTCACCATTTACCTTCCACTCAGTACCTGTAGAAAAACTGCACTTGAGAAAAGCCAGTCTGTCTCCCTCCACCAGAGGGGGTAAACCTTGTGCCTTACAGTTAATCAGAGTCTGCACGGTAAGGGACAGCAAGCTCTCTTTGCACTCTGGCTTTCCAGTTCTTCTAGCATATTTAGTTAACATTCTAATTTACATGGAGACTTGGGGAGGGATAAGCAGAGAACAGAACTCTTGCATCAGTTGGCCGGTAAAGTGAGACACGTGAAAGCTTTGTGGTTTTGTGGGTCTGAGGATTTGATGGTTCACTATTTCTTTTTAACTGGCTGTGTGTTTTCTCTAAGGCAAACAGCTGCTTCATAGTAACCAAAGAGAATTTTGTAGGAAGAAACGTGCTGATTTGAATGGATTCTGTGGACCTGTTTTTAACCAAAGGCCATTTGCAATGTGAGAAATAAGTATGTAAAGCACAGCATATCTCTCTCTCTCTCTCTCTCTCTCTCTCTCTCTCTCTCTCTCTCTCTCTC
>NC_034598.1:68292564-68301599 GCF_900095145.1 Mus pahari
TATTGAACTAACTCTCTCTCTCTCTCTCTCTCTCTCTCTCTCTCTCTCTCTCTCTCTCTCTCTCTCTGACATGGACACACACACACACACACACACACAGGTTAAAAATGTTAAATACTTTAGTTTCGAAGCTAAATATATGCATGTTTAATTAAACTAAGCATACTTAACTTCCCAGGTAGAGAATCAATTATCATACTGCTCCGGTGACACTCTGTTATCAAGGATGAGACATTTTGTAGTGTGTCTCTGTGACAGTAATTAACTAACAGTCAAGATGCAATTGACTTGAGTCTGTCACTTGGGAAACAGGGGATGCATTAAAGGGAAATAGTATTATCAGGGCAATTCATAAGAATGTTTTCCCCTGTTAGGTATCACACCTATGTGTGCATGTAAATGGCACACGTCTCCACTCCTTACAAGTATGGGATTCGTAAGCAGGGAAGAGATCGCAATTTGGTGAAGGACATTGTGGATAAAGCATTTCAGGGTTGGTTGTTGGACTGTGATAAACAGGATTGTATCTGTGGAGACTCAACCCAGCAACGCTGTGGTTGCTTCTCAAGTCTTTGATACTCAAGTTCCATATATATATATATGGAATCTGCATATACCCTGTGTGTATACTGTTATATACTTTAAATCAGGTCTAGATATTTAGAATATCTAATACAGTATAAATATTATGCAGTACTGCATTGTCTAAGGAACAATGCAACTATGCAACTTTTCCCCAGTACTTTTGATCTGAGACTTATTGGGTCCACAAATATGGAACCCAGGGATCTAAAGGGCCGACTGAGTGTCAATCTCTTGAAACTGAATTCTCTCTCTTTTTGTTTTGTGTTTTTGTCATTTAAGACACTATGTCATGTCGAATTCTTTAGTTTATTGAAATAAACTGAAGACAGAAAATGACTCAAAGTCAACCATTCTGCACCCAAGTGTCACGTTATGTGACTCATCTGTTGTTGCTCTCAGAGCTATTGGAAGTCAAATGGTGTTTTGCAGAAGGTGGGGAGAGCAGAGAAGAGGGAGAGATGGGGAAGGATTTACTGATGAGTACCAAGTTGCAATCAAGTAGGAATAAAGTAGTGTCTTCCTTATATCAAAGTGTCCACAGACAGTAGTTTTTTACACTGCATTCTCAAAAAGACTCGACACAGAACTCTGAAGGTTTTCACCCATGAGAAGTAACAAATGTTTGAGGTGGACATGTTTAACCTTATTAGGCAATGGACACATATAATGTCATAAAGAATATCTCATAGATAGGTATAATCCTTGTGTCTTTATGCATCAACCAAAAGCAAGTTGAACGAAAACAGTAACCAGCTATACCCCTCTACTTTCTAAAAGAATAAAGAATAACCAACTGGTATATGTTCATGGTATCTTGTGAGTTATTTTTAGTAATGTAAAGTATCTTTTCCCTCTCATCCATCTACTTACCATAAACAACAAACAAGAATGTTCTCAAGAACTCCTGAGGTGTAGGGTTAAGGCTACAATGAAGTAAGTACTAACATGAACTGATGCACACATCTCCTCCAAACTGGATGCTGTCTCTAGTTTTTCTTACTACACATCACACAAAGATAAAAAAAATAAAAATTAAGCAGTTATTTCTAATTTTTTCTAGAAGGAGAACATTTTTGAAACCAGAAGAACAAGAATAGAATTATTTGCATGATTGTCTTGTATTTAAAAATGTAAGAAAAATAGATCTAAAGTTGGGTCTCCTTTAGAAAGGAAAACATCTGGGTCTTGCTCTAGTGGAGTTATAATTGCACACTAATTCTGCACACGTAATTCAGGAAGCTACTTTAAAATGGTTCTAATTGGTGACAATCCATTCCTTACTTGATTAATAAAAGCATTAACATTTTTATTGGTTTGGGAGATGTTAAGAATAAAATAAACAGAAAGTTAGGGGTTGCATTGTTAAAACTACATAGGTTAATAAGGGTAGTTATGTGACATTGTATTGATGTACTAATTTCTGACATGACACATTTTGGTAGGTTCATGGTCACAAGGAAAAAATAACCATTGTAGAATTACAGTCTGGAAAGATAGCCCAGGCACATTGTAACAGTCTCAAGTTTTCTGAACCTTGCAGACATTGTTAAAAGAAATTGAAGAGGAAAGGATATTTGTATCTTCATATCTTAGGTCAAAGAATCAAGTAATAACATGAACTGCTCTTAAGGATGTGTATGTCAGTAAAGAGCTATTGTGTTAAATGAAAACTTTGTCTATGTTCATTCATTCGTCTGTTAGCCCTGACTTCATTAGTTCAACAAATGTTTCTTTATTATTTCATATACTAGACATAGCTTATATTTCCGTAGGCTATTTTTGTCAGCCTCTTCGGTAGGCATCAGATTCTTGGGCTAATAATGTTTTGACTGTGATCTTCCCTTGATCAATCCAGGATTGATATGAGTGAGATCATTTTCATGACTTACAACCTTATCCAACTCAAATCATTACTGACACACTTTTCTTCTATGAGCCTCAGACGTGCTAGTTATATTCCTAATAAATGGTTGGTCTTTCCCACAGATATGTCAGCTTTGTCAAGCTGAGTGTGTAATGTTCCTCCCCTCAACCTTATTCCATGTTCTACATTTGTCTCCTTTTCTGCAAATATAGTAATATCACCCCATGTGGACATTTGTTCTCTCTCATTCGTTCTACTCCATGCACCTAAAGTTCGGATGCTAGTTTTATGAAAAGACATGGAAAGAGCTGAAGGTTTTGTTTAGCATCAGTGAAATGAGGCTCTTGTGTGGCATTTTCTTCAGTTTTCTAAAAGTGTGGAGTGTCTCACAAACTCTCATCTGGTCAGCGGTTTGCTGAAAAAAACCCAACCCCTAGCAAGTCACCAAAGCCAGTCAGCTCTCTTCTTCATGATCAGCTACCTTTTCTAACACCCTGTTTTCCGTCAGAGAATCACCCCCATGTAGCAGGGAAACTAAGTGTTTCAGAGAAAACTGTTGTGGTTGTCACAGGTGGGTATGGGTGGGAGAGCATAGGTGGATGATGATATAAACATGACTTCATTCAGGTCCCTGGAGTAATATAAGATCTGAAGAATAAGTTGGCACATTTTAAAATCAGTTCTGCTTAATTTCTCACGCAATGTGGTAAGTTGACCTCCAGGGGGCAGTCTCATCATAGGCGTTACGGAAAATTCACTTTCAGTACATCACCTGGGATGTTTTGAATCTTGTGGAGATCACAATTGTGAATCTATCATGTAATTAATCTTTATCGTTATACACCGTATTCATAGACTGTAAAACATTAGTTTTCAGGAAAAGAACGTATCCTAACAGTAGTGTGCATCCACATTGAATATGCTCTATGTAGATAACTTTATTAATAACAGAATTTCACCATATAAAATATATACACTCTAAGGCTGAGCTAGGAGGGATCAAAACCCCTTCTGTGCATATCATAGTGCACACCCTATATTCAGTGGGAATATTTGATGTTCTTTGAATGTAATAGCAAGTCTGGTTAATATTTATCAAAAACAAAAGCCAAGTTTCACTAAGGAAAATATTTGCCTATCTGGGTACTGGATAATGTGTATTTTATCTTGTTGGGATTTTGATAAAACACCCTTCAATTGCCAAAAGGCTGGTTATAAACCTTAACATGTTTTTGGAAGGTGCTTTCTCTTCAGTTGGCAGGTGCACTGGAAGGCAATATTCCCAGGTGTGTAATGGTTTGATTAACGTTAGAACAAAAAGAAGTGCATAAGGATCGGTCTGTGTGCTTAATTTTTGAGTCCTCTGCTGTGTATATTGACTGTAACCTGATAAACAGGAGTTGTGTCCAAGATTTAGGAATCCATTGCTGCTTTACGCTCTCAAGGTAAAAACACCTTGTATCATTTATCATTCACACAGTGAGTTGTTTTACAGCGCTGGGGACTGTGATAGGCTCCAGAGATGGAACTTCAAGGCTGCGCGAGAATCTCTGTCATGTGGGTTTCACCCTGGATACTTGGGAGCACAGAGAAACAGCAACTAACCCAGTGTCAGGAGCCAGGGGGATCCTTGAAGACTTCATGCATGACTTGCTGGATTACAACGAAAGAGAAGGAGATAGCCAAAAGGCGGAGACAGAAAAGGAGAAGGATGCTGTAAACAGAAGGGGCATCAAGTAGTCGGAGAAGGAAGTCGGGGAAGGCTTCATAAGACCCTGGTGCGGGAACACGCAGGCTCAGCATCGAAGTCAGTGTGCAGGCAGAGCCTAGAAACAGGAAGTTAAGCAAAGAACATACAATGCCTTGGAAAGTACATCCTGTTCACTAAACCTTCACTGAAGAGTGTGATGGAGTTTTTGAGACCTTAGAAAGATTCAACTCCTTGTCCTAAAACTCCGTGCAAACTCTGTGACCTATTGCAGGGTACTTCCTCCATCTCTGTGTATGTGAGATTCAGTGTCGCTTCTGATAAACCTTACTTCATAATAAATGTTTGCATGTGTTTTCAAAAGTCACCTTTATAAAAATAAAGACCTGAAGTTATTTCACTCCAGGAATTTTGTTGGATACGTTTTGTAATTGGTTTACCCTGTTATTCTTTAAACATTGTGTGTAAAGGTGACATTGTGATGTGGAGGGAGGCAGACTAGGTATCTTGCTTTGAACCACAGTTTCTTGAGAAGTTTAACTGTGTAGCCTAGGCTGGCCTCAAACTCGTGATCCTCCTGCATCTGCCTCCTTCAACAAATCCTACCTGCATGCACCTACATACCTGGCAACTCTGTTGTTTATATTGATAAAGCAACGAACAACATCAACATAGATGCAGTATCATTTTTATGAAATTGAGTGATTATTAGAAACACAATCAATTCTTTGAAGGTTACTTAAAGAAAAACAATGGACAATTTAAAAATCATGTAACAACTCTTATACACAGGAGCTAATGATTTATTGTTTTGTCTGAGAATGAGAGAAAGCCCAGAAGAATATGAAAGGAGGCAGCAGAATTATTAAAAAGATATTAACAATTTTATGAGAATTTTGTGGTCACAAAACCCACAAGACTGACTATTAGGATAAACTGGATAAGAAAATAGGTCGAACTACCCTCTTCAGTTTTTATGATAAAATACAAAAAAGATTCTCCAATGATAATCTTCCTGAATGATACCTAACCCTCCGATTTCTTATCTGTTTCTGAATGTTTCATAACTTTTAAAATCAGAGAAATCATGTAAAGTTGGAACTTCCTTTTTAATAAATATGGAACTAAGGTTCTCAACCTTCCTAATGCTGTGACTCTTTAATGCTGTTCCTCCTGTGTGTGTGGTGGAGACACCAACAATAAGAATTCCTTTTGTTGCTACTTCATACCTGTAATTTGGCTGTTGTGATGAACTGTAAATATCTGATATGCCGTGTATCTAAAGTGTGACCCCCTTCATGAAAGGAGGTCATTTTTGACCTCCCAAAGGGGCCACAACCCACAGGTAAAGAACTGCTGCCTTAGGTGACCCTCAACTTTAAGCCTTTGCACGTGCATTTCGTCAGTTCTAATGATCCTCTTCTAGGATTTCACGTGTGCCTAGGTCCCCTACCTCCCTAAACACTTTGCTTAAAAACTCTCTTTTTTCCATGAACCCTTATCTTCACATCTCTACTTAATAAGATGGTTTACTCCCTCTGAACTCCGTTATTCTGACATTCATTCTGTCTTACCTTTTTCTTCAGGACTCGTGCGTAAAGGACTATATAATGTACTCTTTATTTTTTGCATTATTTTTGGCCAGTTTCCACACATAAGAATATAGATAAATGTCTCAGATAGAAGTATTTTTTGTAGATGCATTTTTGCCAGTGTGGAAGAGTGATGACTAAAGAGAGTGTGCACACACATAGTTAAAAGAGAGAGAGAGAGAGAGAGAGAGAGAGAGAGAGAGAGAGAGAGAGAGAGAGAGAGAGAGAGAGAGAGAGAGAGAGAGAGAGAGAGAGAGAGAGAATGACTCATTTCAAACCACGGGAGCTTTGCTTCGATGATACTTTCCACAAGGCTGATGAATTTGCCAAGACTTGAGGATTTATAGTCCAGCCCTCTGGAAATCCTGATGCTTATATTTAGTCTTGCTAATAAATGTGCCACGTAATAAGATACTTTTTTCTCTCAAGTTGAGTCTTTATTGAAATAGTTTTATTGGGGGCATGGTTCTGCTCTGTTCTAGCCCATCTAATTTCTGAATAAGACAGAGAAACTTGGTACTTTTACTCACAAACCATAAGCCTAAATTGGACAGGTTCTGGGCTATTCTATCCTACCTTCGAGCCACGGGCCCCATGTTGCTTGCCAACTGAACTCTGCTCTGTTTGCTCTGCCCCACGTGTATCCTTGAGGCTATTTCCTCTTGGCCACATGCTCATGGTTCATCCTGCCTCACAGGGACCTCCTTCCCCTATCCCCTTTTTTCTTCACATTGTCCCTACCTGAGGCCCCCTACTCTATCGCAAGTCCTGCCTTCCTCTGTTTCCTGCCCAGTCACAGGCTCTAGCCTTTTTTTAGCCAAGCAGAGATTACTGGGGAACATTCTTCACAGCACACTGATCAATACAAAGCTCATGTCTAGGCTGCAACCTGATCTTGGGGTACAGAACTCAGCATCTGAATACACAGCACACAAGACCAACTCCAAAGAGTCTTTTCAAGATATATCCATATGTGGATTTGTTAAGTTTACTTTAAACGTCAATTAAATGTTGAATTGGGATATTTTTGTTCAAGGCCTTGAAAAAATGGCAACAAACCAAGATGCAGTCATCTTTTCATCTGTTTCTGTAAGGGATTACTCTACCTCAAAAGGATTTTGCCAAACCTGGAAACCTGGGAGAAACAGTCTATGTTTTCCATAGAAACCTTTAGAAGATACCCATGAGACCCACACTAAAATCCAATCTGTGTCACATTCAAGTCATATCATAAAGCATTTTGTAAAGAAAGTAGATCATTTGTATAATTTGACTTGACTTTTGTTTCAAAATATTCCCTTTGTATGTGTGTGTGTGTGTGTGTGTGTGTGTGTGTGTAAAAAGCAGCAAGCAGAAAACCTGTCGAGAAAGATATTTCAGAAATCCAGGCAAAAGACATGGTAAGCAAAGCTATAGACAGTCCATTCATTTTTCCAGTTTGTCAAATGCAAGGGCTAAGCTTGACATTGCTTGTTCTGAAAGAAGCAAGAGACCTGGGTTTTAGCCTGAGTAATTGGGTAAATGTTAGTGACGCTTAGGAAGAGCTTGCTGGACCAATTAAAAAAAAAAAAAAAAAAAAGAAAAAAGAATGGGTCCAAGAAGCTGGGTACCAATTGTGTAAACGAATAACTGATAGTGTGTTCCATTTTACTGCCTACCACTGAAACCAGATTTAGGCTCTGCACTGACACGCTTTTTCCCCCCTGTGGATTTTTAAAGAAAAACTATTTTAGTTGTAAAAGAGAAAACAATTGCAAATTATATGTTATCATAAAGAATTATCCAGTGCCTATACAACAGTACACTAAATAAATGCTCATGGGCAAGCAGAGCAGAGGTGAAACCACTTGGCTTTTGAAGTCTTTCACTTATTGGCCCTGTGAGGTTAGAGGATGCTCATCTTCCCTGACTTCTCGCTGAAAACATTTAAGACATTGAGGCTCTTAGTTTAAAATACTGATCCTGTTCATTAACTTGAGGATTCCAGGTAAAATGTTTTAGATCATCTCTGTCTGAAATATAAGATTTTTAACATTCTTCTTAAGATGTGCATTCTGAAATTTTTCTAGTAAAAGACTTAACTTTCAACCTATGTACCTGGAATAAATTAACACTTATTAGTTTTCGTAATGGCATTTATAATGACATTTTCATTAGTAGAAGTTTTTTTTGTTGTTGTTGTTTTTGTTTTTGTTTTGTTTTTTTTGAGAAATGCTCTCTCTGTGTAGCCTTGGCTGTCCTGAATTGGCTTATATAGATCAGACTAGCCTTGAACTCATAAAGATCTACCTGTCTCTGCCTTCTGAGTGCTGGGATTAAAGGCTTACACCACCATGCCTGGTAATTTAGAAATTAGAGCAGAAAGTTGCCCATTTTCTCATCTGATATATCATTGCAAGTGTCATTTTGATTATTTGGGGCTTTCATGATCCATTTTCACCGTTGCTCACGTCACGGACCCGAGCTTCCTTTCATGAACACTGCAGAGCAATCCTCCTCCATGCATCCGGAGAGCCTGGTGAATGTTCAGACACCCACGAGGTGTCCTTGATTCCTGCATTGTTGCTCCTATGGGGAAATTTCTCTACATCCTTTGGGCATTCCACTATGTCTCACACTGATATTGTGTAGTTGTTGTTGTTGTAGTACTTAAGCTTGATAATCACTTTCAGTATTGAATTTTTTTCTATAATCACATTTACTTCCTTTATTCAAAGTCTTAAAGAAAATATGAGTCTGTCCCACACTGCATAGGTCTAAGTTACGAAGTTAAATATTTTCCTTGTAGACCTTCAGAAAGTATTTAACATCCACCCATCTCTTCTTTAGGAATGTATTTCCTTTTCTTCCATACATTTTGAAGCAGGCAAGTATGGAAAGGAATTTCTTTTCTTTTAATGGACTAGAAAAGTAATGCAACGAAAAGTCCAGTTTTCATATTTCTGTGTTGTGCATTTTTCTCCCACTGGAGCATACTTGCCCACGTGTATCTCAAATTTGTCTTGAAAATAAACAACACAACTGGATCTCCAGCTAGGATTATGCACACTTTAAAATGTGTTCTTGGGAGGAAGTGCTGACAAGCAGATACTTTGAGGCTAGATGGCCTGGGATAGCTTTCCAGCTCCATGATGTACCAGGTATTTTGAAGGCAAGTCAGGACTTCGTTTCCATTTGGTTGTTTTCAGACTGTCTCTTCCCCAGGATAAGTGAAAGGCCCTATACTCATCTACCAGGGGCAGGGGGAGAAGAAGAGGGAGAGGGAGAGGGAGAGGGAGAGGGAGAG
>NC_034598.1:68302071-68360302 GCF_900095145.1 Mus pahari
AGGCAGAGGCAGAGGCAGAGGCAGAGGCAGAGGCAGAGGCAGAGGCAGAGGCAGAGGCAGAGGCAGAGGCAGAGGCAGAGGCGAGACTCACTTCAGGTACTTTTAATACTGACCTTAGACTATGCCCAAGCTTCCTTTTTTTCTTTTAGAAAAATTCTTTAATATTCAGAGTATGGACAGCAATTGGTCCCATGGCTACCTTGGCCACTCATTTCCTATCCCCAGGTCCCCTAATCCCTGCTCACAATACATTTGGAAGCTTTCACAGAACATTGTACACAAATCCAGATGGATTAGTTGACTCTGGATGTCAGCCTTGAAAAAGCCATAGTTACTGTAAGGTCTTTGTAACTGAGGAGGGTTGTATGGAATTTAAAGAGAAAAACCTACTGACATGCAAGTGATGATGAAAAAAAATATAATTGGCAAGGGGAAAGTCTGGTAAATGCACTTTGAAACCCAGTAGGTACCATATGGAATCTGTTATGGAAAGTTTATTGACCACTTTACTTCCTCATTACCACCCAGGATGGAAAAGGCAAGAAGGTTCCAAGTTACAGCTGGATGAACGGATGTAGATACTGCATAGATTTCATGTCTTAGAATGCTAATTATAGACGGGGTGGAAATTTGTTCATACAAATTTCTGCGTAAAGTGGTGAGCAGCATTAGTGTCTACTTAACAACTGAGAATAATTTCCACTGTATTAAACCAAAGTTTACAAAGAGAACTGAAAAAAAAAATGACCACCGCTATGCTCTGGAGGGAGAGAATGCTTTTCAAAACTGTGTATTTTAAAAGAAGGTATCTGCTAAATAAGAAAGACAGACTTAAGGAAAGCACTGAATAATGTATCCCACCAATCCACAGATAGAAAAGAAATACAAACTTACCTGAAGAAAATAAAATATACAGAAACCATCTAAAGATTCAAATCTGTCCTAAAGAACACAACGGAGAGTTAAAGCTCTTTATCAGAGGTCAGAGAGAGTGGGGATGTAAACGAATTCTTCCTTAAAATGGTTGCCAGGACCAAGTTTCTAAATATGAAATGATATCCCTGTTCAAAACCTCTGTTGCCTTTGGGATATAGTCTGACCTCATTGGCCTAGCACGCAGAGCTTCTCACAGACACTTGTTCTAGGTGAAGCAATTCCATGCCCAGAACTATTTATTTCTCCTGCACGGTCCATGTTTTACCTACCTGGATTGCCTTCCACATCATGGGCACTGCTCTGGGCATATTGCTTGTGAATTCATTCTACTTAGCTCGTCAGTGTAGACACTACCCATGCATTTAAGGATGAGAAATCCAGAGCACAGAGAAACTATGGAGTTGAAAGAATTTGGAGCTACCACACACATAGTGCCCACGTTGAGTTTGTTTATGTTTTTGTCTTTACCTGGAATTTCATCTTCACACATAGTCATCTGGGAAGCAGGAAGTCTCTTGAAAGATCCAAACAAAATACTTTAGACTCTGGGAATCTTTGACAAAGAATAAACCTGGTCATCATTTTTATCTCTGCTCTGAGCTAATTGTTTAGCATGCCTCTAGCTCAGTTCTAGCACTTCAGATTCTAGTTCGTGATCTCTTTCTTTCTTTCTTTCTTTCTTTCTTTCTTTCTTTCTTTCTTTCTTTCTTTCTTTCTTTCTTTCTTCCTTCCTTCCTTCCTTCCTTCCTTTTTNTTTCTTTCTTTCTTTCTTCCTTCCTTCCTTCCTTCCTTCCTTTTTTCCTTCCTTCCTTTCTTTCTTTAAAGATTTATTTATGTAAGTACACTGTAGCTGTCTTCAGACACTCCAGAAGAGGGAGTCAGATCTCATTACAGATGGTTGTGAGCCACCATGTGGTTGCTGGGATTTGAACTCAGGACCTTCGGAAGAGCAATCATTGGGTGCTCTTACCCGCTGAGCCATCTCACCAGCCCCTGCTATCTCTTTTCTGAGATCAGGAACCAGACTTTACTTACTTCATTTGAGCACTCATTTGTATAATAGTTAAGAAGATTAAAAAAAAAAAAACCGAGAAATTACAGAATCTTATTTGTTGAGAATACTATTTAGAAACAAGAAAATGGATTATGTACACTGCACATATAATCTCCGAGAATGTTATTTTTCATATCCTGATATAAAAGTATAATGCGCAGATACTTGACAGTCTCACAAATTCTAGAATCAGATGGATGAAAGACACAGGAATATTTTTGAAGCCTAGAAAATGCTCGTCATAGATAGATCCTCTGAATCTTTCAGATCCCAACTGTCTTCAGATTGTCATTCTCTATGAAAGTTGTGGTAACTCTGTAATCTTCTTTATTAAAATGCCCAGAGCTAGAATATTTGATACCTTCCTTATAACAACCGAAGAAGGGACAAAGATAGTTGTGTTTATAAAACAGAAACAGAATACAAAATTTCCCATCATCAATGGAGCTAAGTTAAAGAATATGTATTATGTAACTAGAGGAAAAATATATACTTTATGAGTTGCACAAGCTTTCTTGGACATTCTGTTTCATTGTATAACAGCTGGTTTTGAACTCACAAGGGTTCTCCTGTCTCATCATCTTGACTGCTGGGATTACAGGTGTATGCCACTATGCCCAAACATTTTCTTGATTTTAGTTTGCGCAGAGTTTCAAATGAGTAGTTTCTATATGCTTTAAGGCAGTCACGCTCATGATCTTTTTTTCACAGTCATTTTAAGTGTTTCTCTTTAGTGCAGGAACTTCCATGGTTCCAATATGCAAGCAGAACTCCTCCACTACCAAATCGACAAATTTTTATCTGTCCATTAACAAAGCACACTTTGCATTTTAACACCTTTTTTTCAGTGACTTTCTCAATCCCAGAGTGAGAAAGGCAACTAATTTTAAGCAGATTATAAAAAGTAGACTGTGTTCTTGTTTTCAGGGCTGCTTTTTTAGCATCTTATACAACTATAAAATGTGCAGTCGTGACTGCACTTCACATAGTCTAAGTCTGTGCTTGCTTTCCGTGACACCATTTGACCATAAAGAACTGGTACATAGTTTTGTTAGTCTTTTGACCTTTTGAAATTAGTATTTGTTAAGGCACAATGATTTTAACATACCAAGTAATTGCATTTTGAGAATCATATTGGTTTTCTTTCTCTTTAACTCATTTAAATTTTTACAAATGTTAGTTTTGTGGATTTGAGGTATATGAAATTTATATAAAATAGCCATTCAAAGTAGTTGTACAAATGAAGGGTAAAGAATAATAAATGCCACAGCAAAATCTCACAATGTCCATGAAACGTAAATCTGAAAACAGTATATCGTAAAATTTTCCTTCTCCACATGTCATTTTGTCACCCTCTCAAAGCCATGACCCTTTCTGGCTCTATTTAAACTGCTTTTCTATAATATAACACTAATTTGATGCCATCAAGCCTCATTATTTTGTATTTTAGTATAGTTATTGTCATCTCATTTCATTTAAATTTGGATTTATTTATTTATTTTTATTTATTGTATATGTGTGTGCAAGCAGGAATAACACAGCATGTGAGTGAGTGTCACAGCATGTGAGTGAGTGTCACAGCATGTGAGAGAGTGTCACAGCATGTGAGTGAGTGTCACAGCATGTGAGTGAGTGTCACAGCATGTGAGTGAGTGTCAGAAGACAAACTTCAGGATTTCTTCTTCTTTTCTCATGGCAGTTCCAGGGATAGAACTCAGATCATCAGCTTTGATGGCAAGCACATTTATCCACTGAGGCATTTTGCTGGGCCCCCTCAGAATATATATATATATATATATATATATATATATATATATATATATATATATACAGTTTTATATTATATTTATATTTATATTATATATAATATAAAACTGTTACTTACAAATTGTATGCCCTTTTAATATTAGAATTCTCCATTTCCCTTCTTCATATCATAAATTATTTTGCATAGCATCCTTCCTCTCAAAATATGTAAGTCTTGATTATGTACGCATCAATAGGTGATCTAAATTGGCAAAATAATTATATAAGATGATATTCTAGTGTTTGACATTTTCCTAAATCTGATTGTTTTTAAAAAAGATAGATAAGATCTTCCAAGTGGTGAAAAAAAAAATCACACTATATTATACCAGATTAAAGCTGTTTTTCTTTGGTGAATATTGAATACAGAGGGGATCCTTTTTTTCATCCATGTATCTGTCCTTTTATTTAGCCCAGTGATTCTCACCCTTTCTAATATTTCTACCATCTTATACAGTTTCTTACGTTGTGGTGACCCCCAACCATACAATTATTTTTGATGCTACTTCATAACTAATTTTGTTACTGTTATGAATAATAATGCAAATTTTATCTGTGTTTCTGATGGTCTTAGACAGCTCCTGTGAAAGAGTCGTTCAATCCCCAAAGGGGTAACGACCCACAGGTTGGAAACCACTGTTTTAGCCTATGCTCATACCCTCACAAACTGTAATCTAGTTCTTATTGTTGTGATTGTAAAAAGATAATGAATTATTAAGATATTAAGATATGTTCTATGTTAAGAATATTAAGATACATTCTATGGGGGTATGGTAAGGTGTCGCAGAGGGCCCATGCCAAGGCATCCCTTCCCCTTGAGGGACCAGCCACAGGATAGTATGGCATAGAATAGAGTTTATTTAGAGCCTGGGAAGGGGAGTTAAGAGGGTAGTAGAGGCAGGGAAAGGGAGAGAGAGAGAGAGAGAGAGAGAGAGAGAGAGAGAGAGAGAGAGAGCGAGCTTGCACATGTGCCAGCTAGGGCCATGACTACATGGAGAGAGGGGGAAGGGAGGAGGGAAGAGAGAGTGAGCAAGAGATCAAAAGGCAAGAGGGCAAGAAAGAAGGGAAAGGGAAGCAAGAGTCAGAGAGGAGGGGGCAAGCAGCCCCTTTTATAGTGGGCTGTTGCCAGGTAACTGTGGGGGTGGAGTTTAGACAGAATGCTAGCACTTATCCTTTGAGTATTATATTTATTCCCTTATTAGATGTTTGCCATAGCATTCAAAGGGGCTCACATTAATTAGAACTCATTCCAGAAACTGATACTGAATATATAAACAAATATTTTCAGTTTGGATATAGGGATAGATTGACTTACAAACTTTATTATCTTTTCTTTGCTGCTCATTTCATTTTCTTTAACAAGATAAAAGAAAAACAACAACAGCTAGAAAACCTCTAAGAATAATTTGTTATTTGTGCGGTTTATCTTTGAGTAGGAGTCCCAGTGAGCATCCGTAAAGGCAGAGTGACTAACTCTTCCCAGACATGGTCTAGAAGTAGCTGATGGGAGTTTTCAGCATCATGAAATCACGTGCATAAACTGTGCTTCCGCTTCCATGGTACATTATTAAGGGCGCTGGGTGGAATTACGTTTGATTTGTTCATGCTGAAACCAATATTGCTGCATTCTAACATCAGACAGGAATGAAACTAAATATGCCTGAGCTATTTTACTCATGTAAGCTGTGAAGTCCTTCTTAAAGTGAACCCTAATAACTGATTCTTTGAATGGATAGGTCCAGAAAAACATACAGGAAACAGCCCAGTTCTCTATCCCGTGTCTAGCCGCCTGTACACTGTTTTTATTAGGGTTGAAACTGCTTTAATGACAGTCCTCCAAACACTCAAGAAATACACACAGGTACAAAGACTGTAAGCATACTACATGCTTCAATATTCAAATACTTCTCTGTCTCTTTAAGAATGATTCATTAGACTATTCTCAGTTTTATATTGCTGGCACTGCCTGTGATTCCTTTGCTGTTCTTCTCCTATGGATTTCCATATTCTTTACATTCTTTGTGGGTGAGCAAGCTGCCAGACAATGGAGATGCTAACTGCCTGTTGTCTGCCAGATTCTCCATTCGTATTTTAATTTCTCCATTGTTCCATTAAGCAGACAATGGGTCACTATTCTCATAAGGCAAGTATGCCTCACAGTAGCAGATGGCAGTTTTCACTGTGGCACTCACAGGAAATAAAGCATGCAGAATTTCTAAGTTGCCATGTATCCAGTGAACTAAAATTATCAACTGTTAATATCGACGAAAACAATTTAGTGGACATTGACTTTGACATTGTGGGAGTTATAGACTTAGAACTTGCCATGACTGGTGTTCTTTTCCTGTATTCAAAACAAGATCCAGAAGAGTGTATTGACAAGTTGGGTCCTTTATTATGCAGAGAAGTATTAAGGAGGTAAAAAGATATGCCATATGCGTTATGTTTAAAGGGTTTTTTTGTAAAGGAAGGGTGGCATTTTTAAAAAATTTCAATAACTTTTCTTGATGACTAACTTTGTCACAGTTTTGAATCTATATAAGATATGTACTAACAATTTCATGTTTCTGACGTTGTTTGCATAAAACCAAGATGTAATGTATTCCCTGTGCTTTAGAAGTTTGGAGATGTTTGGATATAACATTCCTGAGACACATACCACCTTTACTTCAGAGTTTAAAATGATCTTTCTGAGATTTTTCTCTGTCAATTTTCAACTTCTCATATCTGCTAGGCAGAGCAAAAGAAATATCTTAGAGGGTCAGCACAAAAGATGAGAGTGTTTGGGGGCTGTTTTAAAGCAGGTACTTTTTGCTATAGGCCTTGGATTTTATTATTTGTGTCTTAAAAGATGTAGCCCCAAGTGAGGTTGAGTTTATGAACTGTAATAGACACTGAAAATAGGAACTATTAACTGGCTTTCAGTTGGAATTCTGGATGAAACCAATAGTTCAATATCCTGTGAATGCTTAATGAAAGAAAATATTTTGCCTTCCACTAAAATATGTCAATATTGAGTAGTAATTGTATTAGCTTACTTAGAGTACAATATCAGCATTATATGTTTGAACGGGTATGTGAATGCTATGTCAGTGTATTTAAATAAATAAATTCTAGAACAAATTTCAAGGTATTTTTATTATAAGAAATAAGAACAGCTAATACCGGCACACAGCAGTTTTAACACTGTAAATAACTAATAATTCAAGGCGTATTCCTGCTCATACCGATAATACAAAGTTTTTATTTAAATACAATTTCTCAATGAAGGAAATATAGCTTAAGCACTATTTCTTCACCACAAAAATATTTTTATAATAGACAATGAATTTAAAAAATACTTCATTCCTCCTTAGAATAAGGAACAAAATACTCATGAAAGGATATAGGTACAGAGACAAAATTTAGAGCTAAGATGAAAGGATGGACTATCCAGAGACTACCCCATCCGGGAATCCATCCCATCATCAGCCACCAAACCTAGATACTAATGCTCATGCCAGCAAGATTCTGCTGAAGGGACCCTGATATAGCGGCCTCTTGTGAGGCTATGCCAGTGCCTGGCAAACACCAAAGTGGATGCTCACAGCCAGCTATTGGATGGAACCCCAATGGAGGAGCTAGAGATAGTACCCAAGGATCTGAAGGGGGCTGCAACCCTGTAGGTGGAACAACAATATGAACTAACCAGTACCCCCTGAGCTTGTGTCGTCTCTAGCTGCATATGTAGCAGAAGATGCAGCTAGAAGATGACCTAATTGGTCATCATTGGGAAGAGAGGCCCCTTGGTCTTGCAAACTTTATATGACCCAGCACAAGGGAAGGCCTGGGCCAAGTAGTGGGAGTGGGTGGGTAGGGGAGCAGGGGTTGGGGGAGGGTATAGGGAACTTTCAGGATAGCATTTGTAATGTAAATAAAGAAAATAATAAAAAAAGAAAAAAAAGAAAAAAAAACCCAGAGAACATGAATAAAGCTATTTCTGCAGATGGTGTGGGAGAATAGTTTTTCAAATGTTTCTGAAATAAATGTTTTAATAAGTAGCTTTTCATTAACCTGGAGAACATTCCAATCTAGTAGCATTTCTCCAGGGGTGGGCTTTTAATTAGTGTTATGACTAAGAGAATGGAAAAGGAGACTGCCTGACCATCATCATGGTCAGCACTGGTAAGTCCACTTTAGAGTTAATTAAATTCTACAGGATTAAAAAGAAAGGAAATCGCTATGTTTAGAGCCAAAACTTTCATGAGAGATGAAGGACTTAAACGTGGATACTGACAGCTTTGAGAAGGAGCACCCGTTTGCATGGACAGTGTCTTAGTAATATTCCAGACTTGGTCACATGCTGGTTAGGCAACCCTGGGCAAAACAATTAATCTCCCAGTTGGAAAACAGGGACAATTATTCTTAAGAAGGCAAGGAAACCTTATTAAAATCAAGTGTGAAACTATTTGGGAGTATGAAAAGTACTCAAAACCCAAGGTGGTATTATGATAAAATATCCAATATTTACTGAATGTTCTTTTTTTTTTTTTTTTTGGTAAAATACCTATTAGTATTTTACAAGGAAGAAGTCCCTGCATGTGAAAACTAGAAGACACTGTCTTCTAATTGTAGTATTTGGATTCCATTAACCTTTTCCAACATGTAAGCATCACCGACATAGACTCCTGATCTGAACACACACAATCAAGTAAAATATCCCTTTAAGTTGTGGGTATCCTGGTTGCAATAAAGTCCGTTCAAGTGCAAATGATGGGTCAGTTGTGAGAGAAGACTTCCGCTTAGAACCTGACATGTGTGAAGGGAGAGGGGTTAAAAATGCAACCACAGCTGCATCATCATGGGGAAATAAACAGTTTGGGCATTTATTACACACCAGCATGGGATTGCATATCTAGGTTGCTATACCGAACACGTGCACATGTCCCAGGGTTAGGCTCACAGTGGCTCAGACCTCATTACACATGCAGTTTTAATCTAGTTTCTAACTTTAAGGTGGGCGTGAAACTTTAGCTTTAGTCGGCCTCATTTTGAGGTGTGTATTTTGTCTTCCACAATATATTAATGGTTTTGTCTTTTTATATCTTTCTTTCTTTGTGACCCCTCAAATGCATTTAGAAGTTATAAATATATAAATATATAAATTTATATTTAGAGATATAAATATATAAATAAACAAATAAATGGAACTGAAATATATCATGGGAATAAAAATTAATTTCAGATAGAAAAAATACACATCACAGAAACAATATAAGATATATATATATATATATATATATATGTATTAAAAGTTTCTATGAAAGTGATTAAAAATCTAAGAAGGTGTTTTGAGGTTAATAAGTGCAAGTTATGAAGATTTCATCTTTTTGGAAACTTAAAAATATTCTTATAAGCTCAAGGCAATCTACTTGAATCCACTTCCCATAATCAAATAAACTCAAGATAAGGACCGTCAATTAACAGCCTGTTTCCCTCCCCACCTGCCTTTTCCTGAGGGTGGGATCGATTTCCCTTTCCCTCACTCTGAGACGTGCCCCCCTCGCCCCCAACCCTCCTCCAACTACCAAGATCATGGGCCTAAGGGTTTCAAATGTATACCCCCCCCCAAAATGTTTTTCTCTGTAACTTTTTCTCCTTAACTTTATTTTCTGCCCCTAATCCAGGTGTTCTCTCAAAGCCTACATCCAGGAAAGATCCAAAATAGTTGCCCACAGGTTCTGAGGCCCAGCCTTACAGACTCCTTCAACTGGGCCTACACACTCCTCCCCAAAGATGATTCTACAACCTGGACAGCAGTGAAACAACAAACTCTTCCCGGACCGGGCAACCATTCCAGACTTTTGCCTCCCACTGCATCACAGTTCCAGTGTCAGCAGGAAGTAGCCACAGACAACTGCATCGTCCTTCCTCATTAATAATCAACAAAGGCTGAGATGCTTGTTTTTGGATCCCAGGACAAAGAACTGAGCTGCATATTTTATATTTCAAACTGACCCGGCCTCCAGGTTCTCCCAGCATTCCGCAGTCCCTACGTAGCATACCCTTCTCCTAACTGAACTTTCCATCTCAAGGGCTGTGCTGCCCTTCCCTGTATAATCCAGACATTTTGGTCAGCTCTTGCCTTCGCGCTCTCTCTCTGTCTCTTTCTCCAGTGAAGCCACCTGCATCACAATAAACCTGCATTTAATACAACCTAATTTGGCTTGAATTAATTCGTTTCACCTGTGGAGAAATAGCTTATCAAAAAGAAGTAACTCAGTGCAGGTTTGGGATGAATGAGGCCGGAAGCTGTAGTATGGCTAATCTTGATTGTCAGTTTGACACCCTGGAATCTCGACTTAGGAATTGTCTCCATTATATTCACCTGTAGCATCTTGGTGGAATATTTTCTTGGTTATTAAGCAATGTTAGAGGGCAATGCCCATTGTGGGCGGTATCACCCCTATGCCCATGGGTCTAGGTTTACAGCTCAATATGAGCCTAGAAACAAGCCAGGAAATAGTATTCCTTTGAGGTTTCTGCTTCAAGACTTGGCTCCCTTCAATGATAAATTATAATTTGCCAGCCATATAAATCTTTTCTTCCCAAGGTTGATTTTGGCTGGGGTTGTTATGACACCAACAGGAAAACACTTCAGATAGTAGCTCCATGGTAGATGTTGTCTACTGTGCATGAAGTCCCAGGCTCTTAGGACGGCCTCACTAGGCCTGGTGGCACATACCTGCCATCCCAATGCTAGAAGGATGGAGGCAGAAACACCAGAAGCCAAAGGTCTTCTTCCACAACTGCATTACCTAGGGGATTTGAGACAAGCCTGAACTACATTTAGATCTTTTCACAAAAAGAAAAAAAAAAAAAAGATGTTGCTTTGGTTGATATTCAAATGTAAGTGGAAGCTTTTACCCAACTTCCAAGAAGCCAAGATAAATAGAAAAAGTGAATTGTGGGTGGTGGAGAGTACGAGGCCACCGAGCACGGTAGCACTGAGTGCAGGCTAGCCTAGAGCACGGTAGCACTGAGTGCAGGCTAGCCTAGAGACAGCAGAGTCTAAGCTGGACAATGCACAAGAGTCTTATCCTATAGAGTTACTTGCAAATAACCTACAACAACCTGGGAAGTTGTAGCCATAGAGGAAATTCTTATTTTAACACAGAGTCCCAGACAGAAAACAATGATCAGATGTTAGGAAGAATTGGAATTAGCTAAAAGGTCATTGAGAATCTAGACAAATTCTTTCTATATTTCTCCTTTTTTTTTTTTTTTGCTCATTTGAGTAAATTATCAGGTTTTTTGTTTTTGTTTTTGTTGTTTAACTCATTTTCATGAAGATGAAATTTCTCTGCTCATAGCCCAAATGCTAGATAAAAGATGGCCCTACTCATCTTACAGGCATAGATGGAATAGAACATGATTATTCTAGACTGATGTAGATACCCAATCTTGACCCACTAAGACAAAACATGTAATTGGCCTCTGTCTTATAATGATTTAGTTAATTGTAGTTTAAAGTGTAGAAGAAAGGCAAAATGAGATTTTTATATGTGCATTTAGACTGATCTGTAGAATGGCCTTTGGGACCATTGTTGAGTTCAATCACTCAACAGATTCATTATACGATATTGGAAGAGGTCTTTCCTAACAGTGCATTCCTGTGTTTTTGGTTGTTTGTTTGTTTTTATTTTGGGGTTTTTTGTTTTGTTTTGATCTTTATCATTAGGAGGGTCAGATAAAAGCTTTCTTTATGAACAACATTTGTGATGGTTTATATATGCTTAGCCCAGGGAGTGGCACTATTTGGAGGTGTGGCCTTGTTGGAATAGGTGTGGCCTTGTTGGAGTAGGTGTGTCACTGTGGGCTTGGGCTTTAAGACCCTCATCCTAGCTGCCTGGAAGCCAGTATTCTGCTAGTAGCCTTTAGATTAAGATGTAACACACTCAGTTCCCCCTGCACCATGCCTGCCTGGATGCTACCATGTTCCTGCCTTGATGATAATAGACTGAACCACTGAACCTGTAAACCAGCCCCAATCAAATGTTGTCCTTATAAGAGTTGCCTTGGTCATGGTGTCTGTTCACAGCAGTAAAACACTAACTAAGATAATCCTATACTGCAACTTATTATAAAACTGCAAATATAAGTTACTATTTTGCTTTGCCTAGCACCCTGAGTTCAAAAGATGAGTAGTACTTAATGATGTGGATTAACTGAAATTCATTAAATACCAAACGTTTGCCCCATATAGTAATTCTTTGAAACATCTTTCTGATCTTATTTTCCCAAGCACAGAGAGTGAAAGAAGATATATCCCCCGAGGAATCTCAGAACTATCTGAGAAGAAAAGAAGTTTGTATCTAAGCATGAAACAAAACAAAACCAAAACCAAATAAACAAAACAAGAACCCATTCGCTCCTATATTTAAGACCAGAACAAATTCCCTGTGAGTTTAGTCAAAAGAGCAAAAACGACCAATTAATCAACATCGAATATTCACAGAACTTTGTCATTTCGGCTTTTTCATCCTGGATTTTATGAACCTGGAGTAAATCTATACCATATCAGATTACTACTGTGCAATAGAATTATGAAGTGAACCAGAAATGAGAGACAGTAAACTTTAAATTTTCTGGTAGAAACTTCAAAAGTAAAAAGGAATAGAGATAATTTAAGTAATACATTTTACCCTAATATGTATTAAAAATTCTAACTGCTAACCAAGATTAAACTTATTGAAATACATTACATCATTTTTTTTTCACATTTGAAGCAGTCAATAGCCATGGTGGTAAATGCCGCTCCCTGACAGAATAGCCATAGAGAATAACTATTGTAGTATATTTTTAATAATAAAGTGAAAGTGTGTCAAAAATGGCTCTCTTGAAGCACAGCTCAAATCTCCCATCTTCTTTGAAGCCTGTCTGATATTATCAGCATGAAACTATATTTTTGAACAAGTCTCATAAATCGTGTTTTCAGTCTTACTGTGCCCCATGAGCATGTCTTTTGTTACCATAGATGCTTTAATGCTAACCACCTCATGCTGTTTTCTTCAGGATATTAAAGTGTTTAGCGATAGAGCCCCAGAGTTGTGTACTGAAGAAAACAATGATTTAGTTTTTCCAAAGCTTCCTCTTTGAAGACTCCATGTGATAACTACAAAATACCCACTGATGAAATTTTGATATGCTAATCTCTGGTCAGTCTATATGTGACTTTACAAGGTGGGAGAGACTGTGGAAGAGCCAGGGATTCTACATTTTGAATTCTGATTTCATGTCCAATGCAAAACCTTGGACTATAATTAGTTATATATAACTAGTGACTAGTTATTCTTTGACCCTAGTTCCCCACCTGAGAAAGGTTTTTATAGACTGGTTGAGAAAATTCAATGAGAAGATACTCAGCCAATGCAAGGTTTGCAAATTCCAGGATGGAATTTCTTCTGCTTTTATCATTATTTGTTTGATTAACTAAGAACTGTGGCTATGCACAAGAGAAAGAATATTTTTGCTACCTGACTTTTGGCTGCTTCATGGTTTCCTATATGTCTCACCTTTTCCACCCTTATCCCTTCCTATCCGCCAACACTAGGTAGGAGAGGAAGAAGTCTAGAGGAAAAGGGGGGCATTGATCTCATCAGACTACTTTCTGCTGATTAGGAGCATTGAGTTATTTGGGGGCAATTTTGATATCTCCAGCCAACAACCAGTAACTAAGAACCAGCAATGAATGGCAGCAACCATCAGCAGCAGGAGCAGCAGCAAGAAGAGCAGTGGCTACCACACTTCACAGACCACATGAAGATCAAGAAGAAGGAAGACTGAAGTGTGGGTGCTTCAGTTCTTCTTAGAAAGGGGAACAAAATATCCATGGTAAGAGATACAGAGACAAAATGTGGAGTACAGACTGAAGGAAAGCCCACCTAGAGACTGCCCCACCTGGGGATCCATCCCATATACACTCACCAAACAGACACTATTGTGGATGCCAAGAAGTGCTTGCTGACAGGAGTCTGATATAGTTGTCTCCTGAGAGGTTCGGTCAGAGTCTGACATATACAGAGGCGGATGCTCTCTGCCAACCATTGGACTGAACAAGGGGTCCCCAATGGAGGAGTTAGAGAAAGGACTGAAGGGGTTTGCAACCCATAGGAAGAACAGCAGTATCAACCAAACAGACCTCCCAGAGCTCCCAGGAACTAAACCACCAACCAAAGAGACATATGGAGGGATCCATGGCTCCAACTGCATATGTAGCAGAGAATGGCCTTGTCGAGCATCAATGGGAGGAGAAGTCCTTGGTCTCGTGAAGGCTTGATGCCCCAGTGTAGGGGAACGTGAGGGCAGGGAGGTGGGAGTTGGTGAGTGGGTGGGGGAGCACTGTTATAGAATCAGGGAGAGGGAGGATGGAATAGGGGGTTTCTGGAGGGGAAACTGGGAAAGGGAATAACATTTGAAATGTCAATAGAGAAAATATCCAATTTAAAATAATGTTTATACTATTAAAAAAAAAAAGGTCTGGGGAATTACAAACATCATATACTTCCATGAACTACCTGCAGCTGGCAAAATCGTGCCCTTCCAGAGCAGGAGTCAAATCATTGTCTGCTTTTGTGGACAATCAGAAGCAGCCTAGGGTTAAAACAAAAACATATCCCCATAACATTTCTCTGCTTTTAAAGAAACCAAAATTCTCACTACATATTTTAGAGAAAGAACCGTCTTCATAGTGAGAGACCCAGATCTTTTGTGTTTAGACTCCATCTTAGAGAACTTGACCTAAGGTTGAACTCAAGTTAGCTATCAACCTGGCACCTAGCACCCGTTACTCCCCAACAAATCTGCACTTCCAGCCCTGGCACTTCACTTCCTAACAACCACCAACCAGGAGGAAAGCAGAAGTTCCTTTCGTGGTTTGGCTCCCAGCACCAGCCAATTATGTTAAAGGCTCTAACAGCCCCCCAGTCAGAATTGTACCAGGCTAGATAACCCCTTCTTTGGGGAGGGTTCGATACAGGGTATCTATGTATAGCCCTGGCTGTCCTGGAACTCACTCTGTAGACCTCGAACTCAGAAATCCACCTGCCTCTGCCTCCCAAGTGCTGGGAATAAAGGTGTGTGCCACCACTGCCCGGCTAGATAACCCCGTCTTGCCTCTAGGCTCAGGGTGCCCCCTCCTGTCCTGCTGTGTCAGAGATGGTGGTGTGGCCCAAGCTTGAATTTAAATAAAGAGACCATAGTGCGATTACATCAGAACTGGCTCTATGGTGGTCTTTTGGGGTTCACGAACACTTTCTGGCAGAACACTAGTATTTGAAAAAAAAATTAATGTTTAGTTTCAAAAGCATGGAAGTCATCTTAACCTCTAAAGGAGACGTCGAGTCCATCCATTTCTTCCCATTCTTTCTTTCCTTGCCAAGACCAACAACTTAGGTGACACAAACCTCCCTTCGAACAGTTGAGTACCATTTTGGACTTCCTTGCTATTCATAGAGCATTGGTTTAAAATTGTCCCCTTGCTTTTCAAATACAGGCTGAGCTATGGTCTCAGGGACCTCTCCTGGCTGTTCTTTATTTAGTGTTCCAGCCCACTGAGTTACTATGTAGTAGCTGTTTATAACTCTTTGTTCCTCAAATATCCAACCACATCCTCTGTAAACGACAAGCCTGTTCACTTTGCTTGGGCATTCCACATCCGGATTTGATTAACTTTTCCCCTATCATTGCTCTCTCTGTTCAAATATAATTTTATCTTCCTCCCTGGCTGTCAAATTTAGATAAAACCTCTCTTTCTAGCGCATCTGTGATTTGATTATCTTATTTGTTTATTTACATCGTCATTCGTCAGTGGGCGCCAACACTGGAAGTTCAAATGGAAGCCTTTTTTGTTTTGACAAAACAGTATTGTTCCTGGAATCACGATGCACTTTTGGCATGTGCTCAATAAGTATTTGCTGGGCAAGTAAACGCCACATACATAGTCATTTCCACATATGTTTGGTGTGCTTATGAAAGGCAGATATTAATTCTGAGATTAATTCTGAGTGACATTATCAGAGATGGGTTGAACTTGAGATGACCTTTTACTAACCCGTGGCCTCAGACTCATAGAAAAGAGGAGAGGATATTTTCTATTAGCAAGGTCAGAAAGTCAGGAGTGGGCATTCTATTTGTCATTTGTAAATGTCATGCGAGATAGAGACATCCTGAATAATAGATCATTCACTAAAGATTTCATCCTTTCTACAATCATTCAATTTCTTTTGGTATTCAGTACAGGTATTCTGATGTAAATAGTCAAAAGTTTTTCATGTTAATTTTAAAGGATTCTCATTTCTTACCCTGTATATCTGTTCTAAATTTTATATTTTAAGTCATATGACATATGGAATGATCTTTTTGTGTATTACATGGAGACCAGTTAAAAATTTTCATTGTTAGATGGAATTTATAAACACAGAATGGTTTCTCACTATATGTTCTTCAGAGAAAGAAAAAAACATATATCTGTTATTAAGTAAAGACAGTTTTTAGAAGCATATTGATAGTTAGAATTCATATTATTGTTATGGACAACATTATGCTACTAATGGTTATCTGAGTCATTTGCAATCAATGAGATTATTTGTTAAAGTTTAATGAATTGGGCAACAATATCCCAGTTGCTCAGTGAAGTGCACTTGTATAATTGGGATCGTTTCTCTCTTCATATAAAATTTATCATCCCAGGTCTCCAAGCACCCTTTGAAAGTTCAAATAAGGCACAAATTATGTTTTCTTCAATTTCATTTTTAGGGGTGTGCATTCTTTAAATGGGTTTTAAAGAGATAGGAACACTGTATGTTTTTATTCTACTTAAAGGTTGCATAATTTTATGCTTAGATTACATAAAATTCTTTGTCTTCTACCATTCGTTAATGTGTTAATATGACTCACTGTGTCTCCATGCAGCACCCGATAAGATAATAATATCCACATGCAATTGTGTGCTACTTTCTGCTCCTATCCCTCTCATACCTCAAGTTCCTCATGTTTTACTCATTTCCTATATCTTCCCACGCCAGACAAGCAAGGAATGTTGTCAGGGATGCCCATGAGTCAGTAAGCACTGAACTGCACACAGATTTCATGCTTTCTCCCTCTTCAGTAATTCAGTTCTCTTCCCAGAAGATGGATGAACATGGCTGCCCAGGAAACCCTTCTTATTTATCAAAGAAAATGATGTCTAAGTTTGTAAAATTAATATAATTGTTTTTGTTTTGACTTAGAAGCACGGAGAGAAGAATAAAGACAGTGATAATTAGCCTTTGGTGACTTGTAAAAAAAAAATTCAGGTTTTGGGAACTCTCAGATTACAGAACTGGAAAATAGCTAAAGTCAATGGCGATCTTCAGAGTTTTAATGAACAGTTTCATGACCTATCCCAGTTTATGTGAAAGATAGACTGAGCTGGAGTGTGTCACTTATCATTCATTGATTCTCTTCACAATGTGTGTGGTGTCTTTTGTGTTCTAGCTGTGCATTTTTGCAACTCTCTGTTGTTGGGCTTTACTATAGTTATGACATGGAGACTGGTTTCAGTAACATGTGTTTAATAATGTCCGTATGTGGCTCTCTCCTTAGGAACATGTGTGAATTAGCTGGAGGGCCCTGTGGGTCATTGTTCCCACTGTCCTTTCTACTGACAACTCAGAGCCTCCCAGTTCTAGCTTCACCTTTATTATCTCTTACAACCTTTTCTTTACATAATCATGTCTACTCCTTTGTGGTTAGGGTTTTATGGCAAGTCTTCTGAGGAAGGAATTGATAAGATAATTCAAGTCCAACCCCTGAGTGTACTGAAGGAACTTGATAAATACATGACATCTTGTTATAAGACACATTTAGATTGAGTCCCTTAAGCTTAAATGAGGACCCTAAACGTGAAAGGAGAGTGATAGATCATCTTATTCGGTGCTAAATTCTCCCCTAAATGTACTAAATATGACCTCGTTCAAGGGTTTTTTTGGGGGGAATAGAAGTGTGCTGCTATTTGTTAACAACGATGAAAATTAGCAAGGACAACTGTGACACTGATTAAAACTTGAAGACATTATTAAACACATGAAGACATTACATTAGGTCTAAATTTTGGCTCTGTTATTTACCTATTCATATGAGACTTGGATAAAATTCCTAACTTTATTTACCATTTTATGTGGAAATAATAGTATTCGTTGATACTGTTCCTTGATCTGTTTCAAGTGTAAGTTCACTATGTGTTGTAAGTTTTCAAAGAGTTCCTTTTTGTCCCGCGCCAACCGTCTCGCCAGCAAGAATGACGCGGCACACAAACAGGATCCTTCTGTAGCAAAGCTTTAATACTCTTGAGAGGGAGAGCACAAGCTTCCAAAAACGGAGACCCGGAGCAACAGAACCGCCTCCCTTATATAGGAGCTCTACTCCGCCTCGGACGTGGNGCTCATGGATTGGCACAGGTCGAATCATACGATGTGATGTCAGAGGCGAGCACTCCGGCCCTTAGGGTGTGGCCTGGCTTACGCATGCGCAACATAGTATCACTCCCGGCAGCGGATGTCAGCGCCATCTTGTAACGGCGATGTGAGGCGGCGCTCCACACCTTTTGTTTTACATTTCTTAAGTTTAGTTACATTAGCTATCAGATATAGAGTATATTATACCCAACCTATGGTTTAACCACAGAAATATTTAAAGGAGTCATCTGAAGTATCCAATAGTTTTTCTACATAGGAAATATAAATGGAACTTGTTAGTCTCTCATTTTTTAGTATGTTTTGATAGATCTGTGTGAATATTGGTTGATGGCCCTCTTGAGGGTTATCACTCCTCCCACTTTGCATATATTCTTTGGAAGTGAGAATACGAAGACCCTGGCAATGGTGCTGTGCACTTCCATTTTGTATTTTATTTGTTCTAAAAGGTTATTTTTATTGAAGAATTGAGTCCATTGATGTCAGGAGATATTACGGGCCAATGATTATTGCTTCCTCTTATTTTTGTTGTTAGAGGTGGAATTATGTTTGTAAGAAGATTGCTTTCTTGCTTTTGCTGGGGCATAGTTTTCCTCCTTGTGTTGGAGGTTTCCATCAATTGTCCTTTGTAGAGCTGGATTTGTGGCAAGATATTGTTTAAATTTGGTTTTGTCATGGAATATCTTGGTTTCTCCATCCATGATTATTGAGAGTTTTGCTGGGTATAGTAGCCAGGCTGGCAGTTTTGTTCTCTTAGGGTTTATATGACATCAGCCTAGGATCTTCTGGATTTTAGAATCTCTGTTGAGAAGTCTGGTGTAATTCTGATAGGTCTGCCTTTATATGTTACTTGACCTTTTCCCTTTACTGCTTTTAATATTCTTTCTTTGTTCTGTGCATTTGGTGTTTTGATTATTATGTGATGGGAGGAATTTCTTTTCTGGTTTAATCTATTTTGTGTTCTGTAGGCTTCTTGTATGTTATGGTCATCTCTTCCTTTAGGTTAGGAAAGTTTTCTTCTATAATTTTGTTGAAGATGATAGCTGTCCCTTTGAGTTGGGAACTTTCATTCCCTCTATACCTATTATTCTTAGGTTTGGTCTTCTCTTTGTGTCCTGGATTTCCTGGATGTTTTGGGTTAGCAGCCTTTTGCACTTTCCATTTTCACATAAACTTTTTCTTCCTCAAATCACTTTTTGTCAGAGCTTTTATCACAGCTATAGAATGAAACTAGAACAGCTTCTCAAGTGTAGGGATTTCTTGCATTATCTTAATTGCCTTTTTGTTCTCTATAATTTGAGAATATAGAGGACTTAGGTTGGGTTTATAAACAGAATGACCTAGAAGAGATCCAGCAGATAGTCACAACAAAATAATCACGGGTTGCTTTTTCTCTGATTTTTTTTAAATCTGTTTAGAATATTTATAAGTAGTAGGTCTCATTAAATGGATGCCTAGAGAATTTCTGAACTGTTGAGAAAATGTGTTCAACAAAAAAAGAAAGTGTTATCAGATGAAGGTATTGTAGAGCAGATATACCTTTAAAAATATTACTGTGCTTAAAATTTAGTTCACCAGATAGAGGTTTCTGATGTCAAGCCTGATGATCTGAATGTGATTCCTAGAACCAACTTAGTAGAAGGAAAGTGCTGACTCTCAAAAGTTATCGTGTGATTTCCACATGTGTGCTGTGTTATACGTGACCACCACCATCCATTCTCTTAGATACTTTTCTTTTTTTTTGGTGTGTGGGGGTGTTTGAGACAGAGTTTCTCTGTATAGCCCTGGAACTTACTTTGTAGACCAGGCTGGCCTCGAACTCAGAAATCAGCCTGCCTCTGCCTCCTAAGTGCTGGGATTAAAGGTGTGTGCCACCACGCCTGGCTTTTTTTTTTTTTTTTTTTTTTTTTAAAGATACTTTTCTACTGCTATGTGGAAACACCAGGACTAAACCATCTTATAAAAGGGAGAGTTTATTTAGGCCTACAGTTTCAGAGGGATGAGATCCCATTGTGATAGGGAATCCTGGAAACAGGAAGTTGGCATGGCATTAAAGGAGAGCTCACATCTATTACCCTAAGCAGAAAACACAGAGTGTGCACTAGGAATGGCGAGTTCCCAAATTCTCAAAACTCTCCTCCAGTGACATGCTTTCTCCTACAAAGTCACAGCTCCTAAGATTTTCCACATAGTGCCTCCAATTGGGGATCAAATATCTGAGTCTATAGGGAACATTTTTTTTTTTTAAGATTTATTTATTTATTATTTGTAAGTACACTGTAGCTGCCTTCAGATACTCCAGAAGAGGGTGTCAGATCTTGTTACAGATGGTTATGAGCCACCATGTGGTTGCTGGGATTTGAACTCTGGACCTTTGGAAGAACAGTCGGGTGCTCTTACCCACTGAGCCATCTCACCAGCCCTATAGGGAACATTTTTAATCAAATCACTACACACACACTCACACACACAATAAATAATAAGAAAAATACTAAAAATATATATTATGATGCTTTCAAATTTATGTGATTGCATAACACTTTTTGTTAAGTCTACATTTTTAATTTTAATTATAACATTGTCAAATCATCTACAGGGGTGGAGTTTTAAAATGTTAAGTGGAATTTAGAAATTCCTTCCAGACCCCGTCCTTTTGGTATTGAATTGGGTCTGTATCAGATGTGTTGTGACAAGCTTTGCTTTATTACCTATCTTGCTCTGCCAATATTGTTTGAAGTCTGTTCTAATGGCAGAGCACAAATATAATGCTTTGGCAACACACTGTGTATGGAAGTTCTGGTTAACAATTAGAGGCAGCAGAAACATGAGTTAGCAAAGGTAGAATAATGCGATGGCAATCAGGTATACAATAGGTACTTATTTAATAACTAATTTCATTTCCAGTAGGTGAACTAAATTTTAAAAAGTACCTAAATATTAATCTGAAATGTATGAATGTCTGCCACATTTTCCCCAGTTTTCTTCTGTGGGAAACTATCTAGTCAATCTGGTTGTTTATATTGAATTTTAAAATGATTTTGTTGTTCATATAGAAGATAAGCTCTAAAAATAAAAAGAAGCAAATTAACCTACAAGTTATATAAACTAAGGAATAGCCTAGGAACAAAACAATAAATTCATACGTTAGCTCTTATATTTAAAAATTAAGAAAGTAAATGGCATCAAAGATATACTCTCTCAACATCTGTGTCTAAAGGTCCCTCAGGAGTCACTGTTTTCTAACAATTTGATTACTTAGAAATGCAACTGTAGGCTCTTGAGTTTCAAATCCTTTTGGACCATTTAAGAAAACATTTATATTTGAACCTCTAATTTTCAGTATCGGACCTGGAAAACCCTGAAAACCACAAAGGCTTCGCTATGTCTCCAAGATGCTTTTCTCTGCCCCGGAGCCTGCCATGAGCCATGGCGACAGGCTTCTAGTGGATCTGATTCCCGGCTGTGGCTTTGTGACTATCACAGATCTTGGAGGTGGAGAGTATCAGGTATAGTTTTCATTCTTGCACTTGGCTGGCCTGCATGTATTTATATTTGGTCCTGGCAGGAAATTCCTGCATGAAGCTCCCAAACTATGAAGACTTTTTTCCTTGAGAGGTTTTTAAAAGCAGAAGTAGCCAAAAGCATATCAATGTCAAATTCATGAGTATAAGTTTCAGATCCAGGGATTCTCTCTCTCTTTCTCTCTCTCTCTCTCTCTCTCTCTCTCTCTCTCTCTCAGTGTGTGTGTGTGCACTGAACCTACAGCCAGCCATCCAAGAGTTCATGAATAGTTTAACAAAGAAAGGGCAGAGCTATTGAGTAATCCAGGCTCATTAATTGTGCACTTGCCAGGAGGATCTGACTTTAAATCATTAATGCAGGCAACATTTCTCTCTAGAGCCATCAATGTGATTGTACTGCTAGAAAAAAATGTAATAACGATGGATTTTCTTTTCTTTTTTCTTTTCCCTCTCATCAGATCTTCAGAGTCACAGGTAATGTATATGTGCTCTTAAACATAAGGGACTACAGTCATAGGCTGTAGATGTATTGAAGATGTTAGTGTTTCCATGTTGACAAAGAGCTGGTAGAAATAGCGACTTAGAGTCTGATGACACAGGATGTTTTGTAAGCTCTCATCTTGTTTTAGGTTGGTCAACAGTTATCTTCTATAAAAAATTCATATTTTATAGTGATATGCAACTTTGTTTTTTGCTATTTTGTACAGTGCAGTTTGTGTAGAAAAGTGTTCACTTTGGAAATGATTCTAGGTTTCTTATTGTAATTCACTTTTCAGAAATAATGTGGCGTGTATCTTTGGCATTCTAGGTTGATGTTTCCGGTTCTTTTGATGACACAGGGTTTGATATAACGCTATCTTCACTTTCTGCCACAACCTACAGCTCTCCCGTGAGTAGAACACTGGCCACAAATGTGTCAAGTGAGTCCCTGTTTTAACTTACTTTTCATTAAAATGTATTTAGTAACTCTAGTGGATAGAAATATTTACATTGGCACAGTTTACTTTACATGTGTGAAATCAGTACAGAGTAATTAACGTGAAATGGAAAGTTAAGAAAACGTTTACAATTTGTCTTCTGCTGGCAATCCTGTTTGTTCCCCTTACTTTCAAAGAAAAAAAGGTAATTACTTTTGTTTGTGAAGTGGATTAGAGAGTCTGTTAATGGTATGACATTTGGATTATTGGAGTCAAGAAAACAAATTCACTATATTCCTTAAGGAAAAAAAACCAAAAACAACTATTCCATTTGTAAGGCTGTTTCTTAGTTTCTTTTTGCGGGTAAGCAAGCCCTGCATTAACAAAGCCTTTCAAAAATTAAAAAAACAAAACAAAACAAAACAAACAAACAAACAAAAAAAACGAAATGGCATCAAAACTAGGCTGGAACATAGTGTTTTATAGCATTCCATTTTTTACAATCTTAGAAAGAATGTTTGTGCTGTTCCTGAAAAGAATTTATTACTTAGTTGTTGTTGATATTTTTTGTTTTTTGTTTTTCAAACATGTAGGGAGAATAAATTCATGCTGATTTCTGGGAACTTCAATAGTTCACATTTATAAATACTTTTTTAAAAATTTACTTTTTTGGTAGAAATAGAATAATTATCTGATCATTTAATAACACGAGTTTTTAAAAACAGAACCGGGGCCTCCAGTCTTTCTAGCTGGGGAGAGAGTTGGCTCTGCCGGGATTCTCCTTTCATGGAATACTCCTCCTAACCCAAATGGAAGAATCATATCTTATGTTGTTAAATACAAGGAAGTGTGTCCATGGATGCAGACAGCGTATACCCGAGTGAGAGCGAAGCCCGACAGTCTGGAGGTTCTTCTCACTAACCTGAACCCTGGAACAACATACGAGATTAAGGTAAATGTTTTGTGAGTGGAGACTGAGTGTTGAAATAGTAAATCCATGAGGAAAGTGGGAATTTCGCCCGCCCACCTTGTAAGTCTGCTAGTTGAAGGAACTGAGCCACTGAGGAGTGACAAGCTATCATGTGTTCAACATTCAAACACATATGCAAAGCCTGGTGAAGTACTGTAGTCTTTCTCTTCTCTATAAATAGATAAATATTTACATATTATCCATTAAAAAAACTTTAGCTTAATATCTTCCATGGAAAGCAAATTGAGCTTAAAGTAACTATTTTAGGTTCCAGAATGAAAACATTACGTGCCATTTATTTATTATTTTAAATGATTTGCTGTGCAAGGTAGAAGAACCCAGAGGCTCCTGCATGTTAGGCAAATGCTCAACCACTAATCAACATCCCAGATTAAAATACTGCACTTTTTAATCGGACTTAAATTAAGCCTTGGTATTTTAATTTTCTAACTCTGTTGCATTTGAATGTATATTACTTAACTTTTGGATAATGGATTAAAAACTTTGAAGCAACAGTTTTACTAAAAATAAATTCAATTCTGTTTCAGTCCATAAAGATTCACTGAACCCTCACTCTTTTGTGTTTCTAAAAGTGTATGATACTTTACAACATTAAGTGTTCATGATTTAATGATTTATTTGAATACTAAGTAAAGATGAACTCACACAAAGCAATACTGTGTTGGATTAAATAGTTTGCAAATAGGGAACAGCTATGACATTTACAGATGAAAAAGTAAAGAACAGAGCTGTCTCCTGGCTCCTTGCTGTTTACCAACTTAAAAAAAAACCCACATCTTTTCTCTTTAGGAAGTGTTTATTTATTTATTTATTTTTTGTTCATTTGTTTATTGTGCTGGGGACATGCATGTCATGGGACAAGTGTCCACGTGTTGAGGTCAAAGGACAATGTATGGCATTGAAGTTTCCTTCCACCTCAAGGGTTCTAACACTCTGACTCGAGTTGTCAGGCTTGGGGCAAACACCCTACCTTCTGAGCCATCTCACCAGCCCTAACATGCATCTTTTCTTTGAATCTTGAAACTGAGTGACCACAGAGAAAAAAACTTGTAAAAGCTGATTTGTGGCCTTATGAACTGTGGTTGCCTTTCCTAAATGATAAGACACCATAGGAGAGATTTAGCAAGAAGGGTTTTGACATCTAAAAACTCCAAAACTTATTTCCTACAATCATATGCATATTTAACTGGTATCATAAAATATATACCTAGGCATAATAAATAAGTACTAAGGTTAATGTGATGTAAGAAATGATGGTTGAGAGAATGTCCGTTTGCCCAGGCTAGTTCTGCTTAGATCTCTTTTTATTTTATGAGTTTGCATTTTATTTCTCTGAATTCTCTTATTTCAGGCTTATTAAGAAGCCTCTAGCCTATGTTTCATCTCACACTTCATAAATCATGTTGTGACATTTGCTCTCCTCAAATAAATGCTCACCATTGATGAATTCCAAGGGGGAATTTGGCATGGAACATTTGATATCTTCAGTATAACTAACACCCATGGGGAAAGCCTGTTAAGTGGTCTATGTATATTATTTCAGTTAGTCTCGGAAAACACCCGGTGACATAGGTAAATTATTATTCCCAGTCAAATATGGGAAAAACATGTGCCTTAGAAGAATTAAGCAAGTTACCTAAAGTTTTCCACCTGTGGAAGAACTACAAGATTGTAGGGTTTCACTCATGCATTTTGTAAAAGCTTAGGAGGTTCAAAGCCATTCACAGTGTCTTCCCTGCTTGTTGAGCTGTATCACTAAATCATGCAAATAAGAAAGTTGTTTGTGTGCCCGTTAAATTTTGACTTTGTCTTCTATGTTGTTAATCAAGCATATTCATTTTTCACTTACACTTTTTCTGAGTACTCATTTGCCCAGTTATATAGAGTGTAACCATAAGGTCTGAATGCCATCTGTATAGCCTGTCTTATAAATAGTACATATACTTGGTATGGACTGAGTTTTGGAACATGTATTTCAACTGAATTCATGCTTTATTATCATTTCTTGAATGAACGTGGCCATGCCTACTGACTTCTCTCTCATACAGTTCTTTTCTTCTTCTTCATCTAAAGGATGTCGGCCATACTACTTCCTAGTTTGATAACATGAAATGCCTTCCCCCCTCCATGTTGGGGAATATTGTAAGAATTACAGGAAAATTGTTTTAGAACTTTCCTTGTGGTGGAATGAACATTGTATTATTGAAGATTCTGTGTTTTTAGAAAGCAAAGAAATTGAACATAAAACCCCTGGTCTGTTTCAGGTTGCTGCGGAAAACAGTGCTGGCATTGGAGTGTTTAGTGACCCATTTCTCTTTCAAACTGCAGAAAGTGGTAATTTTCCTAAATCATTAATTCTAAATTAATTTAATCATGAGTGCTTATCATTTGAAAAGATGGGATGTAATGAAAATATGATGTAAAATGTATAAAATGATTGAGAATGGCCTTTGAATTCCTTTTAGTTATTTGAGACAGTAAAAGTACTCTGAAAAATTTTTTTCTGTCTAATTGTCATCTTAGGGGCAGAACATTAGAAAGCACAACACACACACGCACACGCACACACACACACACGTACATGCACACACACATTCACACATATGCACAGGTACACACATAGACATGCGTGCATATGCACACATACACACGCATGTGTACACACACAAATAGGGTGAAAAAGCATTATTATTTCAGGCAAACCACTCTGTTTTAATTTAACTTATTTATTTTAAGGAAAGCTCTTTCTCTGCTGCCTAGGGTAGCCTTAAAGTCACTATGCCATCCAGGTTGGCCTTAGACTTAGAGCTCCTCATAGGTGTCCTGACAAGTGGGAGCCAGCACGGCCAACTTATAAGACTCCTCTGTGGATATATAGGTGCCTTGATGACTCATTCATATTTCTTTCCATGCATATATGTTCCTATGATCATCTAGAGATGTAGAGCAGCCTTTTACATGTAAGCTTATATCTCTTTCACCATAAGCATTTTGTGATGAAAATGTAGACTTCGGTGATCAGTCTACTAGTTTGTAAGACTCAGCCATCATCAAACCAGTTGATGCATTTCCCTTCCTCCTATGGCTGAGAGGAACTTTGATGTCATCTTCAGCTCCTTCAGTTCTTTCCTCCAAGTAATGTCTAAGTCTACCAGCATCTTCTGCCAGTACTGTCTGTCATGAAATGTATCCAGGGTCCTAACCTACTCTGCAAATCTTGCTGCTCAATGCATTTTCTTTTCCTCTTTAGATGACCAAAATACCTTGTAACCCAATTCAAATCAAATGAATATAAAAAGAAATAGTTAATTAGAAACAGTTTCTCCAATTAATAAATATTTACCATGGATCTTATATTCTAATGGGATAAGATAAAGAAATTTGTGAATTGATATGCCAGGTATAAGACTATATAATAATGTCTATGATTTTTTTCCATTATGGATGTTATGTTATATATGTCAAAGTAAAATTCTCCCAATTGTTCAGTGTAATTGAGCATGCATCCTGGTATATCAAGAGGATACAATAGTCAGTATAGAAAAAAAACATGTAGTACATCTAGCAATTAAACTACTGATTTAAGATATGTTAAATTCTACACATTGAATGTGTAATTATTAAATGAGAAGAAATTTGTTTTCTGCTGGTAAAAAAAGTAGTCTTAAGAGAACTACATACAAATTAATCAGTGAAACTGAGTTGAATGAATAATACTCTGCCCACCAACATTAAAAGCCTAGTACTTAACTCCCTAGGGAACCTTCTTTTTTTCATGTAAATATGTAATTTATTTCAGATTTAAATATTAAAGTGACAACTTATATCTCAATGTCTAAAGGAATGAAACAAACATAACAAAATAAAACAAAATCCCAAAACACCACCACCACCAAAACCAACCAGTGAACCAACCACCAAAAACAAAAACAAAAACAAAAACAAAAACTGTATGTATATGGGTGAAAAAAATCTTGATATGTAAGACCTTTGGTATTTTATAGTAAACCTATAGTTGGAACAAAGTATATGGATTCTCTGTATAGATAATCTACACGTAATGACATGCTGATATATACAGCTAAGAAGAAGATGATTTAAATAAAGGAAGTCATAAAGATTTAACATTTTGTTATTTGATTAATGATTATGGATTTCTGTTTTGGAAACCAGGCTCTAGAATGTAACAAAAAGGGGGTTACCTTATAAATTCTTTCAATTTAATCATTTCTTTACAACTCTATCTATCTATCTATCTATCTATCTATCTATCTATCTATCTATCTATCTATCTATTGGTTTCTGGAGACAGGAATTCTCTGTATAGCCCTAGTTGTCATGGAATTCACTCTATAATCAAGTTGACCTGGAATCAGAGATCTGCCTGCCTCTGCCTCCTGAGTGGTGGGATTAAAGGAGAGACCTCTACCCCCACTCTTTATAGCTCCTTTAAGGTCCAGCTAGAAATGTGTCTGTGTGCAATCTGTCACTGGTATATGAATATTCAAGACTACTCATATTATTACAATGAGAAAAATTTAAAAATAATATTCATGAAAAGAAATAATTTTACAGTTGCACAGTATCTAACAATCTTAGCCCCTTTGTTTTATTGTATTTAATATACCCCAAATAAATTACATATTAAATGTTGAACAAATTCTTCAACTCCATTTTATCAATTCTCCTTAAGAAAATTTTCCACTTATTATTTTATCTATTACTAACCATTCTCAGTAACTGTGGTTAACTTACTTTTGTCATTAAAATGCACTTGTCTTATAATTTCTTCATTCTCATTGTCTAACTTGTATTGAATCTTTCTTCTCAGTACCTAAATTCTTGAATATTTCTTTTAGAAAACAGATTTTGATATGTTTAGGCACAACGAAAATTCTAATCTTTTAACATCGTAATTCTAGTCTCCATTATTTTTGGATGTAGCCTTACCACAAGCATTTTTGTTTTATTCTACAATCTGAAAGATATTTATTATTTATTTGCATACCTATTTTATGTGCACAACTTCTTTTCATTCTGATGTAATATGGTTTTCATGGAAACTAACTAAGATTATCTTATAAATAATAATTGATAGTATAAAATTTGGGGAAAAGGTATATAAATCTCAAAATACAAAAATCATCTATCTACTTGATGTTAGCCACTAGATATTTATGACATTTTTGGATATGAATTTTGTGTATTTTGGCTACTATTTTGAATTTATTAGTTTTCCAACTTCTACAGTGCCTACATAATTTCAACGTATTTAAGGAGGTAAAATTTCAGCTCATATTTGTTTTTTTTTTTCATAAAAACTCTTGATCTAATAGTTTCATGTTATTTTAAATGCTCATTGAAAGAATAGATGTGATGGACCAATAGTTCTGAAATATGTACACATGGTTCAACACATTTTATAAAACATTTTAAGGTGAGACAAATACACACACACACATACACACATGTATACATGTTTGTTAGAAAGTTGATTTCATTCAAGATATTGCATAATTCATTTCACACCAGGTGGAAATTTAAAATCCCTGAAGAACATAAGCAGCATTTAAATTTTTACAACAATTCTCCCTTTCCTCCTTCTTCCTTCCAGCTCCTGGGAAAGTGGTTAACCTCACAGTGGAGGCCCTCAACTATTCTGCAGTAAACTTGATTTGGTATTTACCTCGACAACCGAATGGCAAAATCACCAGCTTCAAGATCAGTGTCAAACATGCCAGAAGTGGTATAGTAGTGAAGGATGTTTCCATCAAAGTAGAGGACATTTTGTCTGGAAAATTACCTGAATGTAATGTGAGTGTGGTGTCACACTTAAAAATTTTTATTATGTTTACATCTTCAAGTGTTCATATCTTGAAAAGTTATAGTCTTGGGCTATAGCATCATGCTATGTGAAGATGACTGTATTTCAGGGGTGCTAATTACGGAGGGGAAGAGTATCTCTAGGGAATATTGCAAAAGACTTCATTAATGGGGCAGTACTGGTTTGGCAGTAGAGGAAGGAGAGGTGGGAATAGACTATGTGGTAGGCTGGGTGTTCCAGTTGGGAGGATCCTTTATAAATCACCAAGGTGTGACCGTGTCATCCCTATTGGCATGGAGGCTATAAGCCCATGTGCCATAGAGGAAAGTTTCTGTAGGGGAATATATAGTCAATGTTAGACAAACTGGAGGGCTGCTTGCTGGCATATCTTTGTGAAAATATTGCCATTTTTGTCATTGATGTGAAACCTTCAGAGATACTATGGTATTTCTTCACGCCCTACTTTCCCAAGTTACCTTTGGGATATTTCTTAATCATGTTATTACTGATGGAGAAACAGCCAAGCAATGTTATTTTGTTTTAAATAGTTTAGTGAAGTCTAAAAATCTTCTGCTTTCAGTTAAGATCCATTTCAATACACACACATGCACATTCATATACACCCTGATATCTGGGAAGGTAACTTTTTTGTTTTTGTTTTGTTTTACTTAAGTACTTATGATTTAAAAGTGATAGGAACAGTTAAGAGCACAGAATGAGATTATCTTAGGGTTTTTGTTATATTGGGTTATGTCTTAGTCAGAGTTTCTATTCCTGTACAAACATCTTGACCAAGAAGCAAGTTGGGGAGGAAAGGGTTTATTCAGCTTACATTTCCATACTGCTGTTGATTCACCAAAGGATGTCAGGACTGGAACTCAAGCAGGTCAGAAAGCAGGAGCTGATGCAGAAGCCATGGAGGGATGTTCTTTACTGGCTTGCCTCCCCTGACTTGCTCAGCCTGCTCTCTTATAGAACCCAAGACTACCAGCCCAGAAATGGTCCCACCACAAGGGGCCCTCCCCTCTTTGGTCACTAATTGAGAAAATGCCCTGCAGCTGGATCTCATGGAGGCATTTCCCCAACTGAAGCTCCTTTCTCTGTGATAACTCCAGCTGTGTCAAGTTTGTGACACAAAATTAGCCAGTACAGGTTAACCTAAATTTTAAAAATTATTATTGATGATTTAGCTGATGTTTTATCTCCACTTTATCTTACTTAAAACTCTATGCAGGATTTCAAAATTGAAGTATAATGAATACAGTAGGTATATTCTGTCCTAATATAATAGACATTAGCCACTATCCTGATGTTATAGACATTAAAAAAAATCTATCAATTTCTTATGAAAATTAATTTGTTAAAAATTTTCACACATTAAGAGATAATATTTATATTATAAAAAATAAATGGGTAGTGTTCTTGTGTTTACCTCCAGATAGTGTGTGAGTTCTCCTATTGTGTTTTCTTTCCCTCACTAGGAGAACAGTGAATCTTTTCTGTGGAGTACCACCAGCCCCTCTCCCACCCTCAGCAGGGCTACACCTCCACTTCGTACTACACATTTATCCAACACATTGGCACGGAATAAGATCAGCTCTGTGTGGAAAGAGCCCATCAGTTTTGTGGTGACCCACTTGAGACCATACACAACATATCTCTTCGAAGTTTCAGCCGTTACAACTGAAGCAGGATATATTGACAGTACCATTGTTAGGACACCAGAATCAGGTATGGCTTGATTTTTTTAGAAAAAGAGAAAATGACATGAAGTTATTTATAGAATTATCTTTCATTCTGTCCATAGAGTATTTTGTTGTGGTTAACTTTACTTTCCTTTAAGTAACTCTTTCTCCCATAATAGATAATAGGCATCCATTGGGATGTCTTCAGTGCTAAACTAAACATCTAGAAGAAAAAGAAATTTGAGAGAGGGAATTCTTCAGATAGCATGAATGACACTTATCAATTCATGACCTCTATAATTCTTCTGTCTATGTATGCTTTTCCAACAAAACTTAGTTATATGTAGCCTTCACTGACATTGTTATTACCAGAGCAACAAGATACTACCTGAAAGAGCAGAGCTAATATTAATTAATACTTCAGTATCAATAACTACTCATATCTTTATGAACAGCATTTTTCTTCCATGAAATATCAGGTGCATCTTAAGTTCATAATATCAATACTAATCTTTCACATTATGTTAGTATTCACATAAATACATATATAAAATAAACTACATTTAGAAATATAGGCAGTCAAATGACCTTCTGTGCGTTGGGATTTTAGGACTGAAGGACTGCAATTATACATCACTGTTACCATTAACTTTCAGGAGGTCATAGTTTTAGAGATTTATTTGTTTATTTTATGTGTATAAAGAGCTCTATCTTCATGTATACCTGCATGCCGGAAAAGGGCATCGGATTACACTATAGATGGTAGTGAGTCACCATGTGGTTGCTGGGAATTTAACTCAGGAACTCTGGAAGACCAGTCAGTGCTCTTAATCACCGAGTCATCTCTCCACCCCCAAGAGATCATATTTCTAACAATAATTTCTTTATACATGTGTTTATGTGGATACCAACATATAATATAACAGATTAGTATTGATATTATGAACTTTGTATGCACCTGATATTTCAGTATACATAATAATACCATATATATATATATATATATATATATATATATATATATGAAAGTTAAATGTAACTTAAGTTATATATAAGGTATGAAAGTTATATGTAAGGTAGTAAAGATCATTATCTTTTTACCCAAAGGCATATATGTCAGGTTCTATTATTTTCTTTCACATGTTAGTATGAAACTATTATTTTCTTGATTTAAATAACTATATTTGAATCTTTGTAATGATTTATCTTTTCTATCTTCTATTCAACACAAAATCATTTCATGGAAATTATATAAAATGAAACTTATTGGACAAGAACTTTGAGTAAATATTCAGTGCCATTTATTTCATAAAACAAACTAATACGAACATATTTTACATGTTTCAATTGAAATGTTATTAATTTTTATCTTCCTAGTATTATATTAAAATATTCTATCTGTACATTATATACTTCTTCTTAGAACAAAGATAAATACTGATGTGAAAACATAAAAGTTTGGCCTTTCTACCTGTATGTCAACCAGAAAAAAAGTGTTTCTCAAGCTCAATATCCACATTGATTGAAAAAATATATATACTGAATATGTGTATTATATATTATATATTACTATATATAAGTAATATGCATATAGCTGCATTAGGACAATATGACATTAGCAAGAATTATATTATAAAAATTTGTAGAATAAAGACAACTATACCACCACATATAGTTAGTACTAGTACATTGGAAAACTGTCAAAAGAGATTAATCAGATCTTTTCATATGTTTTATTCAAATTGTTTAGTTCTAGACTATTCTGCTTTTTTCCATGATAAACATCATTTGTATTTTGTGTGTTTTTTATGCTTTAGATTATATTACTTGTTTTTAACAGGTTATATCTTTTAACTTAATATATATTATATATTCATTTTCTCTGTATTAATTTCAGTGCCAGAAGGACCACCCCAAAACTGTATAACAGGCAATGTCACAGGAAAGGCATTTTCAATTTCATGGGACCCACCAACAATTGTCACAGGAAAGTTTAGTTACAGAGTTGAGTTATATGGACCAGCAGGTAATACTCAGTTAATTTTGCTTTTACTTTTTAGAAGAAATCTATTAAATACATGGATAATTTCTAACTCTAAAAAGAAATAAATTCCTGAAAAGACCCTGAATTGATATAAATAATAGATTAATGAGGAAATCAAGTTCATTAGATCTTCTGTTTCAAACCACAAACGAGTATAAGGATGTTGAGTGCTATTCTTCAGAGGGCTTTAATTCGGAGCAGACATCAGAGGCACAGCTTTTCCATTGCCATTTGTCTATGACTCACATGCAGATAAAATAATAGCCAAAAGAGCATTAAGTTTAGACTGTGACAGATCAGATTTTTATTTAGATCAAACCATCAACTTACAAGCAGCAGCGCTCTCTGGACACACTGCCTGTACTCTTGCAAAGTTATTGTGAGCCTGAATCTGCTGTGAAAGGTTATTTGAAATGCTGTTGGTGGCCTTAAATGGTAACAAATTCTCCAACTTATAAACAAGCAGATCTGAGCACATTCTTGTCAGAGGTAACTAGAGGAGTTATGATATCCCACAGGAAGTAAATTATAAGTTTTTGTTGTTTTTTGTTTTGGTTTGCTTTTACTGAATATGAGATTCCATAGTTATTGTCCAAGTTTAATTCAAGCAATGATCAACTAACATAAATTCTCATATTGTTGTTTATTTGAAAGCACAAAAAACAACCTCAAAAGTTGCAAATCTTTTGTGAAATATCTATGGTAGGCATCATGTGAGTAGACTGATTTTTAAGTAACTTTTGTTTCTAAAAATGTGAAGTATATCAGGTTCTAAAAGTAAAAGATTGTTCATCTCCTATGCCTCAGTGCAAACACACACACACACACACACACACACACAAACACACACTCACACACATCTTTTCTATAAGATGTTATTTTCCAGCTCTTGGATAACATATAACTTCTTTCAATCAGAAGCTTAAATATTGAAAATGCAAATAAGAGGGAAATAGGGCTGGGAATAAATATTAGTAGGTTTCTAAGAAATGAGAAACAGAAGGAAAACAGACATAAGCTTTGTTGAAAAGTTGTTTCTGATGGTAGAGGTAAGGTCTTTTTCCTAAATACAGGGACTGGATTAACCTACAAATATAACTTGTCTATAGTAAGGTAGCGTCCAGCTAGAGGGACTGTCCGGGCAGACAATTTCTTACTGATCTAAGCATTTCAATGTAGCAGGAAACAAGACCATTACCTAAGGCTGAGGAGGGGACAGAAGGTTTTGAAAGTTTGAAGAGAAGGGTTAAGTCAGTCATTGAGAAGGCAAGTCCACTTGCCCATGGAAGCTGAGAAAATGGAAGGCACTGGTTTAGGTCTCATTTTGAATGCGGTCAGGGTCAATGTCATGGACGTTGGAGGCCATGCGTTGTCTCTTCCTCCATCAGCAAGAGCCCTTTTAGAACACTGAAGGTTTATGTGAGGCAATTGCTCCTGGCAATGGCATTGAGTGGATAAAGAGTGGGCATCAGTGGTGAAAAACACAGCCAGCAGTAAGAGCCTTTGATAGGTGAGTCTAGTGAAAGTAATGTCGCCTAAGGTCCTAGAGTAACTGGAGTTCAGATAGAAACAGGTGGCAGGAGATGTATGAAAATCAAATAATACAGTTTTTTTGGTAATTTTTGGTAATGATGATATTTATGAACTGAAAATTATTTAGCAAGTTTTTATAATTTAATCTTTATCTGTGAGGCTAATAAAATCACCACACACTAAAATGGTAGTATTGAGTTAAGAGCTACACCATACGCAGAATGAAAGGGAGTAGCCTGAGGTCATGGTGGACATGACCTTGAAGACTGAGGACTTTAAAAAAGGAGTCTGGAAAACAGTGCTCTCTGACCCTCCTGTGTAATCCTCTGAGATCTTGAATTATATACACACCTTCATCCTCATCATCATTATATACTAGGGATCTAAGCCAGGGCATTGTGTGTTAGGCAAACAGTATCCTAAATGAATTATATATCTTGCCTCTGTTTCCCATTTAAGTATATTAAAAATAAAATAGCAACTCAACAGGACTCTTTAACTTAAGAAAAGTTATTTTAAGCACCTGAAGATCTCTATGCTGTTTCTCCTGTTTAAATCTGTATCAAAATAAAGCAAATATTTCAAATATATTCATGTGTAATAACAAATTTTTTGTTTAACAATTTGGTTATTGTCCTTGGCTTCTACATATGATATAAAATATTATATATTTCATAAAATATCCATAAAACCTATGGGTCTGTTCTGCTTTGTGCAGGAAGGATTTTGGATAACAGTACAAAAGACCTCCGGTTTGTGTTTACGCATCTCACGCCATTCACAATGTATGATGTCTATGTTGCTGCAGAAACCAGTGCTGGGGTTGGACCCAAGTCAAATCTTTCAGTATTCACTCCCCCAGACGGTAAGAACTTTCTCCTTTTTAAGGTTGATGTGAAATTTTTGAAATGCTCGTGAATGTTATTGAGTTGGTAAAATGTAATTTAAGGTGGAATTTGGTTTCCGTGTACTTAAATCCCATTATTTTCCTTATTAGCTTCCACCTACTTTATTCTGAACCTGTGTTCTCTAGAATATCAAACCTGCAGCAGGCTTCATAAAGGAAAGGCCCAAGAGCAGGGAGATCTTAAGTCTGTGCTCATTGTGGCAGAAGGCATGGCAGTTTTTTTGTTTTTTTTTAGCAAAACACCAAGAAGTCTTCAATTATAACACACATTTGATACTGCTTAATGATAGTATTCAGCAGACAGGGAATAGCTCAACTGCAGATTTAAGCAGTCATTGAATGTGTTTTCTCACACAATTCATTTCCAAAGAAATTCTACCACCAAGAACAATGTATTTTGATGAGGCATTTTCTGAACTAATAAGGAACAAAGTATGAAGTTCTCAGCACCTTCAGAACATTCAAAGCTAATATATCTCAAGAAAGTATAAGAAGTATGTTTAATAAGCACCAATATTTTGGGTGAAATCTATTGCTAAAGTATGATATACATTTTCCTTGTTCATATAAACTTACTCAATGCTTTCCTTGCTGTTTAGAGATAATTACTGTCATAAAAGTCACCATGTTTCAGAATAAACTAACACTAGACAAAGTTTCCTGAGTTTGTGTGGTAGCTAACATACAAAAACTGAGAATGTATATGAACAAATATGTGCATACACTTACTACCCAATTCAGTTGGGCATTCATCTCTTAGATTATCACTTGTGAATTAGACCATTAGAGGGCAGCAACCATCAGGAAATTTTATCCATCTGCCCCTTTAAAGTCAATACTCAATGACTGTCAAAACCATTAAGTTTATATATTTTAAGTGAAAATCTATGTGTGTGCTTATATGATATATATGTAATGTGTACACATGAGGGAAAGGATTTCATTTTTCATGATGAGATTTTAATGTCTTGCCCCATCCAAAGATTCTTTGCCTTGTGTGATTTCCATAAAGTTTTCTCCAGTTTATTCCAAAAAGCTAAGTTCATTTTTGGATGGCTACAAAACACAGCAGAGCTTTTATCAAAGAACTCCTCTATGTCTTGGGGGCTTCAAAACTATAATTTTAGAGTTACCATTTTATAAAGTCTATAATTTTAGATATTTGTCTGGGCAGGAATGTAGGTCAGAGTGCATGCTTAGCATGTGTTAGGCACTAGGTTCAATCTTCAGCATGGAAATAAAACAAAGCAAATAAAAAAATCTTGTTTCTTATTATTGATCTTGACGTCAGCTTTTGACTAAGATAAATAGTTCAACGACATGTTGAAATCAACAATGCTATCTTGCTTGGATTGGTTGTCCCTTAAAATGTATTTCCCTTCATTTAGTCACTTTTTATTCACCAAATGAATAGATTCCTAAGCACCCTCTTGTAGCTTTTTCAAATGAGCTGTGTTGCATGCCAAATTTTTTTGAATAGATGACTCTTTTTGTTGAATATGAAAAGCAATTTGTTCTGCATTTTATCCTACTGTCTCTGTCAACTGCTTATCTCAGAGACTGCATTCTGGAGGCTATGAGAGCTTAGCCACTGACTACAGGGAGCCCCACCAAAGATTGGAAAGGCAAGAGTCGTACCTGGTCAAGTCCACCTTCCTTCCTGGGGATCAGCTTTCATGACCATTCCTTCAGCTGAAGGAAGGGCTTTCATGAAATGCTTTAGCAACTGCAGAATGTTTCACCTTCTGACATTAGTTTAGTTACTCTGCTCCCAATAACTGTAAAAGCCTACTGAAACTAGGCTTGCTTTTAATCCCAGCACCCAGGAGGCAGAGGTAGGCAGATCTTTGTGAGTTCGAGGCCAGCCTGTTCTTCAGAGCAAGTTCCAGGACACCCAGGGCTGTTATACAGAGGGAAAAAAAGGGAAAAATTCCTGAAACTGCATGAGGCAATGGAATAGCTCATTGCATTAGCTACAGTCAAGTAAAACTTGATATCTGAATTCTGTTCTTTATCATTTACGGTTATAAAAAGGTGTGCTGTATTTTAATTAACATTACTTACCCATGGCCTCATATCTTAAATGTTTTAATGTTCTGTTTTAAAATAATTATAACTAGCTTATTCCTCCTAAATTATCACCTTTAAAAGTAACTACGGTTCTTACCAATGTACAAGTATTCACAGATAAATGCTTGTTTGACCTTTTACAGCAAATGGTGTATCTATCACATCTCAGTGTGGTTGATTTCATTAACGTGGACTCTGAAGATCCATAGTCTATTTGGTTATCAGAAAAAAATTATGCTATTACTATACTAGTTCTACAGGATCTATACACACATCACTTCGATTTTACTGAGTGTTTATCTACTTAGGCAAAGAAGAGAGATGATGTATGGGAAATGGTAATTTAGTAACAGCCAAAGTTCCAAACATTATATAATTTTTGGTAAACCATGAAGAGTCTCGTCACTTTTTCTTTTTTTCATGAATCTTAGTGGGTTTTAATTTTAAGTTTCCCTCCAAGTTTTTTAAATAGAACTTTATTTTGACTAGATCTAATTATGGAGAAATTTCTCCTTATGTATTTTCTTTGCTACAATATGATCATCCCATTTCACTTCTAATAGCTTTTCTTCTAAAACGTTCACATGATCCAGAGTTTACCTACATTAATTTTGTGTTTGTTCTCTTTCTTGTTTGTCCATGAAACTTACAAATACATTGTCTTGATAACTCCATCTCTGCTGCTAACTCCTTCAAGATTGATTCTGCACTGTGAATAATTGCCCTGTGCGCTTAGTTTTCTTTAATTTTGTATCGATCTTAAAAGGATCAACCTAATCCAGACATCTCTGGTTTCTCTGCATAAGTGTGTGGGATACAAGATAAGTATCTCTCTAAAGAGAAAAGACAGGGTTGTCTGTTCCACTTCCTTCATCCACTAAGAATTTTGTAGTCTGAGGGAAAAAAGTAGCCCCTTAATCGTTACTTGAATTACAATAGGATGCATTGGTGTCATGATATAGTTTTCCAGTTTTGTTGATGAATATACATAAAATTGTCTGCTCTTATTCATGAATGTGGCTCACATATTAAGAGACAGTAATAATCCTTTCGTATTTTTCTATGGTATTGATATATTTAATGTGTTCCCACTACGTTTTCAAAAAGTAAAAGAGGCAATTCATTTATATTTCAAGTAGAAAACTTATGGTTTGATTAAATAAAAAGTTTAGTTATGAATCATGTGTCAATTTAAATTAAGGGGAAAATGCCTGATCTCTTCTGTGATTTATATTACACATTTCTGTCTAAGGTCCTTGCTACACAGCAATGCCAAAATAATGTGTAGAAGAAGGTAAAGAGAGGCTTTGCTGAGTCTATTGCTCTGTTTATAGTTTTTCTATCCTTGGATAATGCACAGAGGTAAGCACACTGATAGCAACAGAAGTGCTAGAAACAATAACTTTAGTAAGATACGACTTTTATGAGAGGTAACCTGTGGGAAGAGAAGGTTATCTTCCTCATGTTTTTAGGTGCCTAGACTAATAGGAAGTGCATTCAGGAGTGACGAGGGAGTCGTAGAGCATGAGGTCCTACCCCAGTCTGAAGAGCTACCCTCCATTACAGACTCAAAGTTGTACTGAATGACCTTGGGCTTCCCTCCCACTTTTGATTACAGCTTTTGTCCATGCTAGATACTAGAATCTCAACCACCAGAACTCAGCCTTAAAGTAGTCAATAGGTAACTAGTAATATTTATATTTTTACATCGCCCAGGTGATTTCTGTACTGATAACGTTATGGAGACAAAGAAAAACAATCTATTGGGAGAAAAATCTATGTAGTTTTAGCATACTATGTGTTTGAATTAGATACGAATATTTTCTCTGATAATAGTAATACTTGGGGAGTTATTATTTTCAACTCCTACCTGTTATTTTCGAAAGTCCTTCTCTGTTTCTTCCTGCAGTAGTATGGCTCTCTTCTAACTGAAATTTGCTAGCTCTAGCCCACTATTCAATGGCTAAAGAAAATGAGATTGGTGTCCAACTCTATCTTGACCATAAAGGGAGATGTTCTCATATCATATTTTCTCATTCTTGAACTTGTAGCTTAGAAGTTCTTTTGAGTTTTGAATCCTTCCAGCAACCTTATGGGAGGTGAGGGAAAGATAAAAATCATGTATCCTATAGGTGAGGAAGTGGGGGCTATCAGGCTACTGACAAACGTGACGAAAGGCCCAGCTTTATTTACAGCTCGTTTCCTGTCTTCACGACACTAGGTTATCTAGATCTCACTCTTGACCACTTTATACGTAAATCTTGTTTTGACTACTCTGTGCTTTTCATAAACAGTTCTTGGCTTTTCCTATTCCCCCCGGCCCCGCTGGCAAAAAGTGAAGACAACTGAAAGCTGGTCTCATGGATAATTTGTAAACTCAGCCGACACACTTCACTTGAGTCTTCACACAGGGACACGTACTAAATTAAGAGGCAGTCAGTTGCACATGTCAACTGCGTTTCATTCTATTCTGAGTGTGCCTGATATTGGTTTTGGGTATACTATAATTTTGTAAAGACTTCAAGGCTTTGGCTAGGCATGAATTATTTATAAAGAGCATCCTGGGGAAGATTGTTGTTGTTGTTGTTGTTGTTGTTGTGTGTGAACATGTCATGCTGCGATTGTAGAGGGTAGGGAACAATACTTGGGAGTCTGTTCTCTCTTTCCTTTCATCCTGAGTTCTGTGAATCCAACGGAGATACTCAAGCTCAGATTGTCAGTCTTGAAGGCAAGTGATTTTTAACTCTCCCCCTCTTCCCTCCCCCCACCCACCTTGCTCTCGCCCCCTGAGCAACTCTCAAGTCCAGAAGTTATTACAGCAATGTAGTCTGATTGAACAGTGTGACTACTTTTTCTTGGGGGAAAATAATCCCATGTTATCCCATTCCTCATACTTTGAGAAGAATGCACATACAATTAGGTTTAAATTTCCTTGCATTTAAGGAATCTTTTTGCCACAGTTAATTTTTAATATGTTAGTAATTATTCTAGTCAGTTTTCCCAGAGCTATTTATACATCTAATATCATGGGCTAAGGATTTAGGGAGTACTTTGCACTTGAAAATGTCTTTACTCTTTCTAATTCTATTTTAAAATACTTCTTCAGTTCCAGGAGCAGTGTTTGATTTACAGATCACGGAGGTAGAAGCCACAGAAATAAGAGTTTCTTGGAGGAAACCTAGACAACCAAATGGAATCATCAGCCAGTACCGTGTGAAAGTGTCAGTCTTGGAATCAGGAGTCATTTTAGAAAATACTCTGCTCACAGGACAAGATGAGGTATTACACTTTTTATTTCCTGTTTTGCTGAGCCTGTTCAATTTGTCAAATTTCTACCTTAAGTCTTGACAAATTTGATACAGAGGAAGTGAAATGAATTGAGGTATGTTGAGATGTTGAGTAGATCACAGTTTATTTCAGGCCTTATTAGTTAAGTGTTGACTATTCTCTTTCATATAAAAATGTCTATTGAACCATCACACAGGACAAAAGGTACTGCTACAGGTGGCTTTTATTATTCTTATCCAGTTACCTTGTTATTTGCAGACTGTTATGAATTAAATGTTGTCTCAAAGGCTTCTAATTAAGAACAGTTCTCCCAAAAGACTGCTGTCTACAAATAATTTTGTCCTATTTGAACTCAAGAACTTAATGGCCTCAACACTGCCTTTTCTTATTGAAAGCATGTAACTAAATATAAAGAAGTTCAAGTGTTCCGTTTAGCATGAGAGGACTTGGTCTTTGTTAATACACCGCATTTAAGCACAGTGGCTACCTTATTTTCTTCTCTTGTCTCTGTTAGGGAATGTAGGGAGCTGATGTACTTCTGAGGTACTACCCTGGCCAAGCCAGCCACCCCCCACCAGTGAGGACTCTTGAAGTCCCTAGACTTTTTCTTATCAACGTGTTGGCAAGATAAGGTTGGGTACTTAGGACCAGAGTAGCAATAAGTAGGCCATTAGAAACATCTGTGATGCTTATTAAGAAATTTGCTTCTGCTGTGTTCAGTTCAGAATTGTTATTCTTTGTACCAGTGATATCTGCCCTCTCTCCAGTCCCTTTGTCTCTGGTACCAGACTCCCCTTACCGCTGGCATTCATTTCATCATAGTACTCAATGCTATGTAGCTATTCAGGACCTCTCATCCCCAGGTTAAACTTCAGTCCTATCTTATATCCTTTCTTCTGTATAATGGATGTTGAGTTGTAGGTTTTCTGATATTCTAGCTGGCATCTCATCAAAGAGCGGGAGCTTAAGCATTTGTCCCTGCAGAGAACATCTTAAAATAGATACTTAGTTTTCTTTGAACCAGGTGACAGGTTTCCCAAATTTGCTAATGCCATTTGTTGACTAGCCAGACACACCTGTTTTTCTCTAGAAGTTAAAAGGTTCTGGAAAGGCCAGTTGGCGGTCCTATAACATAGCAGAAAGAACTTGATAATTAGAGCCATTCAATCTATATTTAGTTATGTTCCTGTCTATTAGAGGATGAAATGGTTAAGAATGTAGGTACAGAAGACAAATGGTTAGAGCTTAGTGCCTAGTTCTGCCATTATTGATGGCTTAATATTGGGGAAGGTGGCCTGACTCTCTTGAATTTGATTCCTAGGAATTACAGGAGTTCTTATAAACAAGGGTCAGTGATGGGGGTTTAATGGGTGATGTGTGTAAAGAGAGCAGCACTGTAGCTGACACGTATTAAGTTCGGTGCTAGTATTTGTGACTTGCTGGAAATAACCTTGGCATTCCACCTTTCAGTCTACTCAACATTCAACTCCTAAACTCTCTTAATAAGAAGAGTAAGAAGGGCCATTCTATTCTCATATCTGCACGGGGTTGGGGAAATCAGTTCTTGTTATATCAGATCCATTTCAGGTCCTCTACTTCCTTGTGTGGTTGGTTATTATTCCAGTTTAAAATGTTAATGAGGGATGGTGGATACACCAGGTCTAAACCAAGGCGCCTTGGGTCTTTACTTTCACTCTGCTGTGCTTTACAACTGTGACCTCAGACAAGTCAACCTATAAAGAATTTTTACCTTCATTTTTTTAAAGTGTGTGTGTGTGTATACGTGCCTGAGTTTGTTTACACGTGGGGTGTATGTGTGGTTAAGTGTATACATGTACCATGCACTCACATAGAAGTCCTTACATGACTTGTACTTTTTGTTTGAGGCAGGATGTTTAACTGATCCAGAGTCTTCTTGCAAGAGCAAGGATAGCTGCCCCAAGAGCTTCCAGGGATCCATATACATCTGCCTCTTTTCTCCCCACCTCTGGAACCACTGGTTCATGTCATTATACTCATTTTTTAAGTAGGTTCTGAGGATCTGAACTCTGGCCCTCTGGCTTTTCAGACAGTTGCTTTACCAGCTGAGTTGCCTCACCAACTCATCCTTCCCCATTTTATAATGCTCCCACACAAGCCTTACAGAGGTAGCAGTAGAGCACAGCAGATAAAACCCATGGCTTAATAATCTTGTTGATTATCTTGTTTTCTTGTCATGGCGTCTCTCAGATTAGGTATTCTCTCTTCCATTCACCTCCATGTCTGTCTCAAGAGCACTTTATGTTTTTAGAATCTGGTTAGGAGTCACATGTAACCTCCGTGTCGAATACAGGGAATGAATACTGTTAACAGTTCTGAAGATATTAACACATTTCTTCTCAAAATGAATATATGTTCTTTCCAAAAATTCACCCTCCTAACTGTTACTGTACAGCTTTTAATACCACTTGTTGCTTAATTCTTCATCTACTTTTGTATACTGCAACTTTGCAATGTGTGAGGTTTAAATGACTAAAGTGGTTAACGATGCTAACAGCTGTCCTTACTATTTTCTAATGTATTTATAGAGACATTCAGGAGCTCTTTTTTTCAGCTCTTACATCTCATAGCACTTTCCTATGTCGTTGGTTTGTTTATTTCTGTCATTGATATCAGGTCTCCAAGTTACTGGTATGAATCACTGTGTACATTGAATATAGCCCCTGCTGAAACTGATCTCACACTTCCAATAGTTGGTTCATCTTGGTAACCAACCAATCATTGGTAATCATTGGTTATGTGTTTCATACCTTTTACTTCTGACATTATGAATTTCTACCTAGGATGATTCTACCAGGGGTCAAGTGTGCCTAAATTCTACTGCCTTAAAACAAAATAACAAAACTAAATAAAACAACCCCCTTTCTCCCAGTGAATAATAGAAAGACAGGAAGCAGGAGGTTAAATTGGGATCCTAGCAGTAGAGACATGGGACTGAAATGATGCTGGCTCCATAGGCTGCCCAGGAGAAAGTTGGCTAGGGCAATTAACAGTTTTCAAGTGACAAGGATGCTGCCTAAAAAGAGGCTGAACTAGCTTGATTAAGCACCAAGCTATGGGCTGAGAATTACTTCATCTCTTGAGCTGATTTTTGTTTTGAAAATTGTTCTTTAAGAGGAGAGATTCAGAAGACTTTAAAATGAGCAATTGTGACATATGTGGCTGATTTTTCTTGTAGGATAATGACACTGTTGTCCTCCACTCATGAAAGTTTGAAATACTGGGGTCTTCTTCAACTTCGTTCTCTTTAATGTTCAATAGTCACATAGCCAGCTGTTTTCACCTTCAGAGAGGAACAGTTGAACATCTCTGTCTCAGTCCTGAGTCCCCACCTTCACTCAACATTGCAGTTCCTTTCCTGATTCTCCATTGCTGTCTCATTATGTTGGTTTCCCACTGTTGCATAGTCACTCACAAACTCAGCAGCTTCAAACAAGGCGTTCCTGTTAGATCACAGTTCCTGACAGCCAGTGTGCAGAACAGATTACTCAGCATTTATGCTTAGACATGAGAGGGTCTGGTTGGTTGATATTATTGGTCTTACTTTGGGGTTGCAAACATCTTCAGCCCCTTCAGTCCTTTTCCTAACTCCTCCACTGGGGACACCCTTGGTGACCCCATGCTCAGTCCAATGGTTGGCTTTGAGCATCTGGCTCTGTATTTATCAGGCACTGACAGAGCCTCTCAGGAGCCAGCTCTATCAGGCTCCTGTCAGCATACACTTCTATTTTTTTTCAAAAATGATTTTTTATTAGATATTTTTTTTCATTACATTTCAAATGCTCTCCCCAAAGTCCCCTATATGCTCCCCACAACCCCTGCTCCCCAACCCACCCACTCCTGCTTCCTGGCCCTGGCATTCCCCTGTACTGGGGCATATAATCTTCATAAGACCAAGGGCCTCTCCTCCCATTGATGGCCTACTAAGCCATCCTCTGCTACATATGCAACTAGAGATCTACTAGGGACTAAACCTCCAACCACAGAGTACACATGGAAAGACCCATGGCTCCAGCTGTATATGTAGCAGAAGATGGCCTTGTTGGGCATCAATGGGAGGAGAGGCCCTTGGTCCTGGGAAGTCTAGATGCCGAAGTGTGGGGAAGTCAAGGGTGGGAGGCAGGAGTGGGTGGGTAGGTGAACACCGTCCCAGAAGCAGGAGAGGGGGAATGGGATAGGAAGTTTCGGGGGTACCGCGAAATGGGATAACATTTGAAATGTAAATAAAGAAAATATTCAATAAAAAATTTTAAAAAGAAATAAAAAAAATAGTTTATGTTTAGGGTCTCCTAATACTGTAGTCAATGGCTTTGCTGGGCTGTGGTCTTATCTGGAGATTGACTGAAGGAGACTCTTGTGGGCTTGTTCATTGTTTTGGCAGAGTTAATTTTCTTTTGTCTGCAGAACTAAGGACCTTGGCTTCCCATTGGCTTTTTGTTTTAGTTGGTGTCACATTTTATTTCTAGACTATACCATAGTTTCTTGCCCAGGTCCCATTCAATCTGGCTTTTTACTTCATCTAACAAGCAAAGGAAGGTCTGTATAATGTCAGGTGGTTACATCCCATCATCTTTGTAGCAGTAACCGGTTCCATCTCACCAACAGGATTGGGAAGAAAGTATACAAAGCATGACAGCAGGGGGTAGATGACGAGGGGCCAGCTGAGAGGATGTTCACTGCAGATTCATGCATGTTCTGGTGCTCAGTGTATTACTGAGTTTACGAACATAAGTATAGGAGATTTGAGAAGTGATGAGGAAGATGTGTATGTATCTAAGTTATCTAGACCCTCCCTGTCATAGGCAAAGGAGTCTAACACAGATTATAGGCACTTTATTTAGTGAGATTTAGAAATAAACATAGAACTCAAACCAGAAGTGCTTGAAGGGAAGGCAGGAACAGAGCATTGATGTACACTACAATCTTTTATCATTACTTTCTCCCCACTTTTTTTTTCCTATAGCTCATGGGTGGGGGCTTATCATGATGGTAAAATTATAAAGAAACCAAACTAACCTATTCTGTGTTCTGACTCCAGATCATCACTGTCACTTGAATGTCTTTCTACTGTCCCTTTGTGATTTTCTTGTTTCTTAAACCTAGGGATTATTAAAGTACTATGAAGTATCTTTAGGATACTGGCTTTGATGTTTAAGCAAACATTAGAAAATATCTCTGAAAACTGAATGTCAGAGCTCGACGAGGTGTATTTCAACCTCTCAATGTGTAATTGAATTCCATCTATAATATTTTTAACCAACAATTGGAACTGCGGCCTCTGCTAAATACTTCAGCGACTGTGGTGATAGGGCATGGGCACCACAGAGGCAGCTGCTGGCTAATACACCCTAACACATTGAATATTGTTCATTACAGGCACACCGATTTTGTTTGTTTTTGTTTGTTTAGCAACTATGAGGTTCTATGTATTCTGAAAAACCCAAAACGTATATAGATGAATAAGAAGCTTTTCTTCTCTTACTGTTTTGGACTGACGTATTTGCTTGATGACGTTTACTGCAGTCCTGCCCTCCTCCCTGAGCAATAATACTTACTGTTGTGCTTCTTGGGGATTAGAAACCAGGACAATCCAGTCTAACCCACTCTGCCATCACCAGTTTCATTAACTTGGTCAAATGACAAGAGAAGAGAGCTAAAACTTGATCAGTGTGATCAAGTGATGTCTCCTGGTAGCAAGTGTTCAGCATCTCCATTGGCATATGGTATCTTAACATGCTGTTCACTGTGTAGTACTGCAACAATACATGAAGATTTAACTTTTTATTGTGGATGGACACAGTTTTCTTAAGCAATAGCTGCCCCTTCTCACTAGTTCAGCTTTCCAGACCATCGTTGCCTAGTCCCTCTCCTGTGTATATTTCATATCATCATTGCCTAGTCCCTCTCCCATGTATATTTCATATCATGGTTGCCTAGTCCCTCTCCCATGTATATTTCATAGTGTGGCAATGAGCCTTTCACCAAACTGAGCACAGTGCTGTATTGAGTTAAACTGGGAACACACCAAGCAGAACTGATTTCTCCATTAGTGTGAATTTTGTTCTTTTAAAACAAAGATTAAAATTAATTACTTTGGATACCATTTTCTTTTAGGACTGATCTGAAGCCCTCTAAACTCATCCCCTCCATGAAATGGTGCTTACTTGAATATCACACTTTGGTAAAGCCTGAGGCAATTTTTTTCCAGTTGGTTGGTAGCATCACAGATTTCAAAGATTAATTCTGATGATTTTATTTTCACCCTACAGCTTTCTCAAGTATATCCACCATTTTGCCTGGTGAATCAGAGGTGAGAGCCTAGTTAGTTGGTACAGAGGAGGTGGTATGGCTATGACTACCTTAGCAAGACTGAGCACAGATGGAGCAAAACCTGATTAAAGCCTTTAGGATGCCTTCAAACCTGTTAACTACAACTCTCCTTTTACTCATTCTTTCAACACAAAGGATATACTGAAGTAGAATCTCTTAAGAATAAGTCAGAGCAATCCATTAATTCAATGCAGCAGAACTCCAGTGAGCCTAAGTTGATAGAAATCCCACTTGCTGTAATGGAGGTTATTACATGTAAAATCAAGTTGGTTTATTCAGGTGGATTGGGAATTTAACTCTGCAGACTCTCCAGTTCTTTCACATAAATTCCAAGGATTCCTCCCTAACATGTGCTAGTCCTTTCATGTTGATGGATAGTGACATTGCCTAGCTTGGTGTTCTCCACTAGAGGCAACTTCACTTTTTTTTTTTTAAATTTTAAATGCAGGGTGACTCTGAAGACATTGTCTTTGCAACAACTGGGAATATACTTTTAGTGGGCAAGGGCCAGGGATGCTGCTAAACATTCATGTATGTAAAGAGTAAGGCTTGTAACAAAATTACCTAACAAAGCACTTCGAAGTCCAGTCATTTGCACTCAGTAGGCATCAAACTTGTAAGTGTTGCAATGGGCTTTATTTCTCCACTCTTGTCCCCTTATTTCTGTTTTTATTGTTCTCCCCTTTTCCTTTCTTTTTCTTTTTTAACTCTAATTCCATCTAGTCACTTTTGCTCTGTCCTTTCTCTCTAGAAAAACTCAACATATAACCTAATGCCATTTTGAAAGAGCCAACCTGTGAGAACTGTTCTGAGTATGGAATAATTAATGATAATCTATGACATTTCCAGTTGAGAAAAAAAACAGAGTTCAATACATTACATAGGGTTTCCAGTGAAAATTAGATTTGGGGTGAGATGCAGAGTCAAATGCATGCAAGCCAACTCTTACATCAAAATGACAGTTTGTTAGCAGGTAGGCTCATCTTGGTTCATTGACAGAAAGTTAGGGTTGCCCCTCCATAATTTATTTGACATGTGGTACAAGCTATTGAGAGATTTAATGCAAAATCACAGTTGAAGGTGACGTTCTTTGTCCACAGTGCTTTGTAACCCGTAGATTTTCAAAGGGCACGTGGCTGAGAGTGGGCATGGCCGTGTGATGCCGACATAGCCTATTGGCTGGGAAACCAGCGTTTTTCTGAATTACATGTTTGTGAGTCATGTCTTCCTCCATGTCCCTGTGGAGTCAGAGCTCACATGAGCTGTAAGAAGACAGAAAAATCTTTACTTTGTCAGGCTTCATGTTCTCTTTCCTAGGTTTTTTAACTAATATGAGTGTCCTATGGGTGTCTCCTACTTTCCCCAAAACACATTTTTTTTTTTTTGTGGCCAAGATTAAAGAAGAAGAAGAAGATGATGATGATGGTGGTGATGGTGGTGGTGATGAGGACGACGATGATGATGATTGTGGTGGTGATGGTGGTGGTGGTGGTGGTGTGTGTGTGTGTGTGTGTACACCTGCTATGAGTGAATCTTCTAATCTATGCTCGTTTTGAGGCTGATATCATATCAGAGGTTGATATCTGGATGCCTTTCTCCTTGAGAGAGAGCCATCACCTTAGTTTTGAGACCAAGTCTCTCCTTGAACCAGGACTCTGTTTTGGCGATGCTGGCTGATCAGTAAATGTACTGCATCCACCTGTCTCCCTAGTACTGTTTTTGTTCTGCATGTGTGTGTGTGAATGCATGTTCACACGTGTATGGGAGCATCTGTATGTTCACAAGTTTGTTGGGACCCAAGGTTGATGGTAAGCTCCCCTCAGTCTATCCACCTTTTGTATTGAGGTAGGAGCTTTGAAATGAACCCAATGCCCTCTGAGAAAGCTATACTGGGTTGCGATCCTCAAAGGAAAGTGACATCAAGCTATCTCTGTCCCCATCTTTATGACATACATCTCCAATATGTGCTGGATATTTTCAGTTCAGTATCTGCTCCCATGTTGAATCTGGCATATATGCATTATATTGTGTGAGTTAACAAGGACAGCTACCTACCATATATCTTAGAACCATGGACAGGTGTACTGGAAACCCTGCTTGCAAACCTATTACCTTGAAAGCTTCTTTTTGTCTGTAATTCATTTGATTAAAGATAAATTATAATACCACTGCTATCAACAGTAAGCAGAAATGCAGGCACTTATGAAGTGTATAAAGTAAGGATGTTTAGAGAAGGAAACAGAACTGGTTTTAATAATATCCTCAGAATATTTGTGGAATGAGAACTTGAAGTATTTCAGTTATGAAGGCTTTGCATGGATATATCTAATTATATCACCAAGAAAGTAATACATGTCTGAAAACAATACTTTTTTTCCTCCAAAATAAAGCTATCAATCTAATAAGCAATAGAGTGATCGTATTATGTTACCATGGTGCAGGTTTTTAGTTGAGAATAAAACCTTGGAAGGTAAAGAACACAATAGTTATAGAAATATTCTTTTCTTTTAAAATTCATAATTCCAAAGTGACAAGTTTTTAAGTCTTGAAGCACTGAATTATTTTAATTCTTTGTCAATATCGACTTTTAATTACAGTATATAAACAACCCCATGACTCCAGAAATAATGAACCTAGTAGACCCAATGATAGGATTCTATGAGGGCTCAGGAGAGATGTCCTCAGATCTGCACTCCCTGGCTTCATTCATATACAACAGCCATCCACATAACTTTCCTGCCAGGACGAGAGCTGAAGACCAAAGTTCACCAGTTGGTAGGTAAAAATTTAATTCTCTCCAAAGTGCATGGAAACCAGTATCTAGTCGAGATATGAACCCAAGCTGAGAGTTCAACCAGGTTATTAATGGTCCTCGGGCTAGAGTCAGATATTTCTTTTTAACTGTCGTATACCCTCATGAAACACATGGAAATGCCACACAAGCAGTGGCTGGCCCTTTCTAACCCATTTGACCTTCTTCCTGGAGAAAGTAGCACCCTAGAGCCTCTAGCCGAGCTGCATAGACAATCAGTTATTACAGTTGCCAAAGCAGGTGTGATGAGGAGGGATTAACATATCTTCAAATCATTTACAGGCCTCACAGTCTCTGCTGCCTTTGACGAATAGGTTTTCAAATGTCACTAAAGGTAAATAGGTCAGAAAGTTACAACTCTAGTGCATGGTGCAATAAACAGGTGTAGGTGTCCCTGGTATGTGGTGATGTCATTAGTGCACACACTTGCTCTTCGGGGTCAGTGAATCTTATTGTTTCTAAAAGGAGAGCATAATAGAAGGCAAATGGAAGGCACACAGGTGATGCAGGGCTGCAGTGTTTCTTTGGTTTCTATAAAATGTTAGATAGGAATAATATTTATTTCATTGCCTCTTCTATGATCTGGCATTTGCCTCATTCCCAAATAAAAATGTTATGCTCTTCTATTCATGGAAGAATTACTAAAAGAAAATTACATCTCAGTCAAGACATCTTTACTTCTCGTCTGCAAAGTCAACAGGGACATCACTGAAACCTAGAAGACCCACAGCTGCTCCCCTGTATATTTTAAATTTAGCTTAGTTCCTCATTAAAATTTCACAGGCAAAATTTATAAATAAACTAAATATCTCAGACTTTTTTTGTTTGGTAGGGACACACATGTGTCAGTTAAGTACTAAGCAAGAATGCTCACTTTAAGCAATCACTGGGACTAGTAAATGTATAATAAATTTTGAGTCCAAATAAAATGCTCATTTCTTGAAGTATGCAATTAAAATTTAGCGTTGACTTGTAACATTTCCTTTTTATATTGTTGCCTAGTGTTTGCTTCCAGAAAAAGCAAAGCAACGACAAAAATCCTCAGCCTGTCTTTGTCGGGATGTTATTTTTTTCTCAAAATATGTTCTAAAACATCGTATGAGAACTTGCAAAATGATATTATGAGAATGAAATGTTTATAGGTATTGGGGAGTCCAGAATTCATAAAATGTTCATATATATTAGGAGTCATATATCTATCATTTTGTATGTGAGATTGTATGAAGATATTAATGCATTAATTGCTAGGTTTTATGGAGAAAAAAATAATTTTGATGGTAGAACCAAATATCCCCTTTTTCTTTCATTGATTTCCAATAGTGACCACCAGGAATCAGTATATTACTGACATCACTGCTGAACAGCTGTCTTACGTTATCAGGCGGCTTGTACCGTTCACTGAGCACACGATTAGCGTATCTGCTTTCACCGTTATGGGCGAAGGACCACCAACGGTTCTCACTGTTAGAACACGTGAGCAAGGTACAAATGCGTTTCCTTTGAAACAATGACTTGAAAATATTACGTATGAGATTAATACTTTGGCTTTGTTATTCCTATTAATTGTTCATTCTTCTTTTCAAGTGCCAAGCTCCATCCGGATTATAAACTATAAAAATATTAGTTCTTCATCTATTTTGCTCTATTGGGATCCCCCAGAATATCCCAATGGGAAAATCACTCATTATACAATCTATGCAATGGAACTGGACACAAACAGAGTCTTCCAGATGACTACTGTAGATAACAGCTTTCTCATCACAGGTAGAAGGAAAAGTTGTGTTTCTTTTTGCACGCCTACTCTTCTGATGGACAATGTGCACTCTATACACCTTTAACACTACAGGACATATTCCAGATTTTGTTGATGTGTGTTATATGGATATCTTAGAAATGTTTATGGAATTAACAACACATGTTTCTTTATATCTAGACACACAAATTTAAAAGGATATTATCAAAGCTTTTATAGACATACACACAACCTAGCAAATATTGTATTATTGAGGACTTGAATAAATGAATCCACTTGAAAATCAGCTGAGACAATTCAATTGACAGGGTGTGTGTGCGCCAATTCTCCTTGCTGTGTGCCAAAACTCTTTTTTTCCAGCTTTAAGTTACTGCTTTAACATTACAGAAAAGATCACTGATACCATCTGTATGGAAAACCTTAATGCTCAAGGAATTTGGGAGAATCAGAGTATATGGGACCTGACCTAGAAAGCTAGTCCTTTTAGTAAAGCATTTCCATGGGCCCTATGGTAAATGACACTAATCTAAGAATCCTATTTTTTTAAGATTTTAAACAATAGTTCTCTTGTCTTTTAGGGTTGAAGAAATATACAAGATACAAAATGAGGGTTGGTGCCTCAACTCATGTTGGGGAAAGTTCTCTGTCAGAAGAAAATGACATCTTTGTGAGAACTCCAGAAGATGGTAAGAATATAAAGTATATTTATAATTTAAAAAGGAAATAGGGAAGGAAGGAAGGAAGGAAGGAAGGAAGGAAGGAAGGAAGGAAGGAGGGAGGGANAGGAAGGAAGGAAGGAGGGAGGGAGGGAAGGAAGGAAGGAAGGAAGGAAGGAAGGAAGGAAGGAAGGAAGGAAGGAAGGAAGGAAAGAAAGAAGAGAAGGGAAAGAAAGAAAGGGTATCATTCTCTTACTGACTCTAACTCATGGCTGCTTCAGTGTCTAAAACAACAAACCCAAAGAAGCACATGTATTAAGTTTTGTTCTATTCTTCCCAGAGCCAGAATCATCACCTCAAAATGTCAAAGTAACTGAAGTGTCTCCAAGCGAACTGAGCTTGAAGTGGTCCCCACCTGAGAAACCTAATGGGATCATTATTGCCTACGAGGTGCTTTACCAAAATGCAGACACCTTGTTTGTAAAGAACACCTCCACCACGAACATAATTTTAAGTGACCTGAAACCTTACACACTCTATAATATTTCTATCTGGTCATACACCAGACTTGGTCATGGCAATCAGTCATCCTCATTACTCTCTGTAAGGACTTCAGAGACTGGTAAGGTTTACTGTTCGTTTGCTTAATAATTCTTAATTATGTAGTAAATCTAGCTGACAATTTCCTTGTTGTTTGTATTTTTATAAGACAAAAAAAAAGCCTTCATTGTTATTTTTGGTGTAAAAGAAATTTATTCACATTTTCTAGAAAAAAATATGTAAGGAATAGGCTTTGCTGTTTAAAAATTTAAAAACTAATTTCCTGGATAAAGGATCTTTTTAATAAAAATCAGTGAGTTGTTCAAATGAAAGACCATTAAAAAGTACCAAAGACTCATCCCATGTGTCTGCAGACTTTAACAGGGAAACCTTTAGAAGATTAGTCCAGCCTGAGTCTTGATGAACCTAGAGTGGGCAGGAGGGTTCTGTAGAGCTTGCTGAATAGATGGGTAGAGGTATGGTGGAGGGATATCTCAACTAAGAGAAATAACACAAGCAAAAAAAAAAAATCATTTGTATCTCAGTTTCAGTTGTGATTGAGCAATTAGCACAAGACAAATATTTTGTCTGATAATCTTGGTTTATCATTTGTGTTGTGATTGGAGCAGTTATTGCCATTAGGTCAAAATTGCAATGTATGCTAAGTAAGATCTAATTGTAAAGTTGCTGTTTCGTCTACACCTTTAAGTGGATACACTTAGACTGATTAGCTTCTGTCTGAATTCCACAGTGGAGGTCACAAATACTCAAATATTGGCAACCCCATTTAGCTCTCCAGATATGAATGTGAAGTTCTGTCCTTGACCATGGAGAATCTAGAAATCTTGCAAGGTAGTTTACCACCGCTGGGAGTAATGTGAGATTTTCCACAGATTTACTATAATGAGATTGTCGTCACAACATGGCGGATATAGAATGATGGTCATAATTACAGCTGCAGTACAAAGAATGACAAAAGGAGTACCTTATAGCATCCAGGGTTCTTACACCCTTGAACTAAACTTAATTGATGTCAGATTACATACTGCCATGCAAGGCTGCTTTTATGAATATTAAACCTTAAGGCCGATTTTTGGTAGGAAGATAATTATTCTTTGTGACTTGGTTTTATTTTACATTGGGCATTTTGTTGTTGTTGTTGTGGTGGTGGTGGTTTGTTTTTGAATGGCTGTTGTGTGTCACAGTTTCAGTTCATGGCTTTCACGTAAGTTATGGCCTTAATTGTGGAGTAGAGCACAGCACTAAGTTATTGTTTTCCATCATGAATAACTGAGGCTCTGAGAGGGTCGTTCATTCAGCAAACATTTACAATGCTCCAATATCTATTTTACATATAGCAGTATAGAAGGAAAAGGTTTCCTCTCCCACTAAAGTTCACAGTAATTGGTGGGAATTTAGTTGCTGGAGGCTAGCCAGCAGGCTGGTGATAAAGCTGTAATTGAAACCAAGCCCACTGGTCATAGAATGCCCACTTGGCTCTCAAAGCACATGCTGGAAAATTATAAAATGTAGCGAGGATCTCGCAGTTCTTGGTGGTGGTCAGCTCTCTAAGCTTTGCATAGCAAGAGGAAGAAAATTATCATCTCGCTCTGTTGTGATTTTGAAGAAGCAAAATGATTATTAGATGTTTTACTTCTTAACTGATTATCATATCAGTGATACCACATGTTAATGTTGAATTATAAAAAAAATGTTTTCTGGAAATTGCAGGCATGTGATATTTTACTTCATATTGGGAAAAGTACATGAATTTCCATCCCATTGTCTGTCTTATGACTTTAATTCTAAGGCAGGGATAAGTGAATACAAGAATTTTACTTGAGCTGTAGTTTAAAATGAGAATTTTCGTTCTAGAAAAATATTTTAAAAAAACATGTTGAACTTTCTATACACAAGGCAAAGTATGACTCTTTTAATAAAATAACCAATAAATCACAGTGGATAATGTAAAGTCAAGGCTAGATGGTAGGTCTCCTGAGCCCCATTTCAGGGTTCATTTATTAGACTCCTGATCTAGCTATGAAATAACAATGTGGATGGGAAAACCTATCCCTGAGCTTCTGGGCCCACCTGTTCTAGTGGGTCACACAGAGAAGGCTTGACAGCCTTCTAAGAAGCTGGAGGTCAGCTCATGGGGGATTGTGTTCAGTGCCCTAGAGGCCCACTCCCTTGGGTAGTTTTCATATCTCCTGCACATTTGCTACCTGTATAGAAGACAGTGGGATGCCAGAGAGATTCCCTAGCTCCTGAGGAGAGCGACTGGCTTTACCTTCCGTGACAGAATAAGAAGTGTCTCAAAAGAATTCTAGGATATCATCTGAGGAAGAATGATCTCAAAATAGCTCTCTTTCTATTCTTAGCATTTAATAATATCACTAAAATATTTTTTTCTTACAAAACACCCACCCTTCCCTTAGGCTTTGTGTACTGTTGTTGTTATGATAACACATTGGTGTAATGATGCTGATAATTACAAATAAGGGAATTAATAACCTATTCAAGGACCTTACATCATTAGAGTTGTAAATTCAAGGAATTTACATCATTAGAGTTTATTCTTGGAAATAATATGTGGAATTCAAACAGGGACGATCAATACTAGCAGATTTTGTGTGCATGCAGGAATGAGTGTGGATGTGTGTAGGTTTGCTTTCATTACAGAATATGCAGTTTACAATTGAGGTTAGTTTTCTTATGCTTAGAGTACAGTAATTACGAAAATAAGAAAATTCAATAAAAATCAAATCCTTTCATGGCGTAGACAGTCTCTTTTGTTCTTGCCACATATCTTTCTTTGGGGTAAGCCTTTAAGTAAATATTTTAAACTTTTCTGACTTCATTAAATAACACTAATGAATATGACACAGATTTATACCAAATTCTGAACAGAATACTATAAAATTTTTATGGGTGAATGAATAAACCCTTTAAATTTGTCTATGTACTTCCCAATTTTATATACCAACTATCTTAGGGGATTTTTGTTACAACATTCTTTATTGTAATCACAAATCAAATTATATCTTTTGTTGTTAGATTATTTCAACTGGCAAGTATCATTGTGCTGTTACTGCCAGTGGGAGTGGTCTGAATGCTAAAGGAGGGAATCCTCAGTGTGTCTGTCCCCACTCTCAGAAATCAGCAAGTAACCTCCCTCTCTGTGGTCTCAGCTCTGGTTATCTCCGAAGGACAAATGAATAAAATATGAAGACTGTCATGCTGAGTTCAGGAATACATTTTTGTCCTGGTTACTGATGGTGGGCAAGGAATGCTGGAGGGCCACCTTTGTAAAGCGTCTTTCACAGTCTCAAGTTAAACTTCATTAAAATTTTATTTCCACAGTATTTTAAATAGCTTTCCCTACCCCTTATAATTAGAAGATTTTCTTTCTTAAAATGGAAGGGGGGAGTAAAATAATTATATTATAATTAAAGTTGTTACTTTAAAAGAGTGGTATTTTAGTTAAAATAAAATTACATAAGATCAACAAATATGGTTATTGATTGGTTGTAGTTTTCTGTAGTAGTTTCTATCTGTTGCAAAGAGACATTCCTTTGTTGAATGGTCAAGATTACACTTATCCATGGGTTAAGGACAAATGTCTATAGATCTTAGTTAGGGATAGATAATGTTGGTTTAGTAAATGAGTTTTTATTTATTTATTTATTTATTTATTTATTTATCTATCTATCTATCTATTTATTTATTTATTTATTTATTTATTTATTTATTTATTTTAGGTTCTTCTTCAAAAAAAACCATGACTTTAGTAGCTCTGAATAGTTTTCAAGTACCAAGCATGGTCTCATCTTTTCATATTTTTTGAGATTGTAATTTAATATCACTACTCCCCTCCCTTTCCTCCCTAAAAACCCTTCCATAAGCCCTCTGCCTCCCCTTGAAATTCATGGCCTCTTTTCTTACTAGGTGTTATTGAATGTTTGTGTACAGAGATAGATAAACGATAGATAGATAGATAGACAGATAGATAGACAGATAGATAGACAGATAGAGTGAGATAGAGATAGGTAGATAGATAGATATGATATATAGATATAGATAGATATAGATGATAGGTATAGGTGATAGATAAATAGAAATGATAGATATTTTAGATAAATAGTAGATAGATGACTGATATAGATGATAGATAAATGATAGTTAGATTGCACGAGTGCATGCACATGCGCGTGCCTACGTGTGTACACACGCACACACACACAGTATACACACACATACACACACACATACAGAGAGAGAGAGAGAGAGAGAGAGAGAGAGAGAGAGAGAGATCTATATATAGATAGCGATGTATACTCACACACATACATCTATTTCTAATCTCAGCAGTTTAGTCAATATCATATTACAGTTATGTATGTTTTCAGGTTTGACTTTTTGCCAATGGGAATCCAACTGGTATGATCTTTCCTCTCTTGATCCCAGATTTCCTCAGTCATTATAGTTTTTTATGTGTAGGTTTAAGGAAGGTCTAATAAAGTCCTCAGGTTGGACTGTTCATTAGTTTTATCCTTGTTCAGCTCACATTGGGTGGTCATGTTGGGTGCAGCTTCTAGTATTACTGGGAGTTACATTGTCACAGCAATGTACTGTACCCTCTGGCTCTTACAATCTTTCTGCCTCTGCTTCCACATGTTTCTGCCTTAGGTGTTGGTTTTGTTTTGTGGATTTGGGACTGGGTGCCACCACTCTGCACATCGATTGCTGTTTTCTGTAGCGGTCTTCATCTATTGCAAGGGAAAGTTTTCTTGATGGCAGTGAAGACTAAACTCATCTGTGAGTCTAAAACTGAAAGTTCTTAGGCAACGCTTGGTGAATCCTATTAAGAGGTGAGGAAGGAATGTAGGAGTCAGATGGGTGGTCAACAACACCAAAAGAAAATGCACAGAATCACAGAGACAAAATTTAGAGCTAAGATGAAAGGATGGACTATCCAGAGACTACCCCATCCGGGAATCCATCCCATCATCAGCCACCAAACCTAGATACTA
>NC_034598.1:68360497-68363101 GCF_900095145.1 Mus pahari
GGCCCCTTGGTCTTGCAAACTTTATATGACCCAGCACAAGGGAAGGCCTGGGCCAAGTAGTGGGAGTGGGTGGGTAGGGGAGCAGGGGCGGGGGGTATAGGGAACTTCCGGGATAGCACTTGAAATGCAAATAAAGAAAATAATAATAAAAAAAATAATTAAAAATAAAATAAATAAAAAAAAAGAAAGAAAATACACAGAATCAACTAACCTAGACTCACAGAGGAGTCTGAACAGAGATAAGGGGAGTCTGAATGGGATGGGTCTAACATGGACACTTTGTGTATATATTATACAATTACACACACACACACACGCACACACACACATACATATATATGAAATTGTATAGCTTGGTATTTTTGTTGGACTGATTCTGATACCATTGCCTGGTTTGGGGACCCTTGTCCTATTGAGCTACCTCATCCAGCCTTAATTTGAGGGGAGGTGCCTAGTATTATTACAACTTGATATGCCATGTTTACTTGATATCTCTGGGAAGACTGACCCCTCTTTTTTTTTAAAAAAAAAAAAAAAAGGGAAATAGAGGAGTAGATGGATAAAAAGGAGGTGGGGGTCAGGAGGAGGTGAGGGACAGGAAGGAACTGCGAGGAGAAGCAGAAGGGGGAAACTGTAATCACAATGTAATATATTTTAAAGTAGGAGGAAAATGTTTATAATATTGGTAGCGATTATACTTATTTAGAAAATTAGTGGTTGTAGATTCTCCTCTTATAGAATGATTTTCTAGCACAGAGTCGTTTGCTAGGTTTCCACTACCAGGCATGGTATCCTTCCTCTTGAATGGGTCTTAAGTCTGTTTAGGGAGTTGTTGATTACCACCAAGACATTTGTGACACTTCTGTACCTGCAGGGTTATTGTGCTAGGATGATGGTTGATCTGGTTCATAGGCATCATTGTTAGGTAGGACTCTTGGTTGCTTCTTACCTTTGCATTGTGGCTTCTGGGGCCCAGTCTTAATAAATACATCTACAAGACATTCCCATACCTAAGGCTCAGAGAATATTGTTGAAGACTACGCAGAAATATTGTAAGAGCCAGAGGAAAGGGAGTTTGCTGTGAGCTTGTGTCTCTTGATAATATCAGAAATGGCATCTGTAAAGTCTTACCAACATGACGGGCCAAACATGAGTTGACCAAAATTATACCAATGAAAATGCCAAACTGAATGGAGAAAGCCTCAAGCCTACCCAAAGAACTACAGGAAAAAGAGGAAAGATGGGAGCAGGAAAGGTAGTCTTCTGTAGGAAAACGAACACCAATTGGTTATCTAGTATAAAATGGTCATTCCTTAAAACACACATACATGTAACACTGTATGAACTGAACAGGATTGATCTATCTATCTATCTATCTATCTATCTATCTATCTATCTATCTATCTATCTATCTGTCTGTCTGTCTGTCTTTCTATCTATTTGAAGAAAACTATCAATTTTTTTAAAAATTAAATTTTCAATGGAGTATTGTTTTAAAAATATCTTCTTTTGACTCTGTGGATTTTCTTGATGTCTGCTTGTATTACCTCTTATATTTCTGATTTTGTTAATATATGTCTAATTTTGTTGATCTATGATGTTTATATGTACATATGCACACAAACCTATTATACATATTCATGAGATAATAGTTAGTGAGGAAAGAGGCCATGGATTTGAAGAAGAGTGGGAGGGGATATGTGGGAGTGCTAAGAAGGAGGAAAAGGAAGGGAGAAATGCTGTATTTAAGTTATAATCTAAAAAAGAAAAGTATGTAATTTCATCACTTCTCCCCTTTCCTTTACTCCCTGGAAACAGTCCCATTTCACCTCTCTCCTACTCCAACCACAGATTCCCTTGTTACTCTCATCAAACTCATAGCCTTTTGCCCTTTCTTTATTATTTTATTGTTTTATACACACAGACACATAAATATATATTATAACCTATTGAGTCTGTTTAGTGCTGGTTGTACAAATATGATTTCAAGGATGACCACTTGATGTTGGATAATGAATTAGGAAACCCATGCCTATAGAAGACTAATTCTCTCTCCTGTTGCAGTCATTAATTGTTTAATATTCTTTGGTGGAATTTTAAGGGTCATTTATATATGCTATCATAGCATCTGAAAATAATGGTACTTTAACTTCTTCATTTCCAACTTGTATCTTCTTGATCTCTTCAAATGTCTTATTATCTAGCTAAGACTTCAACTCCTGTATTGAGTAAGTGAGAAAGTGGACAACCTTGTCTTGTTCTTGATTTTAGTGGAATTGCTTTGAGTTACTCTCCATTTACTTTGGCATTGGCTGTGGTCTTGCCATAAACTGTAAACTGTAGACTGTTGTTTTGTCACATATGTCCCTTGGACAGCTAATATGTCCAGGACTTTTATCCAGCAAGGGTGCTGGATTTTGTCAAAGGTTTTTATTTTCTTTCTGTTTTTTATATGATGGATTATATTTCATTATTTTTGTGTATTGAACCATCCCTGCATCTCTGGGGTGAAGCCTATTTAATCATAGTAGATGATCTTTTCCATGTGTTTTTGAATTTGATTTGCAAGTATTATATTGAGAAAGTTTTCTTTTCTTTTCTTTT
>NC_034598.1:68363286-68368402 GCF_900095145.1 Mus pahari
TTTCTCTGTATAGCCCTGGCTGTCCTGGAACTCACTCTGTAAACCAGGCTGACCTCAAACTCAGAAATCCACCTGCCTCTGCCTCCCAGGTGCTGGGATTAAAGACGAGTGCCACCACTGCCCGGCAAGTTCTCTTTCTTTGTTGGGTCTCTGTGGTTTAGGTATCAGGGTAACTGTGATCTCATAAAATAAATTGGGCAATGTTTCTTCTGTTTCAGTTTTGAAAAATAATTTGAGAAGTTTTGGTATTAACTCTTCTTTGAAAAGCTGGTAAAAATTCTGTGCTAAATGCATCTGGCACTGGGGCTTCGAGGGTTAGGAAACTTTAATTATAACTTCTGTTTCAATAGGGGTTGTAGGACTGTTTAAATTGCTTATCTGATTGAACTTTGGTAAGTCCTATGTGTCAAAAAATTTATCCATTTTATTCCCCCCAAATTGCTGGAGGGCAGGTTTCTAGAGCATATACTTTTGATTATCTGGATTTTCTTGGTGTCTATTGTTATTTTCCTCCTTTTATTTCTAATTTTGTTAATTTGAACACCCCCTCTCTGCCTTTTAGTTAATTTGTATAAGAATTTATTAATCATACTGATTTTCTCAAAGAAATCAATTCTTTGTGTCATTGATTTCTTTCTTTTTGCTGTTGTTTTTATCACATTGATTTCAGCTATGATCTAATTCCTCTCTGTGTACTTCTTAGGGTATGAGATCTTTCTAGTCTCTAGAGCTTTAAGGTGTGCTTTTTAAGTTGTTAGTATGAAATCTGTCCAAATTTTTAAGTAGGCACTTAGTGCTGTGAACTTAGAATCACCTTCACTGTGTCCCATGAGTTTGGGTATGCTGTGTATTCATGCTTATTCAGTAAGAAAGTCTTTTAATTTCTGTCTTGACCCATTTTTCATTCAGTAGTTAGTTGTTCAGCTTCCACTAGTTAGTAAACTTTAGATTGCTTTTGTCGTTGGTATCCAGCTTTAATCCATGATAGTCAGATAAGATTTAAGGTAATATTTTAATGTTTTTGTGTCTCTTGAGATTTGCTTTGTGTCTGAATATGTGGTCACTTTTTGTAGAAAGTTCATGAGCTGCTGAGAAGAAGGCATATAATGTCATGTTTGGGTGAAATGCTCTGTAATTATCTGTTAGATCCATTTGGTTTATAACTTGTTAGCGCCAGCATTTCCCTATTTAGCTTTTGTCTGGATGACCTATGTATTGGTGGTAGTAGGGTACTGAAGTCGCTCACTATCAGTGTGTGAGGGTCAATATGTAATTTAAGCTGCAGTAGTTTTGTTTTGTTTTAAATACATGGTTTCTCTTGAGTGGTGCATAAGATGTTAAGAATTAATGTGGGACCAGAGGTTTCTATGACTTTTTTTTTCTTTAATTCTAGTGTTTATTGTTTTTATTTGGCGTGGGAGGCAGAAGGGAACTACAGGATGAGAGAAAGGACTGAAAATAGGTGACTTCCAAATTTTTCTTCTTAAACAGGGAGTCCTGCCACTCTGACAGCAGACTTACCTAAAAGGCACATTTTGAGTTTGTAACAGCATCCTGCCCTTAAGACTATTTTTCCTGCTACTAGGTCACCTTTTCCAGCCCTGATAGAAGGGATTCTGCTTTGTCTTATGACATCTTGTTTTTTCTTCTTTTACTTCTCTTGGAAACCTGTTCTTTTCTGAAGAGGAAATGCAAGGGGGTGAATCTGAGGGAGAGAAGAAGTATGGAGGACCTGGGAGGAATGGAGTGAGTGGAAAATATAGTCAGGATATATTGCATGAGAGAAGAATTTCTTTTCAATTAAGAAGGGAAAAGTATTGCAATGTCCTGTTGGAGGACATTTCCTTTGATGAGTAGGCATGTCCTTCCCTATATTGTCTAATTAATCCTGACTTCAATTCTACTTTGTCAGATATTAACATGATTCCATCAGATTGATTCTTAACTGTATTTGTTTGGAATAACTTTTTCCTACCGTGTTACACTGGAGTGATATCTATCCTTGATGTTGAGATGTGTTTTTATGATGCAGCAGAAGTGTGGATCCTTTTATCACATCCATTCTGTTAGTCTGTCTTTTTACTGGGGACTTGAGACTGTTGATATTCAGAAATATCAATTTGCAATGTTTGCTGATTCTTGTAGTTTTCTAATGTGTGTGTGTGTGTGTGTGTGTGTGTGTGTGTGTGTGTGTGTGTGCACTTGCATGTACTCATGTGTGTTCAGGGTGTTTCTCCTCTTTTGATTTGTTGATCTGAGGTTATTTATTTCTTGTGTTTAACTAGGTACAGTTAACCTCTTTAGATGGGAGTTTTCTTTCTAGCATTTTCTGTAAGGTTGGATTTGTAAATAGATATTGCTTAAATTTGGTTTTAACATGAATTATCTTATTTTTTCATTTACTGTGATTTAAAGTTTTGTTGTGTATAATTGTCAGCTGGAATCTGTGGCTTCTTAGTCTTAGAACATTTTTTTAGGACCTTTGGCCTTTAGAGTATCCATTGCGAAGTCAGGTGTAATTGTAGTTGGTCTACCTTTATATGCTACTTGTCTTTTTCGGATGCAGCTTTTATCATTCTTTCTTTGTTCTGTATGTTTAATGTTTTTATTTTTATGTGTCAAGATGAATTTCTTTTTATAGCCCAGTACATTTAGTGTTCTGTATGCTTCTTGTACCTTAACAGACTTATCGTCATTTAGGTTAGGGAAGTTTTCTTCAGTGATTTTGTTGAAAATGTTTTCAACCCCAGTTTCTTCTCCTTCCTCTATTTTTAGTATTCTTAGATTTGGTCTTTTCATACTGTTACAAATCTTTTCGGTGTTTTGTGGAAGGATTTTTTTTTTTTTTTTTAGATTTAACATTGTCTTTGATTAGGTATTTATTTCTTCTATTGTATCTTTAATGCCTGAGATTTTCTCTTCCTTCTCTTATACTCTGTTGGTGAAGCCTGCCTCTAAGCTTCCCACTCAAATTCCTAAATTTTTCATTTTTAGATTTTCCTCAGTTTGAGTTTTATTGATCCTACTTCCACCTTCAGGACTTGAACTGTTCTATTCATTTACTTCCACTTCTTGTTTGTGCTTTCCTGGATCTCTTGAAGAAATTTATTTAATCCTTCTTTAAGGATATCTATCACATTCATAACAGATATTTTAAGGTTTTTGTCTCATGCTTTGCTGCATTGCAATACTCCGGGGCCTACTGTGGTTAGGTTGCTGGGTTCTAGTGGAGACCTTTGTCCTTATGTTATTGACTGTGTTTTTATGCTAGCTTCCAGGCATCTTGGTTTGAGAATATTTTAATTCTAAGTGCTGCAATCTGGTCTTGTTTTTGTTGGGTGGACTTTCCCCCTTGTTTTCCCTTACCTCTCTTTTTCTTAGGAAGGCATGGTGGCTGTATATTACCTAGTAGGGGATTCTTCCAGGATCTTGAGAGGTTTTGCCACTGGAGATCTCAGGCACAATGTTTTCACAGGTTATGAGCATTGTAGGTGATGACAATTAGGAATTGGGGTGGGCTAGTGGGGATAATTGAGAGGATCCATAGGAGTAAAGAAATCAGGGTATTCCAGCAGGATCTGCTTGGTTCCCTGGGAATGGTGGTACAGTGTGAGAAAAGACCCCAGCAGGTTATCTGCTACAGAGTTCCCAATGAAGATAGGTGGTGGGAGTAAAGATCTGAAGCTTGCCTACCTGGCTTGCTGGCCTATTTGGTTCTCTGTCATGCTTGGCTGCAGGGTGCCCAGGGAAAGTCTCCAGGAGTTGGGAACTGGGATAACAGACTGAGTAGAGATGAAGATTAGAGAGGAAGATCTGAATGATCCACTGGAGATGGGGCAAAGAAGAGAGTGAGATCCTAGCCGAGGTTTGTTGCAGAATCAGGGGTGAGACCAGAGGATTGGGTTTAGAGAAAAAGGAAAAAAAGGAGGGAGGGATGAAGATCTGCTGCTTTTCTGGCCTGAATAACCTGTGAGTTCCCAAGGGATGAATGTTAGAATTGAGCGCTGGGATCATGGGATGAAGCTGGGGAATGGGGAGTTCCTGAGCGAAGGTCCTGTGATCTGCTGGGGTTAGGGACAGAGGAGATGGGGAGGCTACAGTAGGAGGTCTGCTACAGAGCTGGACTTGGAAGTAGGGGGAATGAATCTGGAGGAGATGAGGGAGGGAAGAAAATCTCCACTTAGGCTGCTCTGCTTCCCTGGCTGGATGCAAATGTGGCTTTCCTGTTTTCTAAATTGGGAATGGTATTAAGTCACCCATTAAATAAATTTTTATGGATTCTGTATCGTGTACTGTTATCTCTGAAGGGACTATATTTATAAAATGAAAAGAAGTATATATTTTAAATTGTTATAATTAATCAATTACATCCCCAATACCGCCCCTTATTCTTCCCACTCCTGGCAGAGTCCTCCCTGATTCCTCCTCCCCTTTGGCCTTTGAGAGGGCAGCTTCCCTCCTCCCCTGTATCTTCCTACACTGGCAAATCAAGTCTCTTCAGGATCAGGCACATGTTTTCCCACTGACCAGACAAGGCAGCACTCTGCTCCATATGTGTCAGTGGCCTTGTACCAGGAGTGTGTGCTCTTTGGTTGGTGGTTCGCTCTCTATGAGCTCCCAGAGGTCCAGGTTAGTTGACACTGTTGGTATTCCTGTGGGGTTGTCATCTCCTTGAGGGCCATCAATCCTTCCCCTGACTTTTCCATAGGCGTCCCCGACCTCCTTACAATGTTTGTCTGTGGGTATCTGCATCTGTCTCAGTCAGCTGCTGAGTAGTCTCCGAGGAGCTGCTATTCTAGGTTCTTGTCTGCAAGTAAAACATAGCATTATTAATAGTGTGGGGGATTGGTGCCTGCCTATGGGATGGGTATAAAAATCAGCCTGTCACTGGTTGGCCATTCCTTCACTCTCTGCTCCATCTTTGTCCCTGCATTTCTTTCAGACAGGACCAATTTTGTGACAAAAGTTTTATAGGTGGGTTGGTGTGCCCATACTGCCACTGGGGGCTCTGTCTGGCTGTATTTATTCTTTCTTAAACTTGACACTGTAGAAAAGACACTGAAAATCACCAGTTAAATCCACTGGGACTTGGAATACTAATACTGTCTATGGAGAA
>NC_034598.1:68368584-68372843 GCF_900095145.1 Mus pahari
CACACACACACACACACACACACACACATACACACCCATGCATGCTCACATGCACACACTCATGCACACACCTGAATGAAAAGAAAAATTATGAGATCACTTAAAAGTGAGGCAGAGAACAAGTCTCACTAGGGAGGCTTTATTTACCCAGAGACATTATAAATGAGGAAAAATAAAGACAAAATGTATTATAGTAGAAGAAATTGCCAAATTTTGAAGTAGGAAGAAATGTTCTGTGTTTAAAGAACGAAACACTTGTAATTTTCTTGTTGCTGGTAGGAAGTAGGCTATTCGCTCAGGTGTAAATAGAGGTGGGCAGAAATAGGAAGAGCTGACTCCTTGGTGCCAATCTAGGAAGACCCATGATTCTTGCTAAGGAGAAACCATTGCACTTGATATGATTATAAACTTTTGGAAGGTTTCTGCTGAATTCTTTATATATGGCAACACAGTAAATAATATACAATTACTGAGGTTTGTTCATCGGAGTATCTGAATGAAAGATCGTGCCATATCTTGTGATGGAGAAATTCATGGAAGATATCAGTTTAGAGAATGTTCAGTTCTCCTTTAGGTAGGTGACTGTGAAGGGCCAGTAAACAAATATGTTTCAATCTCAAAGAATCCATAAGTTGGCAGATACTGCCATAACACTGATGTGCCAAGCCAAAGCCAAGTAAGTGTCTTGAGGATGAGGAGAGCAAAATGGGGCAAGAAGCATGAAATAGTGTGGGTTAGATACTGGGGGATCAAGGGGGAGTCAGTGGAGACCTAAGCAAGAGTCACCTAGAGGTGGGTGAAAAACTTGGGGAAAGCCCCTCTATTTGCACCTAGAAGCCATTTATTTTTTAAAATTTATTTTTATATTAGATATTTTCTTTATTTAAACTTCAAATGTTATCCCCTTTCCTAGTTTCCTCTCTGAAAATCCCCTATTGCCTCCCCCCCTCCCCTGCTCCCCAACCCACACACTCCTGTTTCCTGGCCCAGGCATTCCCCTATACTGGGGCATAGAACCTTCACAGGACCAAGGGTCTCTTCTCCCATTGATGACCGACTAGGCCATCCTCTGCTACATATGCAGCTAGAGCCACGAGTCACACGATGTGTTTTTTATGATGGGTGGTTTAGTCCCAGGGAGCTCTGAGGGTACTGGTTAGATCATATTGTTGTTCTTCCTATGGGAGTGCAAACCCCTTCAACCTCTTGGATGATTTCTCTAGCTCCTTCATTGGGGACCCTGTGCTCTGTCCAATGGATGGCTGTGAGAATAACTTCTGTATTTGTCAGGCACTGGCAGATCCTCTCAGGAGACAGCTTTATCAGGCTCCTGTCAGCAAGCTCTTGTTGGCATCTGCAATAGTGTCTGGGTTTGGAGGTTGTTTATGGGATGGATCCTCAGGTGGGGCAGTCTCCGGATGGTCATTCCTTCAATATCTGCTCGGAACTTTGCCTCTGTAACTCCTTCCATGGGTATTTTGTTTCCCCTTCTAAGAAGGATTGAAGTATCCACACTTTGGTTTTCCTTCTTCTTGAGTTTCATGTGTTTTGCAAATTGTGTCTTGGGTATTCTGAGCTTCTGGGCTGATATACACTTATCAGTGAGTGCATATCATGTGTGTTATTTTGTGATTGGGTTACCTCACTCAGGATGATATCCTCCAGATCTATTCATTTGTCTATGAATTTCATAAATTCATTGTTTTTAATAGCTGCGTAGTACTCCATTGTGTAAATGTACCACATTTCTGTATCCATTCCTCTGTTGAGGGACATCTGGGTTCTTTCCAGTTTCTGGCTCTTATAAATAAGGCTGCTATGAACATAGTGGAGCATGTGTCCTTATTACAAGTTGGAGCATCTTCTGGGTATATGCTGAGGAGTTGTATTGCTAGATTTTCTGGTAGTACTATGTCCAATTTTCTGAGGAACCTCTAAACTGATTTTCAGAGTAGTGGTACCAACTCGCAGTCCCACCATCAAGGGAGGAGTGTTTCTCTTTCTCCACAACCTTGCTAGCATCTGCTGTTACCTGAATTTTTGATCTTAGCTATTCTGACCCGCGTGTGGTGGAATATTAGGATTGTTTTGTTTCGCATTTCCCTGATGATTAAGGCTGTTGAACATTTTTTTTAGGTGCTTCTCAGCCATTTGGTATTCCTCAGTTGAGAATTCTTTGTTTAGCTCTGTACCCTACTTTTTAATGGGGTTATTTGGTTTTCTGGCATCTAACCTCCTGAGATCTTTGTATATATTAGCTATTAGCCCCTATTAGTTTTAGGATAGGTAAAGATTTTTTTCCCAATCTGTTGGTTGCCTTTTTGTCTTATTGACAGTGTCTTTTGCCTTATAGAATCTGTGCAATTTTATAACGTTCCATTTGTTGATTCTTGATCTTACAGTACAAGCCATTGGTGTTCTATTCAGGAATTTTCCCCCTGTGCCCATATCTTCAAGGCTTTCCCCCATTTTCTCCTCTATAAGTTTCAGTGTCTCTGGTTTAATGTGAAGTTCCTTGATCCACTTAGACTTGAGCTTTGTACAAGGAGATAAGAATGGATCAATTTGCATTCTTCTACATACTAGCCACCAGTTGAGCCAGCACCATTTGTTGAAAATGCTTTCTTCTTTCCACTGGGTGGTTTTAGCTCCTTTGTCAAAGATCAAGTGACCATGGGTGTGTGGGTTCATTTCTGGGTCTTCAATTCTATTCCATTGATCTACCTGTCTGTCTCTGTACCAGTACCATGCAGTTTTTATCACAATTGCTCTGAGTACAGCTTGAGGTCAGGCATGGTGATTCCACCAGAGGTTCTTTTATTGTTGAGAATAGTTTTTGCTATCTTAAGTTTTTTTGTTATTCCAGAGGAATTTGAAAATTGCCCTTCCTAACTCTGTGAAGAACTGAGTTGGAATTTTGATGGGGATTGCATTGAATCTGTAGATTGCTTTTGGCAAGATAGCCATTTTTACTATATTGATCCTGTCAATCCATGAGCATGGAAGATCTTTCCATCTTCTGAGATCTTCTTTGGTTTCTTTCTTCAGAGACTTGAAGTTCTTCTTATACAGATCTTTAACTTGCTTAGTTTGAGTCACAACAAGGTATTTTATATTTGTGACTATTGTGGAGAGTGTTGTTCCTTAATTTCTTTCTCAGCCTGTTTATCCTTTGTATAGAGAAAGGTCAATGATGTGTTTGAGTTAATCTTATATCCAGCTACCTCACTGAAGTTGTTTATCAGGTTTAGGAGTTCTCTGGTAGAATTTTTGGGTCACTTATGTATACTATCATATCATCTGCAAATAGTGATATTTTGACTTCTTCCTTCCAATTTGTATCCCCTTGATCTCCTTTTATTGTCTAACTGCTCTAGCTAGGACTTCAAGTACTGTATTGAATAGGGAGAGAGAGAAGGGGCAGCCTTGTCTATTCCCTGGTTTTAGTGGGATTGTTTCAAGTTTGTTTGATGTTGTTTTGATGTTTTTGTTTTGATGTTGGCTACTGGTTTTCTGTATATTGCTTTTACTATGTTTAGGTATGGGCCTTGAATTTCTGATCTTTCCATGACTTTTATCATGAAGGGGTCTTAGATTTTGTTAAATGCTTTCACAGCATATAATGAGCTGTTAATGTGGTTTTTGTCTTTGAGTTTGTTTATATAGTGGTTTACTTTTATGGATTATTGTATATTGACCCATCCCTGCGTTTCTGGGATGAAGCCTATTTGATCATGATGGATGATTGTTTTGATGTGTAGAAGCCACTTATTTACTATGTTAAATGCTCTGTATGACTAAAGAGAGATAACACCATGCATTTGATGCTGTGCTAACAGGTGATGTTATTAGTGACTGAAATAGAGTATAATTTGCAGGAGAAATACCCAACTGAAGTTGTGAGTTAGAGATTATGTTATGTAAGAGAGGGTAGAATTTCAAGAAATATAGATATTAAGTAAAGGATAGAAGGGAACTATATTTCAGGGGGTAAGTATATACAGAGGCTGACTTTACTTTTACCATGATATGTATTACAGTGCATGTGCATTCACATGCATTTCTCGGTCATTTTAAATGTAAAGTCTGAATTGACAGGGGAATATAATCTAGAAGAAAGAAAAAAGAAAGGCATGGGAGAGTAGTAAGGTGGGTATGCAATTTATACAGATTTATGGTAGAAATAAGCCTTCTTCTTCCTCCTTTCTTCTTTTCTCTTCCTCTTCCTCTTCCTCCTCCTCCTCCTCCTCCTCCTCCTC
>NC_034598.1:68373050-68379416 GCF_900095145.1 Mus pahari
CTCCCTCCTCCCTCCTCCCTCCCTCCCTCCCTCCCTCCTCCTCCTCCTCCTCCTCCTTTTCCTCCTCCCTCTTCCTTTCCTCTCTGTCACTGAATCGGGATACAAACTTATCAGATCAGAATATGGAAGGGAGAGTTTATTGGCTTTTAGGGAGTGATAAGGGAGGGTGAAATGCATGTAATAGTGTAAAAGACTGAAGTATATAATAGAAATACAGGCAACCAGTATTGAAAAGAAATGTATTTGCAAACTTTAAGATGTTGACTCTTTTATAAAGTAGATTCTAATTTTCCTTCCTATGATATGGCATAAATTTAGTGATACACTTCTAACAAAGAATAAAATAAACACAAGACAAAAAAAAAAAAAAAGAAAAATATCTACTCATGATTTCAGGCTTAAAAATTCAAAAGTGCCTGTTCTGAGCAGAGGAGACATTTCTTGTGGGAATTTTCAGCTGTTCCACTTAGAATGTGCATGCATGACTGAAATGGGTCACACAGAAAAGCAAGGCAGAAGCTAGAGTTGGTGAAGAAGCCTATGGACTAATTAAAATAGATGCTGGGAACTAGCCTGAGAGTAGGCAAATAGGAACACATCAAAGACAATGGGCATTGAAAACTGGGTAAAAGGCAGAGGTTTGGATCAGGAGTACAATGGTCAGTAGATGTAAAGGTAGGAGGTAGCAGACAAAGGGGGAAAGACTGACAATCATTGAATCACAAGTCTTAGACATTGCCATGTTGAAGCTGAAGTAGAAGAAAATAGTATTAAAGTTAAAGAGATCAAAAGATACAGAGTTTGGGGGATTGAACGTACTATTTGTGCAGGTGTTGACACCTCTAAAGGTGGCAGAGAAAAAGCTAGTTTCCTTGAGTGATAAAGCTCTTTAAGATTTCCGAAGGGATGGAGTCAAGATCTTAGATAATGATACAACCTGTTAAAGTAATGAGACGTATGGAAGTGCCTCAGTGATGCCTGATGGAATCGGATTGTAAAGGATCAGTGGTTCCTTAGAAAGAAGGGAGCAGATAATAGGTGTCCTCAGGAAGAGGAATCATAACTATAGCCTCTCAATTCCTAGACCCTAGTGCTACTGGGGTTATGAAAGAAAAGCAAATCCACTATCTGATAATCCTTGGTGCCCATGTCCTCAGTAGATTCAAACTTCTACTTAGATACAGAAGATGATGGAAGGAGTTGAGGTGCTTGGTGAAGATTTTTGTCATCACAGCACGTGGGTTTCAGGTAGAACTAAAGATTTACAATTCTTAGGAAGAGACAATAGGATTACATTGCCAGCCATTGTTACTGATATCTACCTATTAAATTTTAATTTTTTATCCAAGTTTTAGAAGCTTTTACACTCTTGCATAAGCTTTTCTTTAAGTGCATTGCCTGTAATAACCCCCACAACTGGCACACACCGAGGAGAGGACATTGTATCAATGCTTTCGGGGGTTCTGCATTTTATTACTCATTTATATGTAGTAATTTCACGTCTATTTTATTTATAATACCAATAATAAAAGGTTAAATTCCTTTCTTCAGAGAGAAAAAAGTCTTATAATTGAACCATAAAATGCAATAATGTTCAGATATTTAGTGTGTGTTGTTTAATTTCTCCCTTGAATTGCTATTATTGTTACTGCTGTCTGAGGTAACTTTTAAACCATTGTTGTTGCAACTGTATTGCTCTCTGATACAGACATACATTCTTTAAAAAATATATCCATTTGTTGCAAAGAAATGTTTCTTTTGCGAAGGGTAAGAAAAACACTTACCTGTGGGTATAAAGACAAATAACTGGAATATAGTTAAGGCTGCCCTGAGATCATATACATACACATAACATCATAAAGACTGAGAAGTGTATATATATATATATATATATATATATATATATATATGAACATACATGAATATGATATGTGTAAATGTGCATATAAGTATTTTTTGAAATTATAATAAACATCATTTCCCCTTTTCATCACCTCAAAAAATTTACATACACACAAAACCAACCCATGCTATCTTGTTTATAATTTATTATAATTTAGAATATTTAAGATATGTTTACTATATCTTTAATATTTAAGATATGTGCATTATATCTGTTGGGTTTTGGTGTTTTTCTCTTGTCAATTCTTTGACTGGACTCTGCTGTCAATCCAAACTCTTATGTTAAAAGGACTCAAGTTATTTTTCATACATTACTTGGGACTCAATAGTGTATTCATTGTGTGAAAATAAAAATATCAATTTGAAACTCCTCCAAAATTATATAAAGTTTCTCTGAAGAATCATAGCTTGTAGTTTCATTTAAGATGACCTTTCACCCTTAACAGTTGGTAGTTGCTATAGTTTCTTTACACTGCACTGTAAAGTTGCATAGCACACTGTCATTCTGTGCTTAATGTTCGCATTTATATATCTTTTTGCAAGTGTGCAAAACTTTTATCCAGGCAGTTTTAGGTGTTTTATGAAATTACATCTTAAATTTTTTTTCCTCTCTAGTACCTGATAGTGCACCAGAAAATATTACTTACAAAAACATTTCCTCGGAAGAGATTGAGATATCCTTCCTTCCTCCAAGGAGTCCCAACGGCATCGTACAAAAATACACTATTTACCTTAAGAGAAGTAATAGCCATGAGGCTAGAACTATAAATACAACCTCTCTCACTCAAACCATCGGAGGTAAAATACAGTTTTACTGTTTGATATTTACCTATTTATTGACTGCATGACCACAAAATATTAATGCAATATGTTAAAATAACTTAATCATGATTATTTATACTACTGGGAATAAGAGCTTCTTAACAAAATAGTGTGGGGATTTATGATAGTCATATGTGAAAATATTCTAGGGTGGTATTTTGTGCAATGTCTTATATCTTATACTCATAAGAGAAGGGATGTTTTTTGTGTGTATATTTGTACACGTGTGTGTGTGTGTGTGCGTGTGTGTATGTGTGTATGCCATTGCACTCCTGTGAAGGTTAGAAGACAGTATCAACTGTGTTCACTTTTCTCCTCACTGGAGGTAGCATCTTTTTGCTGTTTGCCCCCAGACTGCGTGTGCCATGTTAGATGGCCTGTGAGCTTCTGCAGATGGCCCTGACTGTGTCTCTTATCTCACTGTGGCAACACTGGGGTTACAGTTCCACAGTACTGTCCTTGGCTTTATGTATCATCTAGGGATTTGAACTAAGGTCTCCAATATTGCATGTCTACCCACTGAGCTATCTCCTCAGCCTCTTTTGTAGGATTTTTAGTCTGCTAATCAATCCTAGTTTATTTAGCTTTTACTTTTGCAGAGTGTTGAATTGAGAGACATTCCATTGTTCACCTCTTGCATATTATTAACGGATCTCTTCCTTGTGTTAATTTGTCTATTTTACTTCTGTTTAGGACTGAAGAAGTATACCCATTATGTGATTGAGGTGTCTGCCAGTACGCTGAAAGGTGAAGGAGTTCGGAGTATGCCAATAAGCATACTGACTGAGGAAGACGGTAAGACTATGTAGTGCATTCTGAAATACCTTCATTTTTAGTATTTCAAGGAATGTAGAGATAATATTGGGATGTTTGTGGTATCTAGTCTATAGATTGGAGACATATGCAGAATGAAACCTAGTGCAACATTTTTTTTTTCACTTATAATGTAAGCTATACACAACACCGGTACTATATAAAGATTTCATTGTTATGATATAAGAGCAGGTACGAAAGATAGATTTACATTGAGTAAAATCAGATAAACACACTTTTTTTTTTTTTTTGCCTTTGAAGCCAACTGTACTATAAGTACAATTTTGTGGGAGACTTTTAAGGATCAAGTTTGAGTAGTGTAAATATCATATGTGTCTCAACAGTGTTCATCATTTTCTGGCATTTACAGAAGTTTTGGAGTAGAGTCTAAATAACTTTCAACATGTCTTACGTTATTAGGATTAGATAATCAATAAATTCAGTTTATATTGTTAGTTTTATCTAATTATTAACTACAGAGCTACCCTTGAATGTTAATTTTCTGTTTTGAAAATTGAAAATAATTTTCCTCTTATGCTGTCCTGACCACAGTTTCCCATCCATCCACTCTTCCCAGCTTGCCCCTACTCTTCCCCAAATCTACTCTCCCTCTGTTTCCTGTCAGAGAAGAGAAAACTCCCAAGAAACAACAACAAAAAAAGATATAATAAGACAAAGCAAAAGCCTTCTTATCAAGACTGGACAAGGCAACCGAATGGGGGAAAAGAGTCCTAAGAGCAGGCAAAAGAGTCCTACATCCACACTCCACCGTTACGAGTTCCACAAAACAAAAACACCAAGCTAGCAGCCATACTAAATACACAGAGAACGTGGTGGAGATTCATGCAGGTCCCGTGCTTGCTGCTTCAGTCTCTGTGAGCCCATACGTGCCCTGCTTAGATGATTAGTGGACCATGTTCTCCTGGGGTCCCCCAATCCCCTCTGAGTCCTGCGTTTTCTCATACGTTTCTGTTTCCAGAAGCTGAATAAAATCACCCCTCCTGGGACCATTCTGTATTGACACCTCGGCAAACCACAGGTGTATATTATACTAGAAAGTGACTCTGAGAGATGTGCTTTAGAAGAGTATTAACATAGATTTTATGTTTTACATGTTATATATATTTGAAACAATTTGGGTTTTTATGTAGAAAGAATCCTTACTCTCATGTTAGGTCAGCCTGAAGGAGCATTCATGTTTATGGTATGTTTTTTTTTTTTTTCCATTTCTTTTCTCAAGATGCCCCCATCATGCTAGGAGATTGTATCCTGTGGATGTTTAGGGTCATGAATAACTCATTACGGAGGATGTTAAGTGGACACTATTAGAGGGACAGTGTGCTTTCTCTGCACTACTCCCGTTTTTGCTTACAATAATAAATTCCATTTTACCATTCCTCTCCTATACAATTTTCTTCTTGTGTTTTCTATGCTAAAGCCTCCTGGCTGTGCACACTGGCTTGTCAAAGTCTCTGAAGGCTTTGGTTCAAGATTATCTCATCATTGCTTTTATGCAAGATGATTGGTGCATATTCAATCTTTTCTGTATTTTCTTCCATCTCTTTTTTTTTTCATAGATTAACTTTGCTCATTTAGAAATCATTTTAGCAGTTCCTTTGTAGGGTATAGTGTCCTCAACTAAAGTTCTGACCTAATCCAAAAAATTCCAATCATGACAATTCAAAATCTATTATGACTTAATCAAAGCCAATGGATATTTATACTGAGTAGGGATGCTTTTACTGCATGAATGCATACTGTCTATTTGAATTCTGCAGTTGAATCTTACAAGTCATTAAAAATAGGCCGACAAGGCAAACGTTCACCTGAATTCATGGCTACGTTGCATATACCAAAGAACAAACATTCCTTCTGTCTCTTCTTCAACAATTTCACCAAATGGAGACTAGTCTCAGGAAGCTAGCTTTTATGAGTTATATGCCTTGACTCAGAAAGCTTTCAGTGTAGATGTAGCCTATGTTTGACAAATGTGTAAACAAGTAATTTATATAATTGTAATTACTAGTAGAAGTGTTTCCAAAAATTATTCACTAAGCCTAAGGCTTCTCTAGGGTGTCAGGGAGAGTAAGGCTGAGCCTTATGTCTGTGACCTGAAGGAAGGCAGATGAAGAGGAAGTGAGTGAGGACAGAGCAGGCCACCTGAAGAGCTTTCAAGTGACCTGATGCTATGACATGCTGAATTGATTATGCTGAAAATGATTTTAATTTTAAAAAATCAATTTATTTTTAGTTTTTACTGTGGTGTGAATGTGTGTTTAATTTACATATATATTATTCATACACACACATACACACACACATGCACACATTCATGTGTTCTTCCCAAGAATTTTAATGCTTATTATAGAATAAAAATGTGGAGTCACTGAATATTTGCATCCAAATTACTTCCAGTTTCTGACTGACATTCATTTTTCTTTTTTTTCCTTTCTTTTTTTTCTTTCCTTTCCTTTCCTTTCTTTTCTTTTCTTTTCTTTTCTTTTCTTTCTTTTTTCTTTTTTTTGTTTTGTTTTTGTTTTTGTTTTTGTTTTGTTTTTTTCTAGACAGGGTTTCTCTGTGTAGTCCTGACTGTCCTGGAACTCACTCAGTAGACCAGGCTGGCCTCAAACTCAGAACTCTACCTGCCTCTGCCTCCCAAGTGCTGGGATTAAAGGCGTGTGCCACCATTGCCTGGCAATATTCTTTTTTCTAAAAGTCAACATAAATTATACTTCAACATCCTTAGTCATCAGGGAAATGCAAATCAAAACAACCCTGAGATTCCATCTCACACCAGTCAGAATGGCTAAGATTAAAAATTCAGGTGAC
>NC_034598.1:68380211-68435068 GCF_900095145.1 Mus pahari
ATTTGAAATGTAAATAAATAAAATAATAATAAATAAAAAATAAATAAAAACAAAGATCAAAAATCTAAAAGAAAAAAATAAATATGCTAAGAGAGTATTTATTTGGTTTGCTTTAATAGTTAAATTGGAAGTGATTCTTAGGCCAGGAAACACATGTCTCTAAACAATATGCAGACACATGTGATGTCACTACTCAGCAGCATTTTCCAATGAGGCGCTATTGGGGGAAAAACAAAGCAGAACCAAGCAAAACAGAAGGGGCAACTGTAGTTCACTTCAGTGAACTCATTTCATGAAACGAGATATTCTCTACTATAAGAAAGCTGAGGAAACTGAGAGTGATTCTAAGCATTTTTCTGTTAGCATGCTATCCTGCTATAATGGAGTTTCCTGTGAAACCTGTGCAATTATAAAGACTCATGGACTAGATTTTGATCTTACTCTAGTGATTTCTGACACATCCCCAGGGTTGAGGAGTACCATTTGCCTGGATGAGTTCAGTCATTCTCAGTTCCTTCGAAATTTATGCTTATCATTCTTTGAATGTATAACATCTTTTTCTCCAAACTCTTCATTATCTGGGATGATCTTTTACTATTGGGGACATTTATTCTCCCCAATAAAACATTTGCTTTTATTAGAGAATGATAATTTGCCCAAATATTCTTAAACAGTCAATGAGTCACTGTGACAGACCCTTGTTGCATTTTCTCATGAAATAATTTTTTCCATTGACTCACAGGAGCAGATGTTCTAACAATACCATGAAAATCTCCTTTCATCATTTTATCTGACCATAAGCAATCAGGTTCTTCTGTCTATGGAGCGAATTGCTGAACATGATTCAATTACCATAGAGTTTATGGTTAATTTTTTTAGAGTGAACAAAAATCCAAAAACTTTTATTTTTACATTTTACATATTTATCTAATGATATGTGTCATTCTTTGTTAAAAATTTCTAGCTCCTGACTCTCCTCCTCAGAACTTCTCTGTGAAACAGTTGTCTGGTGTCACCGTGATGTTGTCATGGCAACCACCCTTGGAGCCAAATGGAATTATCCTCTATTACACAGTTTATGTCTGGTAAGGATTTTTTGGAAGCAGTTCTGAGAACAAATATTAATTTGTAATATAATAGGAATGTAGTGTTTAATCTCAGAATGTGAGGCTGCATTAGAGCCCTGATTATTCATAGGTGGGATAAAATGCTTTTTTATTAAGAAACAAGTTTTCATCATATTATGCAGTTGGTCAGCAAATAAAAATCTTTGCAACTAAAATTTAAAAAAGTATGTTTTTCAAAGCCATACCAAATGTATACTCTTTAATGTCTGGATGATTAATTTACATGATTACAAATGTATGATTTAAAATATTTGATAGTCTTTTAACCTGCTCCATTTCCAACCTGGACTGGTTCACCTCTCCTTAGGTACCCTGGTGGTCCCCACTCCCTGTGTGTATTGATGCTGAACTTAGTGCAAACATCAGATCGATTGGCATAGCCTAGAATTCCTGGACTCAAAGCGATTCTTCTGTCTCAGCTTCCTGAGTAGCTGGGACTACACATGTGGGCCACCATGAGTAGTTTTTAAAGAAATACTTTGCACAACTATTTTCAAGTTAATTTCAATTAAATTTTTTTATCATGATGAAAGTAAATTTCCATTTTCTTGACACATGGCAAGGAATACTTCTTAAAAAATAAAATAAGTGTGCATGTGCGTGTGTGTGTTATGCATGTATATGCAGTGCATATATGCATATATGCATATATTTGTTCCTGTGTGATATGTACATGCAGACTGGAGAAGATGAAGTGTTGCCTTCCTCAAACCTTCTTTATGTTATTTCCTTGAGACAGGATCTTTCACAGAACCTGATTTCAGTACTTTAACCTGACTCTCTGACCAAAAATGCCCCAGTAGGTGCCTGACGCCACGGACATACATGCACTCAAATATGAGGCTCACTGGAAACACACGGGCATGCTCAGGGTTTTCATGAGTATGGTAAATTTGAACTCAGGCCTCCATGTTTACAGAGCAAGCATTCTTGCTCACTGAGCCATCTTCTTACTCTGGGATATGAAATTTTGGAGTCTCAAATCATACCTGAAAATTTTAATTAATTAGATTAATTTATTTAAATTAATTTAAATGAATTAAAAATTTATGTGTATGAGTTTTTTGTCTCCATGGATGTTTGTGTACTACATGTGTGTCTGGTGCCTGAGGAGACCAAAAGAGGTCATCACATCCCCTAGAACTAGAGTTGTAGATGGTTGTAGACCTCCATGTGGATATTGGGAATCTACCCTGGCTCTTCATCCCAGAGCCATCTCTCCAGGCTATAAAATGGACTCAATATCAAAAGGTATATAGAAAAGTTGCCAACACGCTTGACTTTTCTAATTAAATGCACAAGCACTCACAAACACAGATATAGACAAAACAGACATAGCATGTCTATATACAAACACTACAATGACCTAATTTATGTATTGTTGAATTAGACAGTAAACTACCATTCATAACTGATTGAAGCTGTATTATCATTTGTCGAGTAAATAAAAAGTATAGTTTTAAGGTTTAAAACTTAATCTCTGATTTTTTATAGTTTGTTTATGCCATAAGAATAATGCAATTTATATAGCATATAGCAGGATGACTATTTCACATAAATAAAGTATATTCAAGAAGGTTATCTATGTAATGAAGTAGCTAGAAATGTATTTTTTAGTTTCCATCAACTTTTTACTAAGACATTCCTTGAACGCTTTAGACAGTACAGCTATGAAGAGGTCACAAATTTTACTTTTTTCTTTCTTTGCTATTATCAGTTTAAGGAGGGAAGGTATGAAGCAGCTATCATCATCACTCACTATACATAGATTCAAGTTAGTGAGATACAGGATTTGTTTCTGTCTCTGATGTGTAGCTATCTGTGTGATTTCATCAAGACAGTGGTTCTCATACTTTCGAATGCTGGGGACCCATTAATACATTTTCTCATGTTGTGGTGACACTACACCCCCCCCCCCGAGTCATATGCTGGGGACCCATTAATACAGTTTCTCATGTTGTGGTGACACTACACCCCCCCCCCGAGTCATGAAATTATTTTTACTGCTACTTCATAACTCTAATGTTGAAACTGTTATGAATCATAATGTAAATCTATGAAATGCAGGTCATTTAATATATGACCCCTGTGAAAGGGTCATTTGACCACAAGAAGCCACTACTCGCGGGTTGAAAACTGCTGCTTTAAAGTCTTCAAAAATGCTGTCTGCTACACGAGCCAGATCTCTAAGAATTCCCCCACCTCTCATGATTCTCAGATTCCTTCTTTCCAGTTGTAATATTTACAAATTCTTATAAAGCTACCCATTTGGATAGTTTTTTCTTTTAGTGTGTTTTTGAGAAGAAGGGTTCCAGGTTACCATTCTGGGTGACTATTTCCTTGTCATAAAGGTTTCTCTACAAAATTCTTCATAAGGACTGATGTGTATTCATTTTGTTCCAACTACCATGCTAGTCACAGTTTGTAGATGAATTATTTAGAAATGTATATTAATCTTCTACAACTTAAAATAATTTGTTCCTCTAAAATCTTCATCATGAAACAATGCTTATCATATCAATATGCTAAGGTAATATTTTCCCTCATTATATCAACAAATTATGGGTTTTAATGATACACAGCCTTTTCTATAGGCAAATATATTAATGAAACAGTTTTATTAGAACACTATACATATATTCTTTCAATGAACTTGTAATTGATACACAATGCTCTTGTAAAGTCATACAAAGCTAATTTACTTGATATATTCTTTAATTCAGCTTGGATTTATTTAACAATTTTGCCTCTGTATGTTATGTGTCAGGAAAACTGACAGTTTTCTCCAAAATTGCCACAATCCTACAAGGTATAGGTAAAAGGCTATGGAGTAAAAGCAACACTATTATTCTAGTTTATATATAAGTCTTACCTTGAACGTGTTTTGTTTCTTAAACACTATGAGGAACAATACTAAGTCACTGTTTGACAGATATATATTAATACACATATAGAAATAAAACATGTGTAGAACCCCAAAGTGATTGTAGACATATTTAATATATAATCATATACCACTATATAATTGCTTAAAAGGATTCGCTGAAGGTCTTTGTTTGGGGTTTTAAAACAATTTTAGTACAGTTCTTTATTAAATGTATGGGTCTATGCAATAGGTAAAATACAAGTTTTATACATGACTTTTGTATGACATCAACTATGCATGGCCCCATTTTTGTGTTTTTACAAGATGTTCATATTATTGAAAATGACTTAACAGAATAATACAAGTAACACCAGTACTTGGGCTATTGAGGCAGGAGAACCATGAATTCAAGGTCAGCCTAACATGCATAGTTACAGCATATTTTTAAAAAATTACCTGAAATTTAAAGCATTTCATATAGACCAGCACAGAGAATGGGATATTTCTTGACTGGGATTCTCATTTTGTACAATGTTGGTAGAAAAGATTTATTTATTTAATTATTTAACTATCAATCTATTTATTTATTTATTTATTTATTTAGATATTTTCTTTATATACATTTCAAATGTTATCCCCTTTCCTAGTTTCCTGTCCAAAAATCCCCTATCATCCCCCCTTTCCTGGTATGTTAAGAAGTCAGAGAGTATCACAGTGGAGGCAGCTTATGAAGAATGAAGTCACCATGACTCATTAGAGGTTGGAGGGCAGCATCACGGCATGTACTTCTGTGGTTTGCTGAGTGAATGAAAGTAACATGCTTAAGCAGATTCAAGTGCAAGATCAAACAAGAGCTCTAGTAAGACTCCAAGAAGTGAAAAATTAATTAGCAAATGCTAGCTTGTATTAGGAAGTGATTTCATAAATTAATTATGAAATTAAAATTAAAGAATATTCACACCACTTGGGTTATCAGTACTAAGTGAGAAAAGGAATGAGCATATGTAAAAGTTTCTTTTATTCACCTGATGTAATTGTTATTTCAAAAGCTTACTGGTGGATTAGCTCATCCTTTCTTTCTGAACTCTGTCTGGCTGGTTCAAATCAGATGTTCTGGCTCAGGCTCCTCTCCCACCTGACTAATCCAATCTGGCTTCCCTCAGTTTCTCACTGAATTGCTCTACTTGGCTTCACACTAACTGTGGCAATCTGTTGAACTCATCTGGCTCCTTCTCATTTTCTTACTTCAGTTGCCTCTGCTGACCGGCTCTGCATTACATGAACTCACTAACAAATTCAACCCCACTCCACTGCCTGCAATTGACTTACCAAACACAACTCACACAACTCAACTCAACTGACTCCCAAATGTCTGTCTGTCTGTCTGTCTGTCTCTATCTCTGTCTCTGTCTCTCTCTGTCTCTCTCTCTGTCTCTGTTTGTCTCTGTGTCTCTGTCTCTGTCTCTGTCTCTCTNTCTGTCTGTCTGTCTGTCTGTCTGTCTGTCTGTCTGTCTNTCTCTCTCTCTCTCTCTCTCTCTCTCTCTCTGCCCCGTGCACTGCTCTTAAATAGCTTCTCTTTCCTGTGCTGTTCTCATAAGAGTTGGGTATATCCTATCTCTGACCATTTTGTCAGATCTTTGTCTGATTCATCACTTTGTTTGCCGCTCAGACATGGCTGCTTCCTTCTACAAACTAACCTTACCTTCATTGTTAGATATTAATGGTATGTATTATGGCATGTCTGTATTCTATCCAGAGGAATTAAAGTTGTATGCTGTATTTGTATTCCAGCTGAATCATATAGACTAGGACTTTGAATGTAATCCTTTGCCAGAGAACCCATGTTGCTGGGTTAAACTTCCTGTACAAGCCTAGAATAACTAAAAAACAAAAATAGTTTATAAACTAGATATTTATACCAACATGAAACAAAATATCAAATGATGAAGATGAGAATGAAAATTCACCTTTTATTAAGTTCCAACCTTGGTTAGGAAAGTATGTCTACCTATAAGTATTTTCAAAAATGAGAAAATCTGTTTAGGAATAGCCAAGTAATTTTGGTATTATAGATGTTCATTTGTTTCTTTTGTTGGAAATTATCATTTGGCAAGGACCCATGTTGCCAGAAACAAGGAAGTTGGTAAAGAAGATTGGGTTAATGATTTAGAATAGTATTTCGCAACCTATGGGTCATGACCCCTTTGTGAGTTGAACAACCCTTTTAAGGGTCAACTATCAGATATCCTACATATCATACACTTATGGCTTATAATAATAGAAAATTCAGTTAAGACATAGGAACAAAAATAATTTTATGATTGGGGATCACCACCACGTGAGGAATTATAGTAAAATATCACAGTCTTAGGAAGGTTGAAAGCCACTGCTCTAGAATTAACTTTAGCCTAGGTGTTTTAAGGCAGTCAGATAATTTACATGTAAAAATATCAAGTAACTTTATCTTTAATCTTCTAATGATGCTAATTCAAGACAGTTTCTTCATACAGCTCATGAATGAAAATAATAAAAGTATATAGCATTTTTCAGAATTCTTCCAAAGCAAATTAAATTTATTTTGAAATATAAAAACCAAAAACGGTTTTAAAATATTCTGCCAAACTTAGAATTAAACTTAGTAAAAACAATTACAGATGGCTACCTTTACATTTGTTCACAGTTTTAATCTTGAATGATGTAAAATATCTCTTTTAGAGATTCAGTATTGAGTAACATTCATACATTTAAAAATGATGCATTCATGACTTTGGATACATAAGGCTGAGATTCCTTCTTGATCCTTTCCTTTCCATATTCTCCTTAACTCCTTGTTCTACACATGGATGGTGCAGATGGTTTTTCAAGTTAACAATTTCCTACATCTTTGGCTTTCTCATATCTTCCTTTCCTAGGTTTTGGTCATAATTAAATTAATTATTCATCACTTTAAATTCCTCTTTAATGTCTATGAGAAAATAAAAAATTACTGTCCTGTTCTTAGAGAAATCACATTGTTCCTAATGAATTCTATTATATTGAAATTGTTGCTTTTTCTCCGATTAGAGGCTAAAATCTGTTTCTTATTATATTTGATGTCTATGATAATTTCTTATATATTGTAGATGTTCAGTAAGTCTGGGTAAATTCTTTTGAATATTGGTTTTTATATATTCATCTCTAAGTTGACAACATCATATATGTTTATTTGGGATACAGTCTAAAGGCACACACTGTCCACCTGAAAAGCTGTAATAGTAGATGTGTAAGATGTGTGAATAGTTTATTTTTAAAAGTGGACTATGTGTCATGGTTAAACAGGTGAGCATGCATACCATATCACTCATGGTCAAAAACATGCAAACAAAAATTGGAGAAGTTTTTCCAGTTAGATTTGTAGAAGCTGAGAAAATAATAGTATCCAGATTAACAATGAGAGTCTGCCCAACATATACTCTCAGATATTCTTGATATGGCTCTTGAAATAATTTAAAAATTAGAATGGTAATCATTGAGAAGCAACACTAAGACAAGCATCAAATTCATTTGATTCAATGGTCATAAAGTTTAAACTGCCAAAATAAAATGACCATAATAAAGAGGAATCTGTTATCTGTTGAGGAATCACCACAGTTTTATCACTAGTAATAGCTAAGGAAGGAGAAAGGAGATCATTGAGGATTATTTAAGACAACCATAGCTAAGTATTCATGGTATGCCTATATTAAGTAGTTAACCTGTGGAAAGATATCAAATATTTATTACTAACATATGAGACAAGAGAAGTAACATAATATATACAAGAACTTATACATAGAAATTCTATTAGATGTTAAACCAATAAGTACAGAACATGAAAATAAAATCTAACCCAGCTAATGCAAAAGTTATAGTCACAATTACATATCAAATCTTAGAGGAGTGAATCTGCCAGGCTACAGATTTGCCTACTGATGGCTCCTTGGAGACAGAGAGGTTGCACTTGGTCCAGAGATTTGTGTGCCACTCACACACTCATAGCAGCTGTTAAGACTTGAGGAGTCAGGCTTTCCCTCAGTGACACTCCACTTCCCTCTCCTTTTACTTCACCTTTGTTCAGTTTTATGATAAACCATTCAAGTGAAATTGTGAGCTCTATAAATTTATTTATGTTCATTTATTTTCTACTGTATTTCTTAAAATACCGTAACACTATATCTGGAGGAGTGTATTGAATAGTACCATTTGTTTCTAGTCACACACTCTGAACTCAGAATGTTTTCCACTGTCATAAGTTATCCAATTATTTCTCAGATACCAGTGCTTACATTTGAATTAAATTGATGCTTCTGTAACAGCAAAAGCAGACTGAAATGTATCTCTGCAGATACCACTTCTTCGCACAGGTTTTGTTATTATCTTAAAACTTGAGGATTCAAATATTTTACTGCAAAAGAAGAAACATTTTCTATTCACTGGGGAAATCTACTTACATTTATGTTTCCAAAGAAGAAAAATATGAAATGGCAGGAGATATTATTTTTTGTGATACCACTCTCTTCCCTTATATAAATTCTTTAATAATTTTATTGTTCTTAGGATGCACATCTGTTTGTAAATAGTGGTTTTAGGACCACTACATAAGTATTTATTCTTGGATTTAAATACTGTGAAGACTCAATTCAAAATTATGGGAACTGAGTTAGTGTGACTAAAAAAAATAATTACATTGCTACACTTTTGCAACATTTTAACACTTTTTAAAAATTAGTTTCCCTTGCTAGATTTCTATACTTAGAAAGCTTGGCGTCTATATTGATTTAGTTACTTAGAAAGTTTGGAGTCTATATTGATTTAGTTTATTTACTTGTCAGAAGCAGCATTTTTAAGTACCTTAAAGATTCTAACTAAATAACAGGTGCCATTTCTGGTTTCTTCTCTCTCTTCTCTTCTCTTCTCTCTCTCTCTCTCTCTCTCTCTCTCTCTCTCTCTCTCTCTCTCTCTCTTTCTCTCTCTCTGTAAATTGCACAACTTGTTTTAGGTGGCATTTCTNCTCTCTCTCTCTCTCTCTCTCTCTCTCTCTCTCTCTCTCTTTCTCTCTCTCTGTAAATTGCACAACTTGTTTTAGGTGGCATTTCTAGTAAATAATTGTATGCATACATACATACATACATACATACATACATACATACATACAATCACACTCCCTTTTGGGGATAGATCAGTAATCTCAGCAGTTGAGCAGCAGAGGTTTACAGACACCATGAGTCTGAAGCAAGGGCTACCTAAGACCCTCCCTCAAAACAAACCAAACGCAAAGAGGTATTTTTGCTCAGAATTGTTTATTTACTTATTTGAATTGGCATAGAAGTAAAACTCACCAATATGCAACATATGAGAAAGGGTTTTACCTGACAAAATAATAACGTAAGAATGATCTTGCCAACATCAGAAAGAACAAAATATGTGAGCAATGAAGGCATTGGTGTGCAAAGTGTGCTAAAGTAACTTTGAATACAGTGTGTTTTTACATGTTTGTCTTAGTCTGCTGTTCCTTGGACAAATGCCTGAGGAAAGGGGCTGGAGAGATTGCCAAGAGCTTCAGTGAGTGCTATTGCACAGGACCAGAGATCAGATCTCAGCACCCATGCTAGGCAGCTCACAACTACCAGCAACTCCAACTCTAGAGGACCTGATACCTCTCATCTATGTAGACCCCACATCTCACATGTACAGTCCCCCCCACATGCTTACACATAATTATAAATGAAATTAACACATGAACAAAACAAATTAAGAAAGGGAAGTTTCTATTACTATTATTACTATTACTACTACTAGTAGTATTTGATTCACAGCTCACAGTTTCAGAAGTTTCACTCAATTACAGCATGGCGCATGGTTTTGAAGGAGCATCTTACCTCATGGCTGCCAGATAGAAGAGAGAACTACAAAATATTTACTTTAGATATTCTCTTTTTCTACATTTTTTTTCTGCTTAGGCCTTCAACCTTTGGGGTAATATACCGCACGATCATGTCATCTTTCCTCGATAGTTAATCCTCTCTGAAGATATGCTGTCAGACATACCCAGAGGCATACTTTTTCTAGGTGCTTCTCAATCTAATAAAGTTGAACTATCCCTGGAGCCACTAAAATTGGTCCAAGATACTTATCATTATAAACATTTGATTCAATTAATAAATATACTTGGAAGCTAATGAAGTTAATCTATTGAAGTAGTCTGGAATTTACTAATTTCAAAACTTCAGAATAAGTGGCATCTTTATCAAGTTAAGCCAAGAAATTACTGTATTTTTGCTGTATTGCTACATATTTTTGATGTACTAGTCCTCAAAAGTAGGCAGGAGAATTTATTCTGAATGACAGTTTTACTTTTCTTCTGTCTCTCTTAGGGATAAATCATCATTAAAAACTATTAATGCAACTGAATTATCACTGGAGTTGTCCGACTTAGACTATAATGTTGACTATAGTGCCTATGTAACAGCTAGCACAAGATTTGGTGATGGGAAAACAAGAAGCAGCATCATTAATTTTCGAACACCAGAGGGAGGTGAGTTTTTAGGGTCTCAATCAACTTGATGAGTATTTAGCTCAAAAGGCATCATATATCAAAAATGTGTATTAAGCCTAAAACCCATCCTTAGCTGGATGCAAAATTGTGTCTACTTCCTTTGTGTGCGCTGTTGGGAGATGGAAGTAATCTGTCTATGCTTCAAGTTTCCATTTGTTGAAGTGGCAACAGTATATGACATCTCTGGGTTCTTATGAGGCATAAGGAGTAAACATCCAGGGATGAATTCATTCAGCACAGGACTTAACACATGAGCAACATTTTACCTGCAGGTTAAATGTAGCAAAATAAAATATGTAACATTGACTTTCTGTTGGCTTTTAGCTTTTAGTATTTCAAGACTTTCCAATAAAGTAGGAATTCATAGTCATGTGCTCTGTCATAGAAATTAGCTATTATGTTATCTGCAAATCAAGGACAGTGGTTATCTTGTAGAGCCTTGACAAGGAGGAACTCACTCTCTGTAATTGTCATATGGTAAAAGGGTAGAATAACACCCTGATGTAGGCTATGATTTCATTTCTGACACTGACATAGATAGCATTCCTAATTTAAGGTTTTTTTGAAAAAGGATTATTCTCATTTTTCAATTTATCAACTTCTCGAAAACTTAAGAAACTTCAATGTAACTTCTGGCCATGACTGAAACATTTCTGAATTGCTTGTTTTATAGAGCCCAGCGATCCTCCCAAAGATGTCCACTACGTGAATCTCAGTTCTTCATCAATAATTCTCTTTTGGACTCCTCCTGTAAAACCAAATGGAATCATACAATATTATTCTGTTTATTACCAAAATACTTCAGGTACTTTTGTGCAGGTAAGAACTGTGGATTTCTTTTCATGACCTCAATATTGTTAATGTTTGGACTATTTGTATTGATAATTGTCTCATTGGTGTATCAAATCATGATGAAATGTCAGGTACTCCTAAATTTTCTGCCTGATCACTCTGTCTCTGTCTCTCTGATTCTCTGTCTCTCTCTCTCTGTCTCTCTTTTTCTCCCTGTGCCCCTCTCATCAGTTTTATGTCTCTTAGCAACCCCACACAAAGAAAATTCAATTCTATTTTCTACAGTAATTTTTTTCTTTTAACAACAATGCATTCATTTACTTTGATCTATTTCTTAGCTGAAAACCACTTTAATTTTGTTTGTATACAATATGAATGGTTTCCGTGGTTAAATATCGTTGCTTATTTTATTGGTTTCCTTTAGCTTTTGAGATTATAATTACATCATCTTCTCCTTTCTTCTTTCCAAAGCCTCCCATATATTCTTACTGTCTTTAAAATCCATGAACTCTATTTTTCGTTAATCTATCCACCTGTCTTTCCATCTATGTATCTATGTTTCTATGTTTCTATGTATGTATGTATGTATGTATGTATGTATGTATGTATGTATCTATCTATCTATCTATCATCTATCTATCTATCTATCTATCTATCTATCTATCTATCTATCTATCTGAGTTATATATATATATATTCCTAGCACATAAGTAAAGTCTACTCAGTCTGTATAATGTTACTTGTATGCATATTTTCAGGGCTGTTTACCTGATTTGGATAACTAATTGGTGTGCTCTTCCCTACAGAAGACCATTTCTCCCATGTTCTGCATTGCTTAGTTTCCTGTCATTGTCTGCGTAGGCCTGGGGCCTCACAGACTTTCCTCATCCACTTCAGCATGTCTGTAGGTATTGTCCTTGTTCAGCTCACATTTTGGCAGCCACGTGGACGTGACTCTGAGGATATACCTTCTGACATTACTAAGAGACATAATCTTACAGCAAAATCTTGTGATTGTCTAGCTCTCACAGTCTTCACTCATTTTTGCTGTATCCATTGGGTCTGGCATCCACAACTGTGCATTTTGATTGGTTGTGCTATTCTGTAAGGGTATCTGTTGAAAGTGAACTTACATTAGCAAGGGCTCAGGACTACATTTATTTGTATTTGTGGTTATAAAGACAAATATTTATAATATAGTATTTTTTTCTTCAATTGAAATATTTTCATTGTTGAGGAGCAAGTTTTTATAGTCACAATGCCATTATTAATGCTTACCACCAGATATAAAAAAATACAGAGAACATATCATTATCCGTCTGAAGAATGTAGGTCATGGGACTGCAGTCTGCAAAGAGTAATGATCTGGGATATGAACATAGAAGTAATGAAAAAGCCAAGAGTAATTTAGAGAGATGTTTTCAATTTTGTCCAAAATTGTTATATTATTTCTCTAGATTAAAGTTTTTCATATTTTAATATATAAAAAAGAAAAGAAGAGTAGTGTGATCCAGTCACAGACAGGGAGTTGAAATATCATCTGGAAACAGGAATTTAAAGGAATGCTGTAGTTTATAAAATACAGTTTTTACTGGGAGAAAAGCCTTGCTGAATTGATTGTGACTGTCAATTCTTATTTCTAGGTGTCATCCTAATTAAAAGAAGATGGCAGATATCTTGGAATGGCCCAGTTCCATGTGTTGTTTAGGATGTTTAGCTTAATCAGAGTTGGGACTTCTGATTGACAGCCTCTAGGTCTAGGCTATAGTATGCCCTGCTGAGGTCATCTGTAGCTGAGTATCTGTAGCTGAGTATGGGCTGTGAGGACCAGGGTAAGGGCAGAGCTTTGCAAACTATCTCAGCCAAAGGCCTTGGAACCCAATGTCCAGAGACCAGGTCAACATTCACATTCTGTCCTCTAAATGGTATGACATAAATTTGCACCTAATAAGAACACTACTTTATAACAAATACTTAAATTCAGATATACATGTAATTATAGACTCAGGTATTTTAAACAAATGCTTTAAGAACAAAGACCAAACGACAGGTTTGTGTTTTCTCTGTACATCAAGCAGATCTTCTGTCTTCTTCTGAAAGCTGACAAGAAGCAAGACAATTATTTCTTACCACCGAGTCCCTCGCAGACCTAACATTATCTCTCCTTACCATGAAAGATGGTCAACTTGAAGACCTTCCATTTTTCTGCATTTTAAAAAAAAGCATCAGAAGATAGTGTAGTTTGAAATCTTAGCAGTGGTTTTGCTTATGTCCAATTTACTTGCCATTTGGGCACAACAACACTTTGGTTCTCACAGTCTATAACTGTACCTTATTTTTTGAACATCCACCTTTGGTGTCAGCATGATCTTCTAAACCTGTATATTTGAACCTGAGTATATGGCATGATCCCATTTTCAACTCATCTGCCTTTGAACAGGTTATCTCCTATTAAGTAATCTTAAGGATGCTTTTAAGCAAGACAGCTGCAGGGGTGTCCAGGCTAATGATGTTAAAACATTTCAGAAGTACAGTCTCATGTTGCTTCACATTCCCTCAGGCTTTAGTGCACTCCTAAAATTAATGTTCAAAGTCGCATATCTTCTCTATCTGTTGTTTTTTAAGTTGGTAGAAAAAAATTACTTGGAATGGAAAATCATGTAGAAGATTATGTATATATCTTTTATCTTCTGCTTTCTTCTCCCCATGGAACTTTGTGGAAACACCCCCGCACTTCGCATGTTTTATTTGCCTCCTATCTAGACATCTGGTCTAAGTCTTAGGATCCTTCCGTTACAGCGAACATCTTGTAAATGTGGGACATATAACATTTATATTCCCTCTATGTTCCCGGGGTAGTTTCATGCATAGGTTTGATGGTCAATAAATATTTTAATTGAAATAGTATAAAATTTTGCCATGGACCAAGATTTTCAGTACTTAGGTAGATATCAGAAGCATTTGAGCACAGACTGAAGCCTCCTTTTCGTGCTTTCTTGAGTACTTTAAGCACATTGCTACTGTCCAATCATCCTCCCTAATTCCTTCAGTCATCACATATAGTGTTTAGTATGGGAAATTACCTCTTATTCAGTTCCCACTAACATGTGTCACGTTTTCAGAATATTTCTGACAGAATGCCATATGTGTTCAGAAGTGCTAAAATAAGTTTTCCTGAAAATAAAATTTGAAAGCATCTGTAAGGTGCCTTTTGGCCGTGTTTTCATGAATAAAGTATTAAGGTTTTATTAGATAATTGGAGCCAAAAGACGTTATAAGCCAAAATTAAAAATGTGAGGTGAGGAAATAAATGGAACATTCACCTGGGTAAGGTCTAAAATTTTATGACTTTGTTTCGTGTCTATGCATGCTAAGTCATACACCCAACAGGAGTGAACTTTTGGTGATTCAAAATAATTACTTTTTTTGTAATGCTTTTGGATAATTAGAATAAATTCTATTCCCCCAAAGCCCCTCTAAAATCCATTCAGATAACCTTCCAGTAATTATTACTTGTGAGTGGTGCTTATATAAGCCAGATATGCTATTTGTAAAGTTGAGGTATTGGAAGGCATCCAAACTCATATATCACATTTTCTGAGAAATTGTTACATGGCTTTAACAAGTGTATTCTCAAAAAAGACACTACAAAATCAAAGCAAATCTTTGATTATACTGTCAGATAACATTAAAAAAAACTCAAAAACTTAATGAATTTTAAATTAACAAATTGTAGAATCATGCTGAGAAAAAACTTAATCAAATAGAGTATCCTATGTTAATTGTTTAAGCAAATTATTCTTGCTTTTGTTTTGATTAAGCCCGGTATTAATTTGTGTGTATCGTTGGAGACTAATCCTCAATAACTCTCTATAAAGTTATTCCTACTTTATTGTTAAGGGTGAACCTTTGAGATTAGATATTGGTCCAGTCATGCATATAAGATTTAAAGTGATTTCTGTATGTTGCATGATGCATTTTCTCATTGTATACAAACATTCTTATAAAAGTATTGAGACAGGGTCTCACATAGCTCTGGCTTCATGAAAGTCACTATGTAGCAGAGACTGACCTTGAACTAGGAATTCCCCTTTATTCAATCCTCCGGGTGCTGACATTACTAGATGCACCACTGTAGTAAGAATCTTGGTGTTTTGGTTTCCTTTAAAAACAGAGATATATTATAAGAATGTGTTTTGGTTTTAATCCCAGGTGTGGGATGTGGGGCTTCTTCAGATTGTCCACAGCAGCTGCCTAAGGTTTGCCTCGGGCTCTGACAGGGGCTTGATTTTGCAAGTTGCAGATAGTTTCTGTGATTGTGCGACATTTGAAATTCTGGGGACTTTTCAGAGGATATATAAAATGCTGGGGGGGGGGGGCCCTGAGAGGTGGGGTGTGGTCATTGGTTTTTGTTGGTTGCTATTTTTTGTAGTTTGTTAAGTAGTCATGAGCAAGGAAGAAACAAGAAGAAGTGATTAGATAGCCGGATGGTAAAGATCAGACTTGCTCCAAGAAATTGACTTGCCTAATCAGCAGGAACCAATGATGACTTGCCTAATCAGCAGGAACCAATGATGATGTGGCCCAATTTCTGCCCCCTCACTGTATTCAGGGATCTCTTTCTGTTCCTCTCCATCACATTTTCTCTCTTATGTAGTGTAGGGAGGGGCAAAGAAAGGAAGAAAAGGATGGAGAAGGGGCAAGAAAGAAGAACCCACAAAGCAGTTCACAGTCAGCTGCATGTCATTCTTAGCTAACTTTGTGTTTTTATTTAAATTTATTTTTCTTTAATTTAGAATTCTTTCTGGTTGACTATGTATATTATTTTAACTGTTGTCCAGAAAGGAAACTGTGACACAAATTCTTTAAATCCGGAAAAAAATTAATTTTTATTCTCACTCTGTATGTAAGAGTGTAGTAACTGCTTTTGTTCTTCCCCTATAAAGAATCACTGGAGATGAATAATAGTAATGGTTTGAGTTTGTAGAAAAGGCAAATACTTTCTCACTTTTATTATTATTAATGGGAAAAAGAAAGTATAAAACTGTTTTATTTTTTATTTTTCAAATCTGTTGGAATATATCCAATGCTTCAAAAAACTTTCTGAAAGTTTCAAAGGGAAATTCAAGCTCGGTCAGCATAGCCATGGAGTTCTCTCTTGGCCACTTGACATTTCTGCTGTGCAAAGCTCAGGGCTTGTTCTCTTCAATATTTTATGTATTGATCTGGTAAGAAAAAGTGCTCCCATCTATTCCACTTTTAAAACAAACCTAATTCCAGTTTAGTTTTTATGACAGCATCACTTTGTGTTGTTTCTCCTAAGAATTAAAATATTAAATTGATACTAAAATGATAACACATTCTGGTCAATAACTATTTTTGCAACATCTGTGCATACTAAAGCACACTCCAAATATTTAAAATAATGTGTTTATCTTTCAGAATTTTACACTTCTTGAAGTAACCCAGGAGCCTGGCAATGTGACTGTGTCTGCAAGGGTATATAAACTGGCAGTATTCAGCTACTATACATTTTGGCTAACAGCAAGTACTTCAGTTGGAAATGGGAATAAAAGCAGTGACATAATTCATGTCTACACAGACCAAGACAGTATGTAAATGAACACATCTTTATCTTTAATCAGAAAAAAATGAAAATCTGATAGTTATGTCAGGAACTTTTCTCTATTTGTGTGCACTGATATTGAAATCTGTTTGATATATTTAACTACTTCTCCCAGGAGCTTAAAATGTGTTTAAACTTATAACTATTACAGTTTATTCTACATTTTTCTATTATAATATTATTTTCACAGGGCTGACGATGATAAATCTTAACACTGTGCTGTGAGCTGAGAGTTCTCCACTGCAGGGTTCTCCATAAGCACTTCGAGGTCCACTGCTTTTTCTCTGACTTCACACCTAACGTACATTAAATCTCAATTCACTATTTTGTTCTGTTACAGCACCCTATAGAAGAAGTAACACATTTTCTGCCCATCATACCTTACAGTAACATTTAAACATGTGTAGATAGAAGAAAGTCATAAATTGGCTAATACAAGCATGACAAGAGAATATTTTCCTTGTCTTTAGTAAAAAATAAATTTTGAATAATAGACAGGCTCAACACTGGCTTTTGTACTACCTATTCATTAAAATCTTGTTGATTCTGTTGCTCTGAGAGATGTTACAGTCATATGAAATGGACAGGGAACAATACTCCCACAAGCCTGGATGACCTGTGACACATGCCTGCTCATTTGTCTCTCAAATTGCTTAAACGAATCTCCAGCATCTAATTTTCTTTCCAGACTTTACACACAGGAATTCATGAACGAATTTTTAATTGTCTTTGTGACAAACATAACAAAATATCTGTTTTTAATTAAAGGAATGTTTTGTAGACAGCTTCTTCAGAATCGTGTTCATGCTGAACGTTCACAAAACTATGATGTCTATTCAAACGCTTGATATAATCTTTTTTTGTTGTTTATTTCAGTTTCAGTTTTCGGAATGCAATGGAAAGTGGACTGCTGCCCATTTCCCACGTGGCTTCCGCTTCTCCTTTGTTTAATATTAAAGATTTATTTCTTTTGTGTATGGGGATTTTGCCTGCATATATGTCACTGCATTGGGTGATTGGAGTTGAGGCCAGAAAAGGACATGGAGCCCCATGCCCCACCCCCATCCCCCACAGCTGGAGTTGCAGAAGTTTGTGAGCCATCATGTGGTTCCAGGGAACTGAACCCAGGTCCTCTGGAAGAGCAGCAAGTGCTCTTAACTGTTGAGCTGTCTTATTGGAAATGACTGTGACTTAACTTCTACTGAATCAAATCTCAATGTTTACTGTTTGAAAAATCATTAATTTACCAATATACACATGAAAAAAACTTGCTTGTTCTTGGCAAAAATAACTTGAATAGTGGACAGGTTCACCCACAGAATATAATTATCATGTGAAACTATGCAGTTGATTAATGTTTAACAAAAACTTTTAGCATAATGCAGTCAATATCATTTTAGACCCTCTTTAATTATAGATCTCCCCCAAGACCACTACAACCCATAATAGTATGCCAATTATAATTAAAGCACCATAAGCAATAACGATTTACTTTTTGTTGCATCTTTTGGGACTTTCATTTTTTATATCCAGCCTAGTTTGATCTCTGAAAAATTAAAATTTCATAAGTGGAATAATTTCTTAAAATACAAATGTGGGTTGGTGTTTTGTTGGCTAGAGACATCTAGTTACTGGAAATCAGCAAAGCTTAGCATTAAATAGTCTTACTACAAACATGACTTTGAGCAAGTCTCTTATGTACTCTGAGCATCATTCTCTGTATATTCAGTAAAGATAATCTTTGGAACGAGGAAAATGAACACATTATTTAGATAATCACTAAACTATTGATTCTATTTAGAAATACATGCTGCATGTAAACACATGTAATCCCCACGTGGTAAGAAAGGAAAGTCAGGAGAACATGACAGCAACATAATTCTTGCATGGGTTAAGAATGACAATTATTTGGAATGACTGAATACTTATGTGGATCTCTTGTTTATCTTCATTGAAATGATGTACCAGTATGAGCTAGTGATGGTGTTTCAGTACTTACATTCAATTTGTCAGTTGGACTACCTGGGATGACTGATGGCTTTTGTGTTCTGATCGCTACCTACCTCAGTACCTGAAGGTCGTGTGGGAAACCTGACTTATGAGTCCATTTCATCAACTGCAATCAACGTGAGTTGGACGCCACCATCTCAACCAAATGGCCTCGTCTTCTACTATGTTTCCCTGAATTTACAGCAGAGTCCCCCGCAGCACACGAGACCACCTCTGATTACATATGAAAACAGCATATATTTTGATAACCTGGAAAAATATACTGATTATATATTTAAAATCACTCCATCAACAGCAAAGGGATTCTCTGAGACCTATACTGCCCACCTGCACATCAAAACTGAAGAAGACGGTAGGAAAGACCCCACTGTGGCTTATTAAGTGGATTATTATTGTTCTTTGTTTATCTTGCTTTTAAAAAAACAGTACTTATAAGTATTTTCTCAAGTAATTATCTTTTTAGTGACTTAAAATTAAACACTCTACTAGTAAAATTAAGTCCAATTATATTCGAAGTGTCTTCTTCACTAATGAGAATTTGTTTATTTTTGTCCCATTAATATTCTGCTTTTCTTTTTATAGTTCCAGACACTCCACCAATAATCAACACTTTTAAAAATCTTTCTTCTACCTCCATTCTCTTATCATGGGATCCCCCATTAAAGCCAAACGGTGCAATTCTAAATTACCATTTAACTTTACAAGGACCCCACGCCAACCGCACTTTCGTCACTTCCGGTAACCACATAGTACTGGAAGAACTCTCGCCATTTACTTTATATAGTTTTTTTGCTGCAGCAAGAACTATGAAAGGACTTGGTCCTTCCAGCATTCTTTTCTTTTACACAGATGAGTCAGGTAAGCCAAAAAATATGCTGCTTCCAGTGATTTCTCTATTCAGCCTGTGCTCTTTGTTTCTAAGGAACAGCCTGAACAATGAAGACCATTCGATCTTTTGTTTGTAGCCAACTTACAGTAATTCGCCTGCTTTGCATACCATTTTCCTTCTTTTTTCCCAGTTCGAGCTTCAGAATTACCTGTTCTGTTTAAAGCTATTTTGAAACATAGACTTGTAGATATCAGGGCAGTATTACTTATGTTATTTGTTTCTAGAATTACCACCTATGATTATTTTTATCGTTCTTTCTGAATTCGTTCCTTCGAGCAACTAGAATCAAGATAGTATTTCTGTGCTACGCATTTTATGAACATGAGTTTTATAATGTGTTTCCCCTGCAGCGCCTTTAGCACCTCCCCAGAATTTGACTTTAATCAACTACACTTCAGATTTCGTATGGCTGGCGTGGAGTCCAAGTCCTCTTCCGGGCGGTATTGTTAAAGTGTATAGTTTTAAAATTCATGCGCATGAGACCGATACTGTATTTTATAAGGTAGGTTGCTTATAACAGCATATATTTATTTCAGAGGCTTGGAGGCTGAATTAAAATGTTTTGAGCTGCAGGGAAAAAAAAAAAACAAAAACCAAAAAACAACAGCTGATTTAATCAAGGGGAGAGTTTAGAGAAATAGCTCACTGGTGAAGCATTTGCTTCTTGTGTACAAAGCGCTGGATTTGACCCCAAGTGCTGCAATAATTAATTGAACAATGATAATATTCCTGAAATATGGACTATTCCTGGAAAATATAAATATTTTGTTAGATGTAAAAACTGAACACTTCTAGAATATTTTACGGACTAATTACACTATTTGGCTTGTTGTATGGGTTATTTCAAACCTACTATATGATATACTTCTTTTTAATGGAAAAAATAAATATCAAATGAATCCTTTTAACTTTTTCATAAAAACATTTATACTGGTCTTGTAATCTTTCTAGATGGTATGTGTTACTATACTACCTGGTATTTTATAACAAATTTTTATTCTCTGACTTTCCATGGTAATCCATTTGTAGTCCTCAGTATCTCTTCCTTTTTCCATTTTTTTTTTCTTTTGGATGTAGAGTTAGTGATAAACATGCAAAGATCCAATAGAACAGTGTATCTGAAACTTAGGCATTTGAGTACTAGCATTTGATTGCCAAAGTATGTTACAATCAGTTATACTTACTTAAGAAATTTGTCCTCCTTTTATGACACCAAATGAAGTCCTGGGATATTTTATTTGCAAGAAGAATGCAAAGTACAGAGTAAACATTAAACATTGTAGACCTCATAATTTTTTTATGGTATATCAATGTTCTAGAATGTGCAGCTTACAAAGTGAAGAACAGAATATCAAGAACAACAATTATAGCTCATTTACTTATTACTGTCATCAGGAACAGTGTCTCCCTGCCTGGAACTTAATATAGCATTTTACTATCTGAAAGGTTATGCATTATGTAACTTCCTATATGTGGACCTGTCCCCAGATCTATAAAGCCTGTATTAATGACACAAGCATGTAGCCCCTTATTATCTAGTCAAAGTTTAAGCTCTGTTTCCTCATATTTTTTGGATTGCCTGTATGAACTGCAGAAAATATTCACAGGAGAGAAATAATTTTCTTCAAACAATCTCACCCTTAAGATTACCTTGTACGTTCATTGGAGTATACATGTATATATATATATATATATATATATATATATATATATATATATATATATGGTCTACTTTTCATAGAATGATGATGATCTTTAAGCAGTTTAAACAGAACAGTAAAGCAAAAGCTGACATCAAATGACCTGGTTTGAATCTTTCCATGGAGATTTGCAATTATGCTTTCTAGAAGTTTCTTCTCATTTTAAGATTATTTCCTTCAAATGAAGAATTAGAATAAAAAATCATCATATATTAATGAAGATTATAAGGGTAAATTCACATAAAACACTTTGAACAATTCCAGGCATATAATAGACTCATTAGCAATCATTGCACAGAATAAGAACAAAAATTCCCTGTAATGACATGATAGCTTTGAACACGAAAGAGCAATATACTGTTGCCTGAATATGATTTTAATATCTTTAAACATTCTTTTTCTATTATGTGTTTTCCATTGATATTTTATTACTATAAAATCTACAGTTTGGTGCCAGTTTTTATTGAGTATATAGTTTTAGGCCAAGTGTTTTGTTTTGTTTTTTTTTGTTGTTTTTAATTAATTAATTAATTAAGTTACATCCCAAATGTTGCTCCCCATCCTGGTACCCCTTCCCAGAGTTCTCCACCTCCATCCCTCTGCCCCTTTGCCTCTGAGAGGGTGTTCCCTGCCCCCGTCCCCTGGGGCATTCTCTCCCACCTAGGCCAGACCTCTATTGCATACCTGCCAGGGAGCCTCAGACCTGTCCTTGTATAGAGCAGGGGTTTTAATTTTGAAAATCTACTACATTTGATAACTTCTGTTTGCCATTATTTTCCAATCTTTTTAGATGATTATATTTTCCTTCAAGTTCCTTTCGATCTGCTATTGTGTCACCCTCCAACCCCCATCCCTAAGTATTCTGTTTACTGTGTTGGCTGTTTTCCCTTCGTCTGGCTTTCCCTGATATTGTGTTTATGGTTTTATCAATTTTCCCTGCCAGGACCACTTTATGTCCCATTTCATTCCTTTGTCCTGTTGCTTCTTTCTTTTTCTGTCCTCAATGGCCTGCGGCTTTGTGAAGACAGAATAGCATTAGAGCCACCCCAGTGTCACTGAAGCCTCATCAGCCCACACTGGGACACTGACATCAGCTGGAAAATTGGGTCACTCTGATGTGCTGCAAGAAGTCATTTATTCAGTAAAAAGCTTTTAAAAGACTTTTTTGTGTGCAAATGTATCCAACAGCCAATAAACTAATTTATTACATTGAATAATTGAACTCTCAAGTTCATCCATTTCCCTACCCACTAGTTCTCCTGAATCAATATCAAAATGAATTTGTGTTGTGCCTAATTTCTTATTAGAAACACATTTTTGTAGACTTTTAGTACTTAATACAACATTTTCTTGCTGACAATTATCATGGTTTACTATTCTTATAATCTGCAGGTCATCTGACAATATGATTTATAAATAGGAAGTGTGAAATACGAAGAGGTGGGAGATCATGTCCTGCTAGATTTAGTGACTTCTCGGGATTATTTTCTTTTTAAAAATAAATTTGAGATTATAATTACATTTCTACCTGTCTGTTCCTTCCTCTGAACCCTTCGATATAGCCTTACTCTCTCTTCCAAATTCATAAATTCCTTTCTGATTAATTACTACTGCATGCATATCTGTCTTTGTATATAAACATATATTCCTAAATATACCTGTTTTCCATGGAGATGATTTGAAAATGAGACTCTAGAGTTAATATCAGTGTGGGTAACTTAGGATTTTGGATGGCTCAATGGCTCACCTAGTAAAAGTTCTTGCTGCCAAGCCTGACCATGTGAGTCCAATTCCCAAAACCAGTTGGTGAGAGGAGAAGGTGAATGCTCACAAGGTGACCTTTGACCTTCCATGGCCATTACAGCCTCCATGTGAGTGAGTGAGTTAGCTTGACCTCTCAGTTTCATTAGGATACGTTTTCACATAAAATGTCTTCTTATTGGTGGGAAATTTGTCTAAAAGAAAACATATTCTTTTTTGGTCAACTATCATCCCTTGCTCTTCCCCTCCCCCTCATTTTCCTAAATATTTTGTCAGAATAGAAATTTAGGAGTTTTTTGGTGTCTCCAACTTATGTTCAGTGGAACAGAGATTGTATTTTATCTGTGGTTTTCTTTCCCCTGGCTATAATACTGGAGCTGATAGGTAAGTAAACATATATAGATATGTTGGTAGACATTAGGAATTAGAAGAATGTGGATTTGGAAAGAACGAATACTATTGACCGTTCATAACTTGTATTTAAATTTGAAACCTTAACTTAGCAAGTTGAAAGGGAATTCATAAACACATTGTTCTAAAAAAAATAAAAAACAGTTCAAAAACAAAAATTATGATGCTCAAGGCCAAAATGGCACCCACTTCCTCCTTGTATCATAAGCTCATCATATCCCCAAGTATAGAACATTAATAAATATTTTAATTATACATAGTCATCAACTCCTAGGTTAAAGGAGTGTATGCAGGATATTCAAATATACCTGTTAATTACAAACAAGTATTTGAAGAGGTCTTGTGACTAAGGATTCTTTTCCTTTTCAGAATATTTCAGGTTTTCAGACTGATGTCAGACTTGCTGGACTGGAGCCTGTGAGCACCTACTCGATTAGTGTGTCTGCCTTTACCAAAGTTGGAAATGGCAATCAGTTCAGTAATGTGGTGAAATTTACAACCCAGGAGTCTGGTTAGTCACAATTTCTGCCTCGGTGATGTTTGCTCTCATATTTAAGACCTTCACCGTCTCTCTCCGTTTAATAAAATGCCCCTAGCATTCTGCTCAAAGGGAAATTGAATTCCAGTGCTGAAGGTTCGGCCTGGATATATCTGAAATCTTATATATGTATCGATACACATACATTTCCTTTAGAACTGAGAAGGACAAAATTAAAGGGTAGTTTTTTAAGAAAGTGACAAGGTGGGACTTCATTTTATGGGGCTGCGAAGAGAAGGAAATGACTTATCAGTCACTTTTAATGCAACCACTTAAATTTTCATGAACTGCAAAAATAATTTTTGTTTCTTCCGGAGGTGAACTGGAAGATTTGAGAGGCAGGAGTCAGTGCTGCCTCTCCTCTTGTAACAGGAAACACTAAGAAGGCCACCAGCTAGTTGCTTTTGCAGCAACTGAACTATTTGCAAGACAATTGTGTGGACCACACCTAGTCTTTGTGTAGGCCATGAATAGTTCTCATTTATGAATTACTTAATGGTGGGTTAAACATGCCTCTTTTGTTTTACTAACTAGGTCATATATTTAAAGAAATCCCTCTTCCTTTTTATCTTTTTAATGATGATTACTGAATGAATGACAGATTCCTTTTCTTCTAAGTTCATAGCATCTCTGAATATACTTTTATTAATGAAAATCCAAACTGAGACAGGATGCTCATGATGCTAAGTCAGTAATTTTCCCATGAACTTACAGACACTTGAGAGTCTCTTTCACAGCATGCCCACAGACAAGTCAAATCCCTAGTATTACAGTGGATAAGGTTCAAGCTGTGCAATCAGTGTCTGAATTGGAATCTGAACTCTATGGCTCAGAGGTTGTGTAACCTTGCCAAGGACTCAGGACTCCTCTGAGCTTTTTACCTTCAACTGAAAAGAAACACACATTAGCTACATCCACTGCAGGAATGGTCCAAAATACTTGAAAAGATCCATTAGATTTTACCTATTAGAGCGTTTTATGTGCTGTTAATTCTGTGTAAATATTATTATAAATATCTCCTTATTTGCGCGAAGGAGCCATGATCCAGGCATAATAGTAGGATGCACCTTCAAAACTTAGTAAGCAATCCAACTGGAACACCATCTTCGTTGTTGGTAGGAGCTGGTGGTGGTGACTAGAGGGAGTCTGCATCATCCTGAATGAAAATATGTAAATATTTTGAACCTAGAAAATATTTATAATTATTCACACAAAATTAATAAAAGTTGAGGATTATCATATATAAACTACTGCATAAACTAATATTTCTAGCAGTAACATAAAGTTATATCATAAAGCATAATGCTAGGGCAAGAAAAGTAATAGAAAATTTTCATGTTCACGTATTAATTGTTTTATCATTTGTCTGGTGGATTCATAGAGTCAGTTAAGTAAACATTTCCTAAACCTTTGATTTGCATACGTCAGACACATCTTGGTACTACCTTTCTGAATTGATGTATTCATCCTACAGAAGAAAGGTTTATAAGAGAGAGATACAGTCATGTTCAGAGAAAGACTGTTGAGAAGCTATGGATTTCTTGAGTCTTCTTTAAATCACATTTGTGTGATAGGAACATCCTTTTGTTCTGCCTTGGACAGTTTGTAATCTGTGCATTAACCAGATGGTTGTCTTTTCCTTACCAGCCTCATTTTACCCTAACAATGAAGTTATGCTAATATTAAAACTAAGGGACATTATTGGGTATTGCCTGGGAAAGTGGCTAGTGTCTCTGACATATAATCATGTTCATGGATGGCATATGTTCTTCACTCATTTGTTCTAGTAAAAAACTTTAAACAACCTTTCCAATGGCTTCTAAAATCGTCTGTGTTCTTTCAAAGAACTCCAATAAAACATACCTGCTTTGCTTTCTAACACCACTGTTGAGCCTGGAATAGTGATGGTTGATTATTTCTGTTGAAAAACGTTCAGTAATAAGTATTGAGAAGGCTGCACAGTTATGATTAAGGAAGCTGGCATCTGTATACATTCCTCTGTTGAAGGACAACTGGGTTCTTACCAGATGGCTATTATAAATAAGGCTTCTATGAACATAGTGGAGCATGTGTTTTTGTTATATGTTGGAACATCTTTTGGGTATATGCTCATGAGTGGTATAGCTGGGTCTTCAGGTAGTACTATATCCAATTTTCTGAGGACTCTTTGAGGATGCCAAACTGATTTCTAGTGTGCTTGTACTAGCTTGCCATCCCACCAGCAATGAAGGAGTGTTCCTCTTTGTCTGCATCCTCGCCAGCATCTGCTGTCACCTGAAGTTTTGAACTTAGCCATTCTAATTAAAGTGAGGTAGAATCTCATGGTTGTTTTGAGAGACTGCCCCACCTGGGGATTCATCCCATATATAGACACTATTGTAGATGCCAAGAAGTACTTGGTGACAGGAGCCTGATATAGCTGTCTCCTAAGAGGCTCTGCCAGTGCATGACATACAGAGGTAGATGCTCTCCACCAACCATTGGACTGTGCACAGTGTCCCCAATGGAGGAGTTAGAGAAAGGACTGAAGGAGCTGAAGGGGTTTGCAGTGCATAGGAAGAACAACTATATCAACCAGCCAGCCCCACACACCCCCCTGAGCTCCCAGGGACTCCCACCAACCAAAGAGTACACATGGTAGGACTCATGGCTCCAGCTGTGTATGTAGTACAGGATGGCCGTATTGGACATTAATGGGAGGAGAGGCCCTTGGTCCTGGGAAGGCTCGATGCCCCAGAGTAGGGGAATGCGAGGGCAGGGAGGCAGGGGTGGGTGGGTGGGTGAGTGGGTAGGTGAGCACCCTTAGAGAAGCAGGGGGAGGGAGGAAGGGATAGGGAGTTTCTGGAGAGGAAACTGGGAAAGGGGATAACATTTGAAATGTAAATATATAAAATATCCAATTTAAAAAAAAAAAACTATAAGCAAATTGAAGAAGAAAGCTGGCATCTGTGATTGCCTAAGTTTGAGGCCAATGTGTTTTTGAGATTATGAGAATGTGTTGGCTGCTTGGACCTGGGAAAGCATTCCATTAAATGCTCAATATTGTAAGCATTAGCAATATAGTGGAGAACGTGGTCCATCAGTCATTTATGTTAAGAACTTGTTAGACATACACTGGAAAAGATGACATATTAGATTTGTAGTTTTTCTTTGTTCATGAAATCTCATCTTACCTCTTGCCTGCATGGTTGAATAATTTACTATGTGTGTATAAATTTTAACTTTGAGCAAACATTTTCCGTTTCAGCTCCAGATGCTGTACAGAATATTACATGTGTGGCACGTGACTGGCAGTCAGTATCAGTGATGTGGGACCCACCGAGAAAAGCAAATGGAATAATTATTCACTATATGATAACAGTTGAAGGGAATTCTACCAAAGTCTCCCCCAGCGACCCCACGTACACTTTCACAAAACTTCTTGCCAATACATCATACATCTTTGAAGTAAGAGCGTCAACCTCAGCTGGTGAAGGGAATGAAAGCCGTTGTAACGTCAGCACAATCCCTGAGACAGGTAACTGGTATGGAACATTTAACTAACCCGAAACAGGTAACTGGTTTGAAATAATTAACTAACTAGGCTGAAGTGGGTAATTAATAGCCATATGAAAAGAGCAGCTAACCACAAGCAATTAACAGACTTGAAGTAGATGACTAACAGGTAAACAGGTAACTAACATGGAGTGATCAACTACATGGAATGGATAGCCACTGGTAATATGAGACATTACTTTACTAGTTTTTAACAAGCAACTTATATAAACAGGGTAGCTATCCTAAAACAGTTTTCTAAGCTGAAACAGGTAACTAGTATAAAATGGGTAACTAGCCTGAACAGCTTATCAGTATGAAACTGGAAACCTCAAACAAGTAACTAGCCTGTTAGGTCTAACAGGAAATAGTATGAAACAGGTTCCTAATTTGAAACACTTAGCTACTTGTCAATAATACTATAGATTTGTAAACAATATTTACAGGAGTTATTTTTATTAATATGTCTATGTGGTAGGTATGCCTATTGATATTCATGTGTGTTTGTATGTGTCTGGTGATGCGTGTGTGAGTTCATATACTTATTTGCAGACTTGTGTGTGCATATGGATACCTGAAGCTAATATTGAGGCTCTTGCTTGATCTCTATACACCTTCGGTATTGAGTGATCGTCTCTCAATTGAACATAGAACTCTTTAGAGTGGCCAGCATGCTCTAGATTTCCCATGTCTCCTCCTCCTTCCAGACTCTAGGATTACAGGTAGGCCACCATGCTCAACCAACATGGATGTAGGTTCTACAGATCAAGACTTGGATCTATATTGAACGACAAGTATGTTTCATACTCAGCCACCTTCCCAGCTATCTTTATGAAGATATAAAAACCACATTTATGTGAAGATGTAAAAGTATTGCTTAAAAAACACAGCATATATTTTCTTAGCCTACCCTTGTGATCTCTCAGTACCAACTAAGCATATATTTAACCTTCTTCACCTTGATGGGAGGTTGAGAGGAAGAAACAGACAATTGTACAAATATAAAACCCACTAACATATTGACTGTGTTTTATCATTACTTAAACGAAGGAATTAACACATGAACTTTCTAGCATATATCTTCTTGCTAATTTATTTCTTGACATTCTTGGTGTTTCCGTGAACTTGCAAGGTTTGCAGTACCGGTTTGCTGGCATCCACTTTCTTTTCTAAGCCCTCAGATCTATCTTTCAGGTTATCGGAGTGAAAGAAAAATGTCACTCTACTCTAGTTTCCAGGACAAATCTGTCACAATTTCTCAGCCATGCTTCTGTATGTTGTAAGATTTGTCTTTTTAGCTTCTCCCATATTCTAGCTATTACATAAATAAAAAGCTGGACTTCTTCTTTGTCACATTACTTCTCTGGTTTTTGGCCCTCATGAGAGCTGTGATGTATCTTCATAACCATTTACTACTTCACATGCACATCATCATGGAAACTCCTATGAACCCCTGCCCCAGTGAAAGCCACATCACCTAGTTCAATTCCACATTTCTATCCTTAAGGATACAAACCTCCGAACTTTAAAAGACCCTCCTCCTCTCTGGTATCAGTATCTATTCAGTTTTACAACTTCTTTCAATATCCTTCCTTTGCAGGTTTGAATGGTTATATTAAAATCGCATCTCTTGCTTTTTAGGTTCCATACAATTCTGACTGGTGTGAGGTGGAATCTAAGCGTCGTTTTGATTTGCATTTCCCTGATGGCTAAGGATGCTGAACTTTTCTTTAGGGGCTTCTTGACCATTTAAGATTCCCTAGTTGAGAATGCTCTGTACCCCATTTTTAATAGTTATTTGGTTCTCTGGAGTCTAACTTCTAGAGATCTTTGTATATATTGAATATTAACCCTTTATCAGATGTAGGACTGGTAAAGATTTTTTTCCCCCAATCTGTAGGTTGCCATTTTGTCCTATCAACAGTGCCCTTTGCCTTCAATTTTATGAGATCCCATTTGTCTATAGTTGATCTTAGAGGCTGGACTGTTGGTGTTCTGTTCAGGAAAATTCCCCCTGTGCCATTGTGTTCTTTCTCACTTTCGCTTCTATTAGATTCAGTGTATCTGGTTTTATGAGCAGGTCCTCGATCCACTTGGATTTGAGCTTTGTACAAGGAGATAAGAATGGATCAAGTGCTCAAGTGCTGAGCCAGCACCATTTGTTGAATACACTATCCCCCCCCCCCACACACACACACACAGAATGGTTTTGGTTTCTTTGTCAAAGATCAGCTGTCCATAGGTGGTTGGATTCAATTTTGGGTCTTTGATTTCTAGTCCATTGACCTGCCTGTCTGTCTCTGTACCATGCAGTTTTTATTACCATTGCTCTGTAGTACAGCTTGAGATCGGGAATGTGATTCCTCCAGAAGTTTTCTTGTTGTTGAGTGTTGCAGGAAATAATATAAAGAAACAACATGGTTCCCAAGCTACTTTCTTATCTCATGGACACTCTCTGACTCAGAGCTCCAAAATCTCTCCACACAGCTCACTAAGTTTCCACTGGTGGGTTGTTACCATGCCAGCCCCATGCTTCAAAACCCACAAGGTCTTTGTGGTGTACATAAAGCAAACCCTGCTGTACCTTTCTCTCTTGAACAAAGACGAGCTGCTCTGTGAAGGAAAAGCGCAACACAAACTTAGTTCAGAAACAGTGGTAACTCATCACTGAGTACAACAACTAGAATCCTAATCTTGTAAACCTTATTAAATCTAAATTCTCTGGTGGCAAATCCTGATGGATCCACCATTGAAACCCCCATCCAAAAAGACCCCCCCCCCCCCCCCTGCTTCCTCTCTTCCCCTATCCAACATAGAAGTCCTGCCTACTCACCCAGTGACTGGCTCTTTTATTCATTAGGGGATGGTTCACAAGAAGTCACCTGAGTACATGATTCATTCCTTGATTGCAGCCCTTCCCAGGAGAGCAGAATTAGCATCAAAATGCAAGCAACCACAGGGCTGTCCATAACAGTTTAGAATAGTTTTTCCCTCCTGGGTTCTTTTGTTGTTCCAAATGAATTTGAGAATTTCTCTCTCTCTCTCTCTCTCTCTCTCTCTCTCTCTCTCTCTCTCTCTCTCTCTCTCCTTTAAAAATTAGATATTTTCTTTATTTGCATTTCAAATGTTATCTCCATTCCTCATTTCCGCTCCAAAAATCCCCATTCTATTCCCGGTCTCCCTGCTCATCATCCCACCCACTCCAGCTTCCCTGTTCTAAGATTCCCCTGCACTAGGGCATTGAGCCTTCATAGGACCAAGGGCCTCTCCTATTTATGTTTGGCAAGGCCAACCTTTGCTACATATGTGGCTGGAGCCATGGGTCCCTTACATGTGTACTCTTTGATTGGTGGTTTAGTCCCTGGGAGCTCTGGGGGTACTGGTTGGTTCATATTGTTGTTCCTCCTATGGGGCTGCAAACCCCTTCAGCTCCTTGGGTCCTTTCTCTAGCTCCTCCACTGGGAGACCTTGTGCTCAGTCCAATGGTTGGCTGAAAGCATCCACCTCTGTATTTGTCATGAACTGGCAGAACCTCTCAGGAGAGAGCTATATCAGGCTCCTGTCAGTGAGCACTTTTTGGCATCTACAATAGTGTGAGTTTGGTAACTATATCTGGGATGGATCCCTAGGAGGGACAGTCTCTGGATGGAGACAGTCTCTTCCTTCAGTCTCTGCTCCACACTTTGCCTCTGTAACTCCTTCCATGGGTATTTTGTTCCTTCTTCTAAGAAGGACCAAAGAATCCACACATTGGTCTTCCTTCTTCTTGAGCTTCATGTGGTCTGTGAATTGTATCTTGGGTATTCCAAGCTTCTGGGCTAATATCCACTTATCAGTGATTGGGTTACCTCACTTAGGATGATATTTTCTAGTTCCATCCATTTGCCTAAGAATTTCATAAATTTATTGTTTTTAATAGTTTAGCAGTACTCCATTTTGTAAATGTACCACATTTTTGTATTTATTCCTCTGTTGAGGGACATCTGGGATCTTACCAGCTTCTGGCTACTATAAATAAGGCTTCTATGAACATAGTGGAGCATATGTCCTTATTACATATTAGAACCTTTTCTGGGTATATGTCCAGGAGTGGTTGTACCAGCTTGTAATCCCACCAGCCATGGGGGAGTGTTCCTCTTTCTCCATATCCCTGCCAGCATCTGCTGTCACCTGAGTTTTTGATCTTCACCATTCTGACTAGTGTGAGGTGGAATCTCAGGGTTGTTTTGATCTGCATTTCCTTGATGACTAAGGATGTTGAACATTTCTTTAGTTGTTTCTCAGTCATTTGATATTCTTCAATTGAAAATTCTTTGCTTGGGTCTATACCCAATTTTTCAAGAGGGCTATTTGGTTCTCTGGAGTCTAACTTCTTGAGTTCTATTCTTATCTTCTTGTACAAAGCTCAAGTTCAAGTGTATCAAGGACCTCTACATAAAGCCAGATACACTGAAGCTAATAGAAAAGAAAGTGGGGAAGAGTCTTGAGCATGTGGGCATAGAGGAAAATGTCCTGAACATCAATAGCTTATGCTCTAAGATCAAGAATTGACAAATGTGACCTCATAAAATTGCAAATCTTCTGTAAGGCTAAGGAAACTGTCCATAAGACAAAATGGCAACCAACAGATTGGGAAAAGATCTTTACCAATCCTACATCTGATAGAGGGCTAATATCCAATATATACAGAGAATGGCTCTTTTTTTCTCTATGAAGAATTGAGTTGGAACTTTGATGGGGATTGCATTAAATCTGTAAATTGCTTTTGGTAAGATGGCCATTTTTGCTATGTTAACCTTGCCAATGTATGAGCATGGGAGATCTTTCCATTTTCTGAAGTCTTCGATTTCTTTCTTCAGAGACATGAAGTTCTTGTTGTACAGATCTTTCAGTTGCTTGGTTAGAGTCACACCAAGATATTTTATAATATTATCTGTAACTTATCACAAGTTAGAATTTGTCTTTCTCTAGCTCTATGTCCTTACATACCTTCAGCATCTCTTCCCATATAGTTGATATGACTAATAAAACTTTACTTAATACAATAGACTTCATCTAGTAATTTTAGGAAACATTAGCTAAGCACCTACTACAGAGTGGCAAATTTCAGCTCAAATGTGGCATCTTTAGTAAAGCTTTTATTAACTTCCCAAGCTTTGGTGCTCCAGTCTCCTGTCTTTTTGCATCAAAACCTCAAGTGCTAAAGTATTGGACTCCATACATCTGAGCATACCACAGGCATTGCCACCCCTTTAAATTTTTTGAAGTGGTGGGCTCGAGTATATGGGTATGTCAGAGAACAGATGAATAACTTCACACATGTCCAATAAGGGGGTGACAAAAAATTTCACAGTGGGAGAAAAGCAGATTATTGCTAATAGAAAAATTATTTTCATGTCCACATAGGTGGTCTTTAATCAGGAAACAGCAGGTTAAAAAATTTCTTTAGGAGTGGAGACAGGTCTTAGAGAATGAGAAAATAAGGAAGGAAGTATAATGATTTTAAAATAAATGAGAAGTTCAGACTCTCAGAAACCAGTGTGTTAGTTTTTACATCATGTTATGAACTAAAGCTACTCAAGAAAAAAAACAGATATTCAGTTATTAGAGCAGAGGTACAGCCAAGACTTGGTGTATATACAGCTATTAGATATAGAGTTATTAGGTATTATAGCCATTAGATACACAGCTATCTTACTTCAGAGTACAGATCTTCGTCACATTTTGTTTTTATTTAAAACTTTGAATAGATCTTAATTCAGCTTTGGAAGTTCACCTAGAATGGTAGGAAATAAAGATGTAGTAGTTGGTCATTGGCATCTTGGTTGGTTTATTGTACTCCCATTACGAGAGTTTGTTCTTTTGACCCCTGGGTCAGAATGACTAACCATGAAACATTGCTCCATACTTCCAAAGTCAGAAGTTTTATATTAGCACCCGTTTTGCTCATTTAAACGCATAACATTGTTAATAATATGCTTAATTCTGCTTTTTGCTCTTTACTTAGATCATGTAGTTTTGGTTTTGTTTAGTCAAAAATTTTGGCTGAAGGATTTTGACATTCAGGCACTTTCATGATTGTAGGAGGAAGAAATGATTTGCATTGTTCTGGTGACTTCTCCTCCACTGCTGTATATTATTTCCACATGCCATACCTATGAGACTAAGCAGAGCTGTCTCCTCCCAGGCAAATGCAAACTTTCTTGTAATTGAGAAGAGTCATTCGGATGAAATATTAATTTCTGCTTCAAAAGTACTTTTTCATCTTTGAAATTAGATGCTGAATCTAGTATATAATTATATTTATGATTACTGTCCTCGTTAGGTATCTAATTTTTTTATCAGGACTCACATGAACTGCTTGTTGATGAGATGTTCCTAAGTGCTAGGAACTCATTGTTCAGATGGAAGCAGTTTTATAGCTGTTGCAAGCTTTTAATTTATGGTGGGAAATTAGTCACAGTGTGCAGCTAGCTCTGCGTCCCAGACTCTGCTGTTATTCCTGACATAAGAAGAAATCAAATTTGGTTCACTCTTACTGCTTGGTGTTAGACCCCGACAGACATTCTTTCCAGGGCTTTCTCTCTTTCCCTCCATCCCTCCCTGCGTCCTTCCCTCCCTCTCCCCACTCTCTGTGTGAGTGTGAGTGGGCGTGTCAGAGTGAGAGGACAATCTCAGGTGTCACTTAGCAGGTGGGTCCACTTTGTCTTATGAGGCATGGTTACTTACTAGCATGGAACTTCCCCTGTAAGCCAGGTTATCTGTGTGCAGTTCCCATCCTCCTGTCTCCACCCCTCAGCACTATGATTACGAGAGCACTCTGCTTTGACAAAGCACATTTATGTTGAGGTTTTAAAGTAGCCTGTAAGGTATTCAATATCATTATGGCATTTCATTTCAAAAATTGTCTTTTAGACTCCCACAATGCTTTTAACCCTGCCCCTTGGCTTCCTATTGTAACACACCCCCAATCTCTGCTTGCTCCATCTGTCCTTATGTCAGCTCTCTCTTTCTCCTTCCTTCCAGTTTGTAGTTGTAGGCAGTGGGAAAGTTGGAAAGTACAAATCTGCCATCTTCCAAGTCCATCCAAGGGTATCTTTTGAAATTCATTTGTGTTGGTCTCTACCCATTCCAGTAGATACAACTTGATGGACTTAGGGTGCTGTATGAGGGGGCCTTTAGAGAAGAATGAAAAAGCAGATATATCTATTGTGCTTTATATTTTTTTAATGATACAATGTTTGATCTTCAGTAGATTTAAAAAATGACTTGAGCAATTTTGCTTTGTAAGCAGGAGGAAGGAAGCCAAAGAAATGGGGTTCATTCTACATTGGTTTCTGTGGATGACTTTGGCTTGGGTCTAGAATACCCCTCCTGCCTCATGAGCATCCCAGACCCAGAAATTTCAAACATTACTTGTATTTACTGGAATTGCTGGCCCATGCCACTTTACAAGGTAAAATAGGAGACGTTGGTTCTGTTCTGAGAATTTTCTCATTAGAAATCTAGAGTAACAGTCATACAGATGAGGATAAATATAATTTTGTTCAAATATGGTTTACAAACTTAGAACAATTTGTATTTTCTAACCTGTGCTTGACTTATAAAACATAAAGCACTACAACTTGATATCAGGATAGCTATAAAACCACTATCGTATTCTGAGAAATGTTTTAATGTTTCTAGACTTCTGCCACACACACACACACACACACACACACACACACACACACACACACACACACATATATATATATATATATATATATATATATATATATATATATATAACCTTGGATCAGTTCCAAAGGGGCAATATTTGATATTTTCAAATAGTCTTAGGTATCAAGTTGTAAATTTAAAAGTTCTTTTAAGCATGATTTTTAAAGAGTGAATTTGAGTTACTCTGTATAATTCCCCCCAACCTCCTTGTTACTCAAAGATCTTTCATTAAGTGAACTCCATTCTTGGCTTCCTCCGGGCTCCAGCTAAAGCCAGCTGTTCTTTGGGCCGTGTTTTAAGACTTATTTAGGAACTGGGACATATCTTATTACTTTATTTTCCATTCCTGATACTCTTCTTAACAGCCTTGGCATATGAACCTCCTCCCTCACTTTCTTCTCTTGTTCTTTTTCACTTCCAGTTTTAAGTTAGTGTGTGTGTGTGTATTTCTTTCTAGCTAATATAGTACTTGCCACTTTCAGAATCAATCTATTGTTTTTATGAGATTATGGGCTGCACAAATGACATTTAACAGTGGTATAAATATTCCTCACGTGTTCAAAAACATGAATTGAACACAGAAACATTTCAAAAGGAATGTGCTAATTTGGACTTAAAATCAATGTAATATAAATGATTTGAACATATAAGCCATACAAACATTAGTCATTACAGCTTATTATTAAATTTCTAGTACTAAAGTTCCTTAGATTACAGTAATACAAATTTAAGGAAGGATCTAGTTTTTTAGTGTATGACAATACATATTATCCAAAATAAGAGTCTTTTGGAATTCAAGTGGAATAAAAGCACCATTTCTTATTACATCAGTGCATTAGAATTGGAAATTGAATTTCACCATTTTTACTACAATATCAAGTAAAGTTTGCATTGGTTCTGTGATTAGAGACCTTATTAGGAAGAGTCACTACCTTAAAATTTACAGTATTGGAGGTACTAAAAATCTATATGACTTAATTAAATCTATGCCATTTAAAGGATGCATTAAAATTAGTGGTTAGTTTTGTGGTTTGTTACTAGTTATATTAATTCTATTACACATGTTTTTCTTTCCAATCTTCATCGTAACTTTACTTAATTGTGTCTCTGACCCAGGGTTGCTACAGTCCTGGCTGGTCTGCAACTTTCTACTTAGACCAGGTTGTCCTCAAAATTTTAACAATGTCCCTGCCTCTGTTTTCAGAAGGCTATGATGGCAGGCATGAACCAGCAAGCCAACCTTCTTATTTGTTTGTTTGTTTGTTTCTTTATTTGGTTTTTCAAGACAGGGTTTCTCTGTGTAGCCCTGGCTGTCCTGGAACTCACTCTGTAGACCAGGCTGGCCTCGAACTCAGAAATNCGCCTGCCTCTGCCTCCCAAGTGCTGGGATTAAAGGTGTGCGCCACCACTGCCGGGCCTACCTTCATTTTTATACTATCTGTATACAAGTATATTAGTGAAATTTTTATATAGGAGTTTAACATTGTTTTAAGGTGTAAACTCAAAATTTAATACAAAGTTTCTCTTATGATGTTATGTTGTTACTAATTAAATGTATAAGCCATGATGCCTAAGAGCTGTCTTGTGAATTATTGTCAAAGCAGTTTATATACTTCACCTGCAAATTAAACATAAATAATGATGTCCAAAGTTGTCCATGATATACTTAAGGTAGTCTCAGGTTTCCATTGATGTGGATATATTAGATTTATCTTAAAGCTCATGTTCTTTTTTCCTTTTAAAGTCTATATTCATAAAATGTCCAGAGGCATCAACAGCTATTATTTTTGGTGTCTATCAAATGTACAAATTAAATGTATTTAGGATATTTTTACTGAACTTTTATAGAAGAGCTTTTTTGGTTTTATAGTACTTTATGATTATGTCCAGTTTACATATAGTTAAATACACAAAGTTTAGTTGCAAAAGTTCTGTGAGTTTTGAAAGTTTCAAATACCCACCTACTTTACTACTTCCAGTCAGTGTGTAAACTAAGTCCTTTTTCCATATCTATTCCTCAGGGCAACCCCTGTCCTCATGGCCATCTATATAGACTAGCTCTACTTGCTCTTAAGCTGTATTTGCTCTTCCATGTCTACTTAGTCCTTTCAATGCCAATTAGAGATTCATATTGTTATGATTTCAGTAACATTTTTAGTTCATAAATTCGTTTCTATCAGAGAAACATCCCATTATCTATGAGTCATTTTTTTTTTTTTTGGTGGACATCCAAGCTGTTCTGAACTTAGTATCATGAATAAATTTCTGTACTTTCATGGATTTATTTTATTTATATATGAGAAGTCAGTGTTTGCAAGCTACTGTGAGCTCATAATAGTCTTCAAACTAAAACAGGGTCTTACTGTATAGCTCTTCCTATATATACTATACTATATAATTGTGACTGACTTGGAATTCACTATATAGACTAAGCTAGCCTTGACCTCACAGAGATCCACTTTCCTCTGCTTCAGAGTGCTAGGATTAAAGATAAGCCTGGCCTCCAATAAAGCAACCTTAGTAGTAAATGGGACAAACAATAATTGACCTTTGACCTTCGGGGTGTTTGATAAAATACTTTTAACTGTTACTATGATACTGCACTACCGCCAAGACAAATTAGAGAAGAAAGAATTCATTTGAGCTTCCTGTGACAGAGTCAGTCACTCATGCAGAGAGCCATGACAACAGGAACCTGAGTGTACACATCTGCATATGTGAGCATTAAGCAGAGAGAATGAACCCGGAGTGGAGAAAAGGCCTTAAGTTCTCAAATCCTACTTTCAGTGGCAAACTTATTCCAGTAAGATTACACCTCTCCAGCCTCTCCAAACACCACTGCCATGGGGGACCAAGTGTTCCATACTTGAGCCTATGAAGGCAGTTATTTAAACCACCCCACTATCAGTTATAAATATATATAAATTATTTATAGTCTGTCTAAAAATAATGGTTATCACATAAAAAATTAGTGTTTTACTTATTCACATTTTCCAGTTGTGTCTGGGACAGTACCTCAGTGTGCAGTCAGTCAACTGTCTATTCATGACGCCTCTGCTCCAGTCTTCCCAGTCCTGAGATTAAGTCTATATCAAACCTGGCATGAATTTCTGTCTTATTTATTTGCAAAAACTTATCAAGAGTGGCTCCCCCACCCCATTTTATAGATAGGTAAATAGGATATTTTCTATGTTCTGGTTAACTGTTACATTGTTTTCTAAGTTTGGATTACCTTACAGCATTTTATTCTTTGAACTTTTGTTGAAATGGCTCCTTTAACTGTAAGCCTTTTTTTGGATATTATTTCCTATACGTCACCATCCTATACTTTCTTCAATACAACCACTGCCCTCATGTATGTCCAGTTTGCATGGTTTTTGAGATTGCCCATCTAAAGTTCCTGTGGAGAAGCATTGTAAACCTTGCTTAGTCAACCATTTCTTCAAAAACTCCATTTATCACTGATTCTCATTTACTTCAGCATTATACCTACACTGCTTTGCTACCATGATGGTTGACCTCATATGCCACAGGAAGTTATTGTGATGAGACAAGGAAGTTACACAACTGTCTAATTCTTTGCCTATGTCTGAACTAAAAATAAAAATACATAATGAACAATAAATGAAGTAAAGTAAATGAAATAATAAAGTAAAGGTATATGATTGGTTACTGAATTTCTCATTGATCTGTTATTTAAGTAATGACTTCATGATGAGAGGTCCAACATGGGCACGTTTTATTTATATAATTATTCACAATTACCATATCATTGCAAGAAATTTGAATGCAGCCATAGAGGGAAACTAACTAAACTGTAGCAACAAAAACTCAAGCATACTGGAATAGGTAATGGGGATGCTGCCTTATCTCATTTGTGGAGGTTTCTATTCAAGTCAGACCTTCGGGATAGCATTTGAAATGTTAATGAAGAAAATATCCAATAAAAAATAATAAAAATAATTGTTATTTAACTTCAAGTGCTTAATGTTTTAAATATGAAGTTACAAGAAATCCTTGCATGTATTGGAGATAAGTCTTTTTGCTAGTCAGCTATTTGTCCCTAGGGTAAATACCCTAATTTGACAACTTAAAAGAATAGGAATTTATTTTGGCTTATGTTTTCAGGGGTTTCAGTCCATCAGTACTTTGACACATTGCTTTTGGCCCATAGAAATGAAGAAGATCAAAGAAGGGAATTTGCCACTTACATCATGGCTACCAGAAAGCAAAGACAGAAAGCTAAAGGTTGAGTCCCAATGTCTACCTCAAGGGCATGTCTGCAGTGGCTTATTGTCACCTTTCTGTAGCACTATAGTCTGCAGACCACATTCTTAGCATATGGACCTTTTCGAGAATATTTAAGGTCCAAGCCAGGATGTATATTCAACAAGTACTACTTCCCACCTGATAGGTTGACTTTCTTTGATGGTTTGGGATGGTTATAATATATTATTTTACCTCCCTTTGAATACCTCCAATGTACCACTCTCTTTGCTTTCTTTCCCCTTTCTCCCCCTTTCTTTTCCCTTAGACGCAAGAGTTGTATTGTAGATAGATTTGTTGGGGCTGAGCTCTGAAACTCTGCATTTTGATCAGTTGTGACTTTTCTTGTAGTCTCTGTTAAAATGAGCAGCTTCTTTGAGGAGACATGAAAGCTACACTTCTCTGTGGGTATCAGGATAAATATTGAGAATGTTAGGTGTAGATTGGGCTGGTTTAGTCCTTGTGGTGGTTAGAGGTTCTCTGCCAAGATCCATCACAAACTTAACTAGCTCTAGGGAGTTGACTAGGCATCCAGGCTCAGAATAGCTAGTTTCTCATTTCTCTCTTGTTAAGCAGGTTTTAAGTTCAATTCAAGAGCTGTTGATTACTACCACTATGTTCATAGCAGCTTTATTTATAATAGCCAGAAGCTGGAAAGAACCCAGATGTCCCTCAATAGAGGAATGGATACAGAAACTGTGGTACATTTACACAATGGAGTACTACTCAGCTATTAAAAACAATGAATTTATGAAATTCTTGGGCAAATGGATGTATCTGGAGGGTATCATCCTTAGTGAGGTAACCCAATCACAAAAGAAGTCACTAGATATGCACTCACTGATAAGCGGATATTAGCCCAGAAACTTAGAATACCCAAGATACATTATGCAAAACACAAGAAAACCAAGAAGGATGACCATTGTGTGGATACTTCATTCCTCCTTAGAATAAGGAACAAAATACTCATGAAAGGATATAGGTACAGAGACAAAATTTAGAGCTAAGATGAAAGGATGGACTATCCAGAGACTACCCCATCCGGGAATCCATCCCATCATCAGCCACCAAACCTAGATACTAATGTTCATGCCAGCAAGATTCTGCTGAAGGGACCCTGATATAGTGGCCTCTTGTGAGGCTATGCCAGTGCCTGGCAAACACCGAAGTGGATGCTCACAGCCAACTATTGGATGGAACACAGGGTTCCCAATGGAGGAGCTAGAGAAAGTACCCAAGGAACTGAAGAGGGCTGCAACCCTGTAGGTGGAACAACAATATGAACTAACCAGTACCCCCTGAGCTTGTGTCTCTAGCTGCATATGTAGCAGAAGATGGCCTAATCGGCCCCTTGGTCTTGCAAACTTTATGTGACCCAGCACAAGGGAAGGCCAGGGCCAAGTAGTGGGAGTGGATGGGTAGGGGAGCAGGGGCAGGGGGGTATAGGGAACCTTTGGGATAGCATTTGAAATGTAAATAAAGAAAATAATAAAAATAAAATAAAATAAAATAAAAACAAAACAAAAACAAAACAAAAAAACAGTTCCTTTAGGGCACAACTTGAGTGCTGTTCATTTTAGCTGAGAACATGGACCACTTATGAACAGAGGCCAGATTCAGGGTAGGGAACTTCAACTGTCTGGCCTTCTCTGGGAGATTCATCTCTGATATACAGAGAGAACTGGAACAAGTCCTGAGACTCAGAATTTAATTGTATATCAGATTCTAATGAAATTGAGATTCTAGGAGAAGAAAGAGCTCTGTCAGAATTTTTATGCACTAGAAAGTAAATTAATATACACAAATGTAAAAGAAAGTCAAATTTCCAATTGTTTAAAAATAAAGCCTATGGCCCAAAAATACTACAAAGAAAAAAAAAGAACAATGGGCATATTCTGTATTGTTTTTTTTTACCTCTGTAGATTTTTTGACAAACAGCTCATGGGATGGTATTGAATCATGGTGCTAGGAGTTTTTCCTTCTTTTTGTGAACGTGCTTGTAGTTGTGTGAGCTTTTCCGTCTCCCATGAACTTAGAATGCTTCAGAGCAAAAGAGGGCATCAGGTCCCCTGGAACTGCAGTCATAAACAGTTGTAAACCACTATGTGGGTGCTGGGAATTGAACCTGGGTCCACTGGAAGAGCAAACAGTGTTCATAACCACTAATCTTTCTCTCCAGCCTGGCACTAGGATTGTTGCATGCATAGATAATCCTTATCACAGAAGACATAACGTTCTTATCACAGAAGACATAACGTTCTTATCACAGAAGACATAACAAACAACAATCCTAGTGCCAGGCTGAGTGGTATAAAAATATCCATGTATTTGTATATATTATTTGACATTCTGTTCATAAATATTTTGGTAACTAGAGATTCTTTTGATAGTTTCTTCCCTCTTACTCTCCATCTTACTTATCATAGGCTCCCGAAGATTTCAAATTCTTAATTGTCTATTATGAATACTTTCTTACAGTTTATACATTTGTAGGCCATCTTTTGTATGTACAACTTTTAATCAATGTTTCTTTTTGTAGAAATACAGGTCTCAAAAGACAGATTTTTTTTAAAAAAAATAATTATTCAATTAGGACTAGTGTTGTGGCACACGTCTTTTGAACTCCATTCATTCAATTACACATGGATTTTGTTTTTCCTATTATCCCTTAGTTATACTAATAATCATTAGGTCTCAATGTTGGCCAGGGATTATGGTTTAACCTGAGCCCCTTCTGCCAGTTTTCTTATTCTATTTAACTGGCCATTGAAGATTGACATAAGAAAACAACCAAGTCTTCACCACCTGGCGCTCCGATACTCTAAGTATAGAACATTCATTCACTATCATAATTCAGTTGCTTATACATACACAGATATTTCCCAAGTTGGATTTACAACAGCCTCTTTCACACCAAAGCTTTTCCTTCCAAAAAAAAAAAACCCTCTCGTTCTGCTGACAAGACATGAGCCAATATTTTATTTTTGTACACACCTTCAACCAAACAGACCCCTACAAACCCCGATCCCTTTCTAATTTGATCACTGTTGTCAATAGTTAAACTTGATATCTAGGTACTATAGGCATGATCTTACAAGAAGATTATTTGACTAAGACAATTTGTATCAAAAATACTATTTTAATAGATACTCTCATGCTATGGCTTATTATAGAGCTGTAAAAGCTAATGACTCTATAAACAATACTACTTATTTTACATCCACACTGGATATTTTTAATGACATTTTTATTCTATTATTCTCCAAAATCTGACTTTCTTCTCAGAAGTTTTATTAATATATTTTAATGTAGCCATGTGCTCAACAATACTTGGCTTAAAGACTAAAGGTATTGTAGCCAAATGCCATGGGAACCTGGACCATAATTTGCCCGTCTATCAATGTGTGTACTAAAGAGATCCTGCAAAGTTTTTAGTGAGTCTTTTCTCATTGTGGATACTTTATAAGTTCTCTTTCCCACTGTTTTAATAAGCTGTTGAAAATGATTCAATTTGGTTTACTGTTCTGAGTCTTTATTCTCACTATGTAGTCTTATCTAGACGATGCTTGTGTAGCAGATCTTGTTAAATGTGTGCTGATTATCCCAATATCTCAAAATTAAGCAGACAAGAATAGTGAAGTGAGTATTATAGCATGACAAGTAGTGAAAACAGTATGTTTACTAAGTGGAAATATTTTGCATCTGCCTACACTGAGAAACATAATGAGAGCCAAATTAAATATGCTATTTACTCTATAAAGCTCTTATTAAGACGTTCTTCATTGCACAGTAACTCTTTATATGATCCTGTGGAAGATATATGTATATATGTAAATGAATTATAATTCAGTGCCAGAGATGATTGCATTTTTGTTCATTTATTTTATCTTTATGGTTATGAAGATTTATAATCTTGATTTTATCTTTGTATTATTTTTGTATTAGAGTCAATTTCATGGTTTATTTCTGCAATATCCATGTCGGCCACTAACCTAATACTGAGTTCATTTAATTCACTGCATTTCAATTTTCTCTCTATGAAATATATCATCACAAACTTTGTATTTCCTCTTGGTGCTACTTATCATTATTCTTTATCATCATGATCTGTATTATATTATAATGTGCAACTGGTTTCTTCAAAACTTACATTTTGTGAGCTAAAGAGATGCCTCACTTGCTAGTTTTGTAGACGATCCAGGTTCAGTTCTGAGCATCCACCTAGCAAGTCACAACCACTTGTAACTCCAGTTCTAAGATATCCTATGCATTCTTCTAGACTCTGCAGACACATCATGCACATACATGTATATATACCTTTCAATAATAATACCATACCTTATGGTATTGTTTTTAATATAACCTTGTGATGACTATCTTTCTTCTACCTAACATGATTACCAGCCTGGGGAAAACATTTTATTGCCACTTATATGAGGCTATCCATATTCAACCTGCTGGAATACCTTTGCCTGTTTTCATAGACCCTTTAGTGTGGGTTCTTTAAAATGAGTTATTGTATGTAAGAAATATAAAAAATATATATTGAATATAAAAATAACCTATGCATTTAGACTTGTAAACTACAAAATTCATGATAAATATATAATGAAGGGTATTGATTAAATTCAAATCAGTGAAAAATTAATAAAATTTTAATCTTAGTATTGATCCATATGTGTTAGTTTTAGCACACTGATATTTTTGTGTGGTTATACTTCTGTCACTCATCGTTTAATATAGATCACATAAAAGTTTTAGAGACTAAACATTTCTTAACCAACACTGAAAATTATGTTAATTTTTATTTTTTATAGATACACTTAATTAATAAAAATATCAGATAGTGTAGACATCTATTTATTAAGATGCATAAAGCTCTAAAATACATAGTTAAAAATAGGGAAGTTTTAAAATTTGATTTTGCCCATTAGTGTACTTAACTAGGTGATGAGAAATTAAATAAAACTACTACCAGAATCCTGCAAAAGAGGCTGGTTCCTAAGAAGTAACATTCATAAATTAACATAATAATTAAATTTTATATGTACTTTCATCCTCTCAGGAGAAAATGTAATTTAGTCCTTGAAGGCTGGGCAATATTTAAATCTGTATCAAGTTTTACATAGTTATACAGACTCTTCAATTCAAGTGTGATGAACATGTTTTTCTGATACAAATAATTTATGAATATAGCTGTAATTTCCTAAATACCTTCGCCATTAATGTTGATTGCTTCATCACAGTTCAGTCATGTTTAGAAAATCTAAGCAAGCTGTGTGATTTCTCCAGGAACCATGGCATGATGTGTTCAAATTAGTACCATCTGGGGATAGAAAGAGTTTGAGGTTTTTCGTCATTCTTAAGGAATGGAAATCTGATTCTCCATGCTAAAGTGAGTGTAATCCTCTTTGTATCTGTAATTCAATAGGGCAGTTGCCTTGAAATAGTCCAGTTCCATACACAGTTCATCAAAAGTGAAGAGACTGGGTATAAATGAGAGTTACTGCTGGTCACTGATGAGTATTTGTGAAGTTGTCCTGTGATGCATTATCCGTGCAAAGCCTCATCTATTTGGGGTCTGATCATTTCTAGTTCATCATTTCTAGTTCTATGTTTAATAAAAAGAAAAAAATGTGTGCTATATTTGATGCTATGTCACAATTAAAGGACCATTTTAATGTTATAATTTATTCTCACAAATACATGCTGAGTATCCACACTGCCCAGGGTTGAGTCTGTGTGGCTGTCTGAAGGTTTGCAACAGAACAGGATTCAGCATATGAGCATGTGTTCCCCCGACCAAAGTAAGAAAACCCCATACCTGGGCTTGGTTTCTTTGTCAGAAAAAGTATGGCTCCGTTTAAAATTTCTTTCTCTGGAATACTAGATTCTATGAACCAGTAATTTAATGAAATATTTATTCTGCATCAAATTTTGTTATTGAAGACTCATTTCCTAATATCTGAATGTACTTGGCTCCCAAGGAAAATAATGCAATGAATTTGACAAAGGGCAATGGAAACTTTAATAAATTTTTTTAAAAGTATCATCTCTTTATTTTACTTAGTCACAAACTAACACCTTTTATCAGTCTAGAAAGCTTCACATGTTTCTGCCTAGATGTCCAACTGTCTCTCTTTCCATTCTTCTTCTTGGACACCCAATATTTTCAATATGCCAAGTTCTGTTTTCCCTTTGGGTCTTATTCTAACCTGATGCTATTCATACAACATGCTACTTCTCATTTTCTACTCTCTTACCAACTCGTCTCTCATCAGTAGAGCTTATTCAAGCCATCTAAATTAAACCTTATCATATGTGTTCATTTAATTGTGTATTCAAAAATATGACCTAGCCTAGGTCATGGTAGATATGAGCCAATATCTACAGTGATATTCTATGTGTTTGGTGGCTTGTCATATTTTATCATTATTATTTAATATTTTGTTGATATATGTACAGATGCAATTTTTCTAGATTTTTTTTTAGCTTTGAGGTTATAATATAATTTCATGATTTCTCCCTCCACTTACCCCCTCCAAACCCTTCCATATACTCTTCCTTGCTCTTTGTCAAATTCATGGCCTCTTTTTTCATTAATGAAAAAATTAATTGCTATTATATACATCCATATATATATATGTGTATATATATATATGATTATATAAATATACATATAACCTTCTAAATCTGTATAATGCTATTGATATGTATAATTTCAGGGTAGAGCATTTAGTATTGGATAGGTTTATCAGTGTACCCTTCCCCAGAGAAGACTATTTGTCCCATACTTCACATTCCTCAATTGCTTGTAGATCTTGGTGGAGAGCTGAGACCTCATGGGCTTTTCTGCTTTCTGGATGTTTTATACAGCTTATTAGAGTTAAACTGTGAGGGAAATAGACTACACGTTAGAGTGAATATTTAATGCAGACTTGAATGAAGGTTTGTGGGAAAGTATATATCAGATCTTAATAATAAAGGCCATACAAACCAATAGAGTTCTTTCTAGGTTCAATATAAAATGAAGGCCTACTTTAGATTTTGAGTTTCTCTTTGTTCTGCTATTTGAATCAGGTGATGCACAAATGATGAATGATTATTTTGTAGAAGAAAATGGTGCTGGATTTCCATTGTTATATAATAAATTATCACCATCATGGGGAGGCAGGAGCAGAGGTGTTTTGTTTTAGTGTTTCCGTTTAAACACTGAATCTATCTCTTACTTCAGTTCTCTTCTTTACTAGTCTATAACAACCAAAGAAATTGTTTTACTTTTCAAGAACTCATGGTCGGGTCGACTGGATATCATTTTATTTTAAAATATGTGGATGTGGATGTGGACTCTTAAAGCAGCAGGGTTACTCTCCTTTCCCTGGATCAGTGTTTGGGAAAACAAGAAGCCATGTGTGTAAGCAATCTTATAGACCTTTACATATAACAAGACAAGTTGACCAAGATCACTGGTGTCTAAGCTTCCTTCTAATTCTAAAAGTCAATCATTTTGCCATTCATTTCCCTCTCTTAGAGATTTAAGCAACAATGAGATAAAAATCAGAGCTCTTATAGATATCAACCTGCTTGAGTGTGTCAAGTTCCAGTAGAACTAGGTGTCTATTAAGGCTACACAAGGGAGTCCAGTTAGGGGCAAAGGATCCAAAGGTAGGCAACAGAGTCATAGACAGCCCTTGCTCTAGTTGTTAGGGGACCCATATGGAGACCAAATTGCACATTTGTTACATATGTGTGTGGGGCCTAAGTCTGTCCCATGCATGCTCTCTGGTTGGTGATTCAGTCTCTGTGAGGCCCTGTGGACCCAGATTAGTTGATTCTGCAGGTTTTCTTGTGGTGTCCCTGATACCTCTGGCTCCTTCAACCATTCCTCCCATTCTTCCACAACATTCTCTGAGCTCTGCCTAATATTTGGCGATGGGACTCTGCATCTGCTTCCATCAGCTGCTGGATGAAGTCTCTCAGATGACAATCACATTGGGCTCCTGTCTGCAAGTGTAACAAAGTGTCATGAATAGTATTAGGGGTGGGCTCTCTCTCTTAAGGCTTTGGTCTCAAGGTGGACCAGTTGTTGGTTGACCATTCCCTCAATTTCTGCTTGCTCTTTATCCTTGCACATCTTGGAGTCAGAACAAATTTGAATCAAAGGTTTTTTGAGTGGGTTGGAAGTCTTTTGTGGTTACAGGAGGTGGTCATTTCAGGTCCATAACTCCTATTGCTTGGAGTCTTGGATAGGAACACCCTCATAGATTCCTGAGGGTTTCCACTGCCCTGGGTTTCTAGCTCATCCCAGAGATGCTCCTGCCACTCGTCCCCCTCATTACAGTTTTCTCTCCCAATTCTCTCTCCCTCAGTCCTCCTCATGCTAGATCACTCCTATTCCCCTCCCAACCCTTTTCCCACTCAGTTATCTCCCTCCATCCACCCCCAAGGAGGCCTCCCCTTCTCTAAGGAGAAAGGGAAAGGGGATGGGGGGATGGGAGGAAAGAGGGCAAGACTAGAGAGGAGGGAGAGGAAGTTAAGTAAATGAATAAATTATTAATGAAAAAGATCAGAGCTCACCCCTGCAATGGACTTCTAACTTCTTTCCTTGACAAATCAAGTATTATTATAAATTTTTTGTCTTCTCAGGGATAAGTACAGGACTGCACTTGTTAAAATGTCCTTTCTGACTAGTTCACTGTGACACTTTAGTAGCTTTTCATTGCAACACAAGCTATTTGTGAGCCCTTCAAAAAAACTCCCTGAGCCCTTGTGCAATTCTTCTATTCTGCTGTTGTCAAAATTAGATCAAACTTGACTTAACAATGGTGATATCTCCATCGTCACAACCTGAGAAATTCTGTCCCATATGCTGGCTCTTCTCTGGAAACTTCTCCTGAGCCGTCAAGACATTTGTACTTCTCTGCTTTATGTTAGAAGTTTTTAAAAATATATAGTATGCTCAGGTGAACTCAGTTTAAAATTAGTCACTGAAAGATTTGAGTAAGTTGTGGAATTGCTAACTTTTCAAACAATTCTAAAGCACTGCTTCACTTAAAATATATTTCTTCAGAATATTTTCTCTGATTGCTTGTTGTTCATAATATGTAAAGATTAAACATAGTGGGTTATATGTAGCATAACAAATATTTTACTGAGCATATGCTATTTTTGAAGTAATACTTAAGCAATAAGTTTTGGTGTTAAGTATTAGTATTTGAAATTAATTGAAGCAGATTCTATAACTTTAAATAATGCTTTTCCAATAATACATATCCTCTATTATCTACATTTTAGTACCAATACATAGAAAGCAACTTACCTGAAGATGATTTAGTAAAAATTTAAGAATCAAATAAAAAATTTGCATTGGCTTTCAGTGACACATGTTATGAATAATTCAAAACTTTAAGACATCCAGCATCTGTGCCGTTCTACAGAACTCCACACTTGAATATCTGTCTGTCATTTCTCTTTTGTGTTGAGCATCTGAGAGGAATTTCAGAGTTATCATACTAAAAAAATAAAAGCTTGTTCTTGGGTCCCTGGACTCAGTCCAGTGGTTGGCTGTGAGTATCTGCATAGGACTGAGCCTGTGGACCCCAATGGCAGAGTTAGGGGAAGGGCTGAAGGAGCTGAAGGGGTTTGCAACTACATAGGAAGAACAACAGTATCAACTAAAGGAGCCCTCAGAGCTCCCAGGGACTTGCTGCATATATAGCAGAAGGCAGCTTCATCTAGCATCAGTGGGAGGGGAGGTGCTTGGTCCTGTGGAGGCTTGATGCCTGAGAAAAGGGGGATGCTGGAGGAGTGAGGGGGAAGTGGGTGGGTGGGTTGGAGAGGACCCTCTTAGAGGCAAAGGGGACAGAGATGGGGTGAGGAATTCCTGGAGGTGAGACCTGAGTGATAACATTTGAAATGTAAACAAATGGGGATGAACCCTCATAGAAGCAGGGGACAGGGGAGAGGATAAAGGGTTTAACTGGGGCTGGGGGAGATAACATATGAAATGTAAACAAATAAAATAACCAATAAAATAAAATAAATAAAAGTAAAAAAAAAAAAATGCTTCCTTCTTTTGTTCAAACATTCCTCCTTGCCCAGAACTCCCTCCCATCTTTCGATTTGTTCTCATCTTTCAACTTGCTCAGTTGCAAGGCCTAGGAACATCCATTTCTCCTTCCTTTTGTCACACCTTTCAAGTCACACATGATGTAATCCTGTCATCTCCAGTTCAAGGCATACTCCAGGTCTGACACCTTCCACTCTCATCTGAGTCCAGGCCACTGGCGCCTTTTGCATCTATGTTACAAAGCCTGCTCATTACTTCCCCCTTCCCCACTTTGTCTCCCCTTAACCAATGTAGTGGTTATGTGGAAACCCACGGGAGCCTGCCATTCTTCTGCTCATGCAAAAGCCATAACAATACTCTGCAACCATGCATACAGTCTGACCTGCAGCTCTCAGAGTTTCCCTCCTGCGGGCTACTCCCTGCTCCTTGTTATTTTACAAAGAGACAGGCATCATCTCATCAGAGGCACTTTAATCAATGTTTCCTCCATCAGAGGTATTCCTTCTTGAAATGTTTTCACAACTCCATCCCTTCCCTTTATCAGGAACTTAATATCTTTTCATTTGATAGGTTATTATCTATGACACCTTCTTTTATTCCTCCCTTAGTTACTTTTTCCTACATCAATGGTTGCCTTCCATTTTACGTGTGCAAAATGTGTGTGTGTGTGTGTGTGTGTGCATGAATGTGCACTGCTTGTGTCCCTGGTGCATGTGAAGACCAGGAGAGGGCACCAGATCTCCTGGAACTGAATGCAAAGAAGGTAGTAAGCAACCCTGTGGGGTGCTGGGAAGAAAATCAGGGACTTCCATGGGAATATCAAGTTCTTTTAACCATGGGGTCTTCTCTCCAGCCCCTACCATATTTGTATCTTTATTGTAAATACCCTTCTTTAATATAAATTGCGCTGAGAAAAGATCTAAGTCTTGTTTATCACAGTTTTGGCACCCGACGTATGATCCAAAGTAGTAAGTGATTTTTACATATTTACCAAATATTTTACTAATTTGACATATTTAGTAATGAGCAGGTTGCTTGAGCATTTGTTAACTTTACTCTTAAGTTGAATAGTGTCATAATTTCCATGAGTCATGCAATTTTGAAATATCATTATCAATCTTTTTATGTCCTCTTTATAAGGGTATTGAAGGTGTACATGGGCAGGCACGCTTGAGAACACTTACAGGACTACACAACATATTGATCTTTCATAGTTTCAACTATAATTTGCTCTTATTACTTTCCAATAAATTTATAATAAAAACATGGTTCCCTAACAGTGGGTTTAGAGTCCGATAGGTAGTTCCCAGTCAGGAAACAAAGGGTTGTAGGGCTTCAATAAGAACACACAGCTGTGACAATCTATTGCTACCATATTCCATACATTAATGCCACTGTGTTGGATAACAATACAGAAAGCGTCAATACGTGATATAAATCACATTCAAGTAATTATATAAATTCATTAAGTAAGATTGTTTATTTAAAATGGTTTTTCATTAAAGCTTACACTATAAAGAATGTGCTTACTGGGTAGGGTAGGGTTCAGAGTCAGGCTTGTGGGCCAGAAACTTGTGTCCTAAATCATCCTGTCTCTGGATATGCCAACCCTGGGAACATAGACACGTAGGTGTGGTGGCACACATGTGTAATCCTAGTACTCAGGAGTCAGAGGTGGGAAGACCCAAGAGTTCAGCTTTGTGGTGAATCTTGAGGCCAGCCTGGGCTGCTAGAGACTATGTCTCAAAACAAAACAAAACAAAAAAAACCAAGGAACCAATCAAAAAATTATGCTCAGGAAGTTATGGATTTCAAAGTAATGTTTATATAAATTTGTCTATGCTAGTGAAATGATAAGGGATATGGTCCGAACAATCCCAAATGGCTGTTTGATGAGTTCACAACACAATACAAAAAACTTCACACGAAAAGAAATAAAAAGCAATTTTAATAAGCAGAAAAAAAATGTGCTTACTGCTTCCTAGATACTTAAGTAAATAAATACATAATCTTTCTTAGGAACTGAACCATAAATATAAAATAGAGGTCATATCTAGGGAAATTCTAAGAATGATGTGAGCATATGATTATTGTTGTATCAGTAAAAATTTTCTATACAAAGCCAGAGTACTTTTCTATAAACCATTTCAGAGTGGGTTCTGCAGTCAAGTTAGAAATGAAAGTTAATCAAAATACTTGTCCTTTTCCTTTTTGAAATGATGGACCCCAAAGCATCAGCATGAGATTCGGCTCATTAACCTTGAAGGCAATGATCTCAGCGCTGTCATCACGTGACTGAACTCCATAGGTTGCATTGTAATGTCTGTAATTTTTCCCTTTACTTTTTAGTTCCCAGTGTTCCCTCAAGTATAGCTTTTTCTAGTGTCTGGTCAACTAGTGCTACTCTAACATGGATGAAACCTGACACTATCCTTGGATACTTCCAAAATTACAAGATAACTACTCAGCTTCGTGCTCAGAAGTGCCGAGAATGGGAGCCTGAGGAATGTGTTGAACATCAGGAAGTTCAATACCTCTATGAAGCAAACCAAACAGAAGTAACCGTGCATGGGTTAAAGAAGTTTCGATGGTATAGATTCCAAGTGGCTGCTAGCACCAATGCTGGGTACGGCAATGCCTCCAACTGGATTTCCACACAGACGCTGCCTGGCCGTGAGTATTGTCCTGACATCTATTCATACTGCCTTCTGTTATGCTATCTCCATGTCAGTGATTTCTATTTATTCCACTGTGTACAAAATTAGCGAAGGTGAAAATAAGTTAGTATGTAAATGAGCTTATGCAATAACACCTGTAATTTTTTACTTAAATAAAAATGAATGGAAATGTAAATTTCAGTGATTATTAGGGTTTTTTTTTTGGTAACTCCAAGAACTCTGTTTACACCTTAGAGTCTTAGATAACAACAAAGAATTATGGGAACACTCCCTTGTGGAATACCATGAAGCCATATTGATAGATATACACTCCCCTCAATTGATCTCCACACATTCACTTCACAGACATTGGTCTTTTTGTTTTTTCAGTAGTTTTCAAAATTATTTATTGAGTTCAGACCCACACAAGCATACATAACATGCACACTGTCTTTGTGATAACCCTAATGGATCTGGGCTTCTGGGGAAAATAAGTATTCATTGTCTGATACCTACCTTAATGTGTGGAAAAGTAAATATAAGAGTACAAGGAAGCATAATCACTCACAATATTTACATTTCAAGTCTTTCATACTCAGGGAAAAGTTCTTAAAAGGGTTTTTTTTTTTTAATTGTTGGATATACATAAATATTGCTCCAGGAACTTAAGTTTCATATTTTAAAATACCTGGCCATACTTAAGTAAAAAAAATTTTATTATTTATCCTGAATCTTATCTTCATAGAAATTTTGTAGATTTCTATGAAAATTGTGAAATGCATGATTCAGATGTATGAGTCAAGTTCTGAATGCCAGATTTACAGAGATGTTCTCTGAAAAGCCATCTTTGCCCCACCCAGTCCCAGCACTTTAGAGTAGATATAGCTTCCTAAACCAAGACAACTCAATGAAATATGACTTTTGTCGTAATTACTTTATACATAGTAACAAGATTCCTGATCAAAGCAACGTAAGGAAGAAGAACTTCTTTTTGTTTATGGTTCCACAGAGATATACTCAATATCAGGGGGAAGGCATGGTGGCAGACATTGGTGTCCACCAATAACTGGACCTTGTATTCTCAGCCATGAAGCAGAGCAGAAACTGGAAGTAGGCCAGGCTATAAAACCTCAAGACTAGTCCTCCAGTGATGTACTTTCCCCTGGAAAACTTCCTTCTAACAAAGGTTCCGCAACCTTCCTAAGAAGTGCCAGCTGCTGAGATGACATATTCAAACATAAATCTCTCAGGAACATTTTATATTAAAACACAACACTCTGAATACAGAATTTATAGTGTTATCTTTCTTTTTGATTTAGGCTCTTACTCAAAGATGCCTTTCAAATTAAAATGAAATTTTCTTTCACACGATTTTTAGTAACAAGTAGATACTGTTGTGGGCCTTTACAAATAACAGAATAAGCTTTTATCTAGAGTCTTTGTCTGATCTCCTGAATGTATCTCTTGTTACAGTTCCCTGGAGTGCCTGGCGTCATTTTTTGTCATAGTGATTAACAAATGTTGTTTAGTGTAACTCTACACTTGACGTAGAATCCCCAAACTCAGCTTTCAGCACATTGCTTTTCCAAGTCCTTTGGCTTCTGTTTCTGGAAGATTTTCCACTTTAAGTTTTCTATTTTTTCCTGACCTTTCTGTCCATCCTTTCTTAGACTGTCTTGCTTATATTTTATAATGTTTTATTAATTCTAAATCTTGTAATACCCAGACATTCATACTTGTTTCTTTCCTTAATCTGACATAGTTTCCAGAAGCTCTTAGCTTTGTCTTCTTCTGTCCTATGGCTTTAACTTACATATTGATTATCTTCAAATCTCTATTTAGAGTCCCAAAAGCTCCCAGGATCTGCAGATCAGTATATTTACATGATTGATTCCATTAGGCCAGTATGTGTGATAAAGCTCTCCAAATAAGTATAATCTAAACACCAATCTCCCCATACTCTTCTCTCTTACCTTAGAATATACTATTATTGATTTGCTAGCAGAAAATAAAAATCCAGATAGTGTTCTTTCCTCCTGACAACTGTCTGTAATTAATTTCAGTTAAGTACATTAACTTGACTGGCCTCCTGAGCAATGTGACTGACTATTTAATCTTAACGTAGAAGCTTGCAACCCCACCAGCAATGGAGGAGTGTTCCTCTTTCTCCATATCCTCACCAACATCTGCTGTCCCCTGAATTTTTGATCTTAGCCATTCTGAGTGGTGTGAGGTGAAATCTCAGGGTTGTGTGGTTTGCCTTTCCCTGATGACTAAGGATGTTGAACATTTTTTCAGGTGTTTCTCAGCCCTTT
>NC_034598.1:68435468-68490621 GCF_900095145.1 Mus pahari
GTGTGGGTTCATTTCTGGGTCTTCAATTCTGTTCCATTGATCTACCTGTCTGTCACTGTACCAGTACCATTCAGTTTTTATCACAATTGCTTGAGGTCAGGCATGGTGATTCCCCCAGAGGTTTTTTTTAATGTTGAGAATAACGTAGGTGACTCTTAACCACACTTTCTTACCTTTCCTTCCCACTCATAGTACAGTACTTTTAGAGCTAACACTCCCTGTTCTTTTAGGATGAAATGCTATACTTTGCCTTTTGTAGCATGAACAGAAAGAAATACTTACATAGCCTTTTACCTAACGATTTGTGTATAGAATTACTCAGTACAACTCAACTAAAAGCAGCCATGTAGATTTTTTATATCACCATATTACAGTGAATAAAAATTAGCTAGTTATTTTAAAACTATCACTTGTTGATTCTTACTATATCTTTATATATCTGGGATGATTTCTGGTAACAGTAGATACTCTATAGGCATTTCCCAACTAAATACAAGTTGACTGACTAAACTAAAAAGAAAAGGAATTATTTTTCCAGTGTGGGCGATAGTATGCCAGAACTAAAACACACGCTCAAAAGAAAATGAGAAATGTAGCAATAAATTAGATCCAGTTAACAATTAGTCAACAGTCATACTTATTTTAAATGCTGTGATTTGAGAACAAATTGCTATTATTTTTTATTTAAGTTTTTGAAAAGTTCATATACAAGCACGCTATTTACATCAGTTCTACCTTTCCTTCTCTCTCCAACTCCTCCAGGGTCCTGTCTGACTGCCTTTCTATTTCATGACCTCTTCTTCCATAATTATTTTTACATACACAGCACTAACACACACACACACACACACACACACACACACACACACTGACTCTGTTTATTGTTGTTATTATGTATATGTGTTCACTGTTGACCACTTGGGATTAGATACCCTATAAAAAAGCTTATCTCTGGAGAAAACTGATTCTCTCATTCTCTTCAAGCAGCCATTAATTGCCGATAGCTCTTCATTTAGAGGTGACATCTAAAGAAATTTCCCCATCTTCATTGGCATACCAACTGGTTGTCTTTATGGAAGTCTTTCTTAGGAAACCATAAGAGGTTTTATTGTTATAGCTTTCCTATCATGTCTACAAGACTATCTCATAGAAGCATCTTGGTTCTTTGGTTCTTAGGATCTATCCAAATGCTCTTGTATGGTGTTCCCTGATTCTTAGGTGTGGGCTTGCATTATAGATTAAACTAAGTGAGGTGGGTCACCTGTTATTTGCATTTTGGCCAGTTGTGGCTCAATCTGCTACAAAAAGAAACTTCTTGGTTGAGAGGAGAAGCAGAGCTATGTATAGATATAAGAAGAGGTATCCAGAATACTGTTAGAAATTCTTTTGGTTTAAAAAAAATGGCAAGAGGAGGTTTTCCTCTCAGGTCTCTAATCGCTCACAATAAAACTGAAAGCATAAAGAAATTGACATATAGTTATAAAAAGTGAAGCTCTGAATGTAAGGTGCTTCAGCTGATAGCAGTAGGAAGACTCACCAATTATGTTTTGATAGAAAATGGGGCATTCAACTCAAAAAATCAACTTTAAAGACCCAGAAACTATATGTTATTGGAAAAAGTACTACAACAATTGAAGTTGGCTTATACAAGATAGCTGAATGATAGGAATAGTGGAAAATTAGCAGAGAATATGTATTTTCTAGAGCAGCTAAGTTTCCTCTTTCCCAGCTATTAGGTCCTCTGATGTTTGATTAAAACAGCCAGGTTCAATCATTTTAAGTGAAAATGCTTAGGCTTTTACCTGTAGCTAATTTTTAGAACTTAATATATGTCATTTGGTTGTGTATCCCAAATACGTCATATCTAGTCTGGCCAGTGGATATGTCATTTGGTTGTATATCCTAAACACGTCATATCTGGCCTGGTCAGTGGCAACTTTGGGTTAGAATATGCCTGTCCCTGACTGTCTTCTGCTATGAAGGGTTGCATCCTGCATCCTGCATCCTGCATCCTGCATCCTGCATCCTGCATCCTGCATCCTGCATCCTGCATCCTGCATCCCATGAGCAGCTTGCTCATGAAATGCCTGTTTCTACCTGCTTACGGGGTCAGGAAGGATACCCTCCAAATGTACTGAATCTCACAGAGGCACTTAGGGGTGCTGTAGAATTTGTTTAATTAGAATAGAAACTATATCACATCAATTCGAAATGTGGAAAATAACACTAGAAAGTTGGATTCTTAACATTCCTTGTGCTGAAGAGTCTCTAGATGAATGCTATTATTCCTTATACCACTTATTGTCACTTCCTACCTGTTAAGAATTTATCACCGTATTAAGTTTGCAGAAGCATATCCAAAAAATGACATTCAGTTTGAGTATGTGTATGTATATATATAATGTCACATGTATATATGATATATATGTATGATATATATGTGTGTATATATGTGTACATATGTATATATATCACATGTATATGATATATATCATATATAGTATAGAAACATCTCACTAAAACCACAAACCATACTACATGCATTATATATTTAGCACATACACATCTTTGTTACATGTGTCATATATACATGAAATAACATTAAAAATAAAAAACATAAGAACAGTCAGATAAAAATCTTAAGGAATAGTTATATTTTAAGTAGTGAATTAAATCAATTTGGGGAATAGATAATTTTTGTCTATTATCATTTATATACCAAAAGTTATATATGTGTATGTGTATTTCAGCTTTGTGAAAATATATTATGTTCTTAGCACTCATAAAATCTATACCCTTTAAAATGAGGCATCCTTTGTGAATGGGAATAATAAATTAATTTTTAAAATTATGACAATGACTTTTTACTTATCCTTTATTCTAAGGAATATGGCAACTTTTGAAGCAGTTTTAATGATAAATAAATTTTAATTTCTGAATTACATATATGTACAGTAAAATAAAATTTTATATATTGTATGAAGCCAAGAAGAACTTGATTTTATTTTATATAAAAGACTGAAAGATGCTACATATATCATTGCATAAGAATATTCATGAATAATTAATGTGTACAGGAACTACATGCATGTTTGCATAGTGAATGATATTTAAAATGAAAAGGAATTTGAGGTAGACATAATGGTACAAACCTTTAATCCAGAACATGAGAAGCAAAGGCAAGTGTATCTCCTCTGTGCAGCTAAGAGCAGCCTGTCTACATAGTAAATTCCAGGACAAGCAGGTATACCGAGACCAGGGAAACCAGAAAAAAAAAAACAAACAATAAAAACAAATTAGAATGGCCATACAAAAATCTCTTTTACAGTAGTAAAGTTTTCAGTATTAAATAATGCTTAGATTTCTGTATATCAAAAACTAATAAATGTTTTATTAAAAAAATAACTTGGATAAAAATAATTAACATTTTATATTATCTACAATTGGAAAGTGGCATGTGTTTCATGACATCACTTAAGACCAAATATTTTGCTGCTTCGTGGTATAACTTAAGCCATAATATTTAACTGCATTCAAGGAAAAGAAACCAAAAGTAACAATATAAAAATCAATGTTTCAAATGAGTGTGTGTTTTGTCCTAACTGTGGCAAATAGTGCCTACACACTTATTGATCCAACATCTCACTAACACGTGGAGGTCTTAAGAAAGAGTTAGTGCTTGGTGGTTAGTCTGAAATTAAATCATTCAGAATCTGAATAACAAAAAAAGTCAAAATATTAATCGCAAGTGTGAAGCTTGTTTATATCATGAGAAAATGTTATTATTGAATCTCTCTGGGCTCATAAAGAAGAACAGGGCAGAAGTTCTCTGGAGCTGAGTTAGAATGCAAGTTGAGAGCTTAATCTGTCTTACTCTCTGAATGTGAATCTACAAATCTAAACCAGAGTGAACCAAGGAAACCATACCCAGCCAGTTCAACTGAAGGTTTCTCTCTCCTTTGTTCTCAGATCCCCCTAATCGAAGCAAACATGTTTTCTCTTTAAACCACCTCTACAGGAATAACATCTCTATTTCATCCTGTGTATATATAGGCACAGAGCACACGATTACAAGGGATATTTAGCTTAAAACATTAGCTTGCAGTTTATTCTATCTGTCCTTTTTCTCCTCTTATTTATGCATATCCTAAATTTGAGTTGTGGAATGAGAGAGTTTGGCATACAAGTTGTTACATCTTTGTACTCTTCAATAGGCATTCATAATATTAGGGAAATATTCAGCGCTAAAGAAGAGTGGGTGTGAAATCAGTACGGATTGAAATGGGAATCGCATAATGTGTATCTCCTATAGACCACCGGGACGGAGACTGTAAGGACAGAAAATTCCTGGGGTAGCGCTTAGGTTGTGAAAAACCACAGGATACCATTCTCATGAGGAATTTTAACTACCCAAACATCTGTGAGGTTAAAAAAATTCAACAAAACATGCCTCATCAAAGAAGTTTCTAAGGAATGTAACTTTACAAACTCAAAGGAAGAGAAGACAAGGAGAGGGCGGAGCACACCTTTGTGGTGGAAACAAATCGTGAACGGACTGGCGTGCATTTACTTTCCTGAAGTTAAGTTGTAAAATATACTTGTAAGCCATGTTAGAGCAACACAAATAGGAAGACACAGTGCCCCACTACTCATCTTTCCCCCCCTTTTTGTTTCCTGCTTCAACATACTAAACGTTGCTGCACACAGCCACCTAGGAATCTTTCTCAATTCATATTTTTGGCTAGCCTCAGTCTCCGTGAGTCATTACTGAGACCAGTGGACTTTCTTGCTTAAATCTTTCTTGTCTTTGTATTTAAATTTCTTTAGTGAAGTCTCTAAGAACATTCTTCATATTCATCTTTTAGATCAGTACAAAGACACTTGAATGTCTGCCCTATTTTCTAATTTTAACCATACCACTTCGATGCCAAAATAGTTTTGTTTGCCTATCTGTAAAACTTATCTTTCAGTAATTACAGTACCATTCATGCTTTATGCCCCTCAGTTTTATGTCCCCTCTCCTTCCCTCCCTCCCTCTCTTCCTCCCTCCTCTCTTTCTCTCTCTCTCTCAAAAAAACCCCCAAAACAAAAAACAAACAAAAAACACACCAAAGAATAAGAAATCAAAACAAATAGATGCTTAAAAGTAAAAGGTACACGGAGTCTGTTTTGTATTGACCAAGTACTTTAGGGAATAGGGCCTGCCCTGGAGTATAATTGGTATACCAGTAAGACTCCATTAGAGAAAACTGATTTTCCTTCTAGCAAGTATAAACTGTAAATAGCTTCTTTGTATAAACCTCCCCTTCCCCCTGCTGAGATGCTCTTGTGGTTTGAACATGTGCACATCCTGTGCACTCTCTCCCAGACTGAGTACATGTGTGCATTATTACCCTCTTGTGTCTAGACAGAACAGCATCCACTTCTGACTCTTTAAAATCTTTTGGGTTCCTCTGAGCTTTGAGGTGAAGGGTTTGATCTCACTTGGGACCGAGTCCCCCAAAGTCTCTTAATCTCTCCACACTGTCCACTTGTAAGTGTGTGTTAACTCCTGTCTATGACAAGAAGCTTCTCTAGTTAGAGTTGAGTGATGCCCTGATCTATAGATATAGTATTATGCTGCTAAGAATCATTGTATTGCTCTGGTCCTTTGGCTGAATAATAGTGATTTTCCTTTAGCACCTCTGACCTATCTATTTTCAGGTTCTTTGCTACTTTAGCAGTGTCCCACATGGGTTCCATCTTATGGACTGAGCCTTAAATAAAATGAAAACATGATTGGTTACTTCTAGAACATTTGAGCAGTATATCTTCTGGGCTGGTCTATGTTGTAAGCTGCAGGGTTTATAGCTGGGCGGTATATTACTTTTCTCAGGATGGCTGGGTAACTGAAAGCAAAGCTATATGTTCCCTTATTGTCCAGAACAACAATAGAAACCAGGATCTTAAGGCATGGTTATGTAATGTACTGACACAGCTGTAAAGACTGCAGACCTGTGCACCCATGTATCCTGTTCATCTGTAGCCTTGAGCCTGCAGTCTCCTAACTTTATGGGACTTGAAAAAATTTCTGGGTGAAATAAAAGTTCCAGTAGACAAATAATGGCTTGTACACATGCCATTTTAGCACTTGAGAAGTAAAGGCGGGAGATAGTGAATTTGACCTCAGTCTCCATATTGATTTCAAAAGAAGCCTGAAATACACAGGGTGACATATTCTCAAAATGGAAGAGGGTGGGGGAAAAAGGCAGTACAGTAACAGTATAGAAATTATCAAAAGTAGACTAATGCTAAATATTACTACAAAGAGCATCTGCCAAAATAATAATGGAAAAGAAATATCAGCAAGGTTATTATACATTTAAATATACTATCAGAAAAAAGATCTTTATGGATTATTAAACAATGTTTTCAGAATATAAATAAAAATATTTTTTAAAATCTCATATACATGAGCACATTATCTGCCTGTCTCTATAGCATTAAAAATAAAAGTGACATGAAATTATAAGAAATGTTACCGTGTGATAGTACGATTCCTAACTAATTGGTCTAAGAAAGATCTGAATATATTTATCTACATTTTAAACAAGTAATCCAGGCATCTCCAATGAAAGGATGGGGTGTTATACACATAGCCTCAAATTATACCTTGGACGTGTTTTAAGCCCTTGTTTTTTTTTTTTTAAATTTTCTTTGATGATACCCAAATGATTATCTTACCCAAATTATGCCTGTGAACGAATGAATGATGGAACAAAAGAGCCGTGTTTATTTTAGTGCCCATGTTCTATTCTGCTTATTATCTTACTTGAATAGTTTGGCATTGCTGAGATATCTCTTTCCAAGTCAGAATGAAATCGGGTACAATTCCTTATGCTTTCATGGAACATGAGACAGGAGGAAGCAACGATATCAGTAAAATTACTTCATAGTTTATCCATAACTAAGGTAGGTAGACTGCGATGTAGAGCACTCTTTGGAGTGACTGTGCTCAGAGGCATGAATCCCTAAGTGGATTACTCACTCCTAGCTCTTGCACAACTCTCACCCCAGCCTCCCTAGCAGTGGGAAACAGCTAATCAAGCTCTATATTACTATATTACCAAAGGTATGTTGACATTAGAGAGCAATGCTAACTAAATATTTTACAACAAATAACTGTCCTGGGTGCGCATTCATTAATGGCACCCTTCCCCAGGTTTCTTGATTCATTAATTTAAAGGATAGCATCAGTGGTTATTTGTTTTAGGACTATCATTGGTTGTATAGATGGTGCTAGTCTAGAGCCAGCATTTTACACAGTAATTTTATAAATATGAAACAATTTTAGAAAAAGATGTGTTGTTCCAAATCACTAATAGAATACCAGAATTTTTTTTCATTCACCTGGCAAAGCTAGTATGAAAATGGGATCTGTTTGTAGTTTGCATTTCTGTCACACCATTTCTTTTTGTAAACTGGTCTGAAATGATCACAGATAACACCTTTAAGAATTAAATGAGGTAATTATATGATAAAGTCTAAAAAGCGTGAATATCCATGAATCATGTCTATTGCACTTGCTGTATGGTGTGATTTGACAAATTCTTGGGTTCACAACACCCGCTCTTCATGGTGTTGCCTTATTGTGAATAACAATACAGCAAAATTAAGGTCTGGAAAATGGTGTGGAATATTCTCTATACTAACAGTGTTATCCTATTCTGACCAAGGAAATCCTGGGCTCAATGGAAAGACAATGAGTTATCATACACATGGGACCACTAGAAAGAGGCATGTAGTGAGATATTCTTACTGGACATTACATTGCAATAGAGTGCTGTGCTGCTTTTGACATTTCAGATCCTTTAAGATGCAAAGACTACACAGCCAACTAGATTTTCTCTAATCTCTAGAGCAACAGTTCTCAACATTCCTAATATTGAGACCCCCTCAATACAGTTCCTCATGTTGTGGTGACCCCCAACCACAAAATTATTTTATTGCTACCTTATAACTGTAATTTTTCTGTTATGAACTGTAATGTAAATAGCTGATGTGTAGGACATCTTATATGTGGCCCCTTTGGGTTTAAGACCACTGCTCTAGAGACACCTGAAGCACAAAGCTAATTCTGCTCTAACAATGTTAGAGATTGTTAATACCTTTGCAACAGAAAAGCCATAGATCTCATCACTTAGAGAGGGTGTGTGTTAGGAATCTGGTGATCCAGCATATCAGATTCTAAACTAACACAAACTGCCTAGGAGACATCTTTAAATAAAGTTTAAACTGAACTTGAATGAAAATACACATATAGAAAATTTAAATTATATTGCACAGAGTTCCAGAATTTTCTAAAACCTTGTGAGCTGCTGTCACATCTTATTTTTAAAGTATAGTATTTACCTATACTTTTAGGAAATTCATGCATATAGTGATAAACTTAAAACAACAATCAAGCATTTACTATAATGGTTTCAACATTAGTTGACGGCAACACACTGTACAAGTCTTTGAATGAGACAAAACAGGTAGCGTACTTTCAAACACACCAAAATGTATTGGTTCTTAAGGTGGTTCAGGCTTGGGGGAAGTCAAACTTTATATGGGCTAGGGAAAATGATGGTCTATCCAGACTCACCTTTCAGCTAACACACTTCAGCATGGAGACACAGATGGATGGGAAAGATGACCCTGACCCACAGAAGACCCGCATTCCTGTGCAAGGATAGAAGCATGACAATCAGGAAATGATGGTTGTTAGTTACAGAAAATGCATTATTGTGAAAACCAGGGCCAAAGTGCTTATGAGAGGAAGTGATTGGATTATAGGGGATGAGACTAAGGATAGATCATGCCTACTGAGTAAATTGCTGTGATTTATAAGACAAAGGCTATAGTGATATCTTGGCCCATTAGTGACTAGATTCATTTCACAAACAATCCTAAATCAGAATGTGACAGTTTACGGGGAGACGAACCATGTCTCCCAAGGATGCTTATAACTTACTGAGCTTTCAAACTGGTACCGTATGAGATCTTCATAGCTTTACCATGCTTGGCTCCTGTATTCTAGTGTTTAGCATTCCTAATGCTTATTTTGTATTCTCTTTTTATATGATGACAGTAATAGTTTATCACACACTGTAGTGGAAGAAGAAAATAATACTGGTATACTTTATCAGATACTTTTGACATTTTAATAAATGCTATAAGAAAGTTACCTAATAGGCAGTGAGATATTTGAGCACTTATATAGTTTAAAAATTAATAAAGTAATTAAATAGACTGTGATCAATGATTATAAAGACTGATCTTTCCATAGTGTATATATTTCTTTTAAATTTCTTATGTATTAAATAATTATTTTTTCATTTCTTCAGCATAATACACATTGTTATATATAAAAACTGTACTCAAGTATTTGTTACATATATATTTAATTTCATTTAATGGCTTTAAGAGTTCTAATCTTTTATAGCTCTAGTTGATGAAATATAAAATTTTTCACAGAAGTAGTTGACCCAGGTTACTTTTGTATAAAGCAGGCAATTTTATCATACAACTTACTGAAAAAGCAAATTTAGTTTAAAGTGATTATAATTTGATTCATAATAATGATTATTTCTTGAAAGGATAAACCTATGAAAGAACAACAACTTCAGAGAGTTCAAGAAATGACATTTCAGCACAGCTCTGCAAGGGATTGGATAGATTGCTTTAAAAATATGTTTGATCAGTGTACGGCACATAAAGTATTTAGTTGCCTGGGTGGGAAGATGTGTCATGAGTGATTTCTGAATGTCATGTTTCTCTCTGCTCTGGGGTAGCTGCCATTCCCTGGAGAGTTCTTCGATTGCTTTCATTAAAGGAATGGTTTCAGGGTTGACATTTTACAGTAAGAGATTAAAAAGTCAAAACCAGGCATTTTGCTCCCTCCTGAGCAGGTATACAGATTACTGGTGAGTCCAGGTCTTTCTTGGAGCAGGTTCTGGATCCAACGTTAGCTGAGTCTTAAAGATGCACACTGTAGACCAAGAAGATATAGATGTATTTTCTTGAAAATATTTCCAAAGCCAAACTAACATCAGTATAGAAACAAACCCCAAATTACCATCTTTCCATTAGAAAAGTTTGCAATAATTGCTTATCATGTCAGGGCATTAGTAAGGTGAAGACCTTGTCTGATGGGACATCTGTCTTAAAGTGTCTCTCAGCAGCTCTGAGCTTGGACATATCACAGAGACAAAACATCTAGATTTTGGAGATTGTTCTTTTCTTTTGATCTAATTGTTTCATGGGGTAACTAGGACTTGAAGACTCCTCTCTCTATGAGTGGGATTAAGGTCCCTGGAAAGACACCTCAGAGAATTTGTCTACTAGCTTGTCCCTGTGCTTTCTAGAATATAAGGATGAAACACTTCAAGTGGAAGTAGGTGTCAGGAGCCATAATCTATAGTGCCCTCTTCTACTTCATGATAATAACCTGTGATGTTTGGATTTTTGCCCTGGATTTGGATTCTCAAAAGATCTGAGTAGTACCTTTGAAGACTCTGAATCTTCAAGCCCGCATTTCCTCATTCACTTTCAGTGTATAATCAGGGCATATTTTGCATTTCAATGCTATTATTAAAGTGCATCAGTATATTCATGGACTAAATTTTCCACCCAAAATTCACCATATGTATCTTGCTGTTTTGCCTAGGTTAAAAAACTAATAAAGTTTACATATTTATTTATTCCAAATAGTTCTAGAGAACAAAAAGTGAAAGATAATAACACCGAAACTTTTGGTCATCTGGTGAGGGCTGCATTCCCTGGAGAGGAGAAATGTTATATCTTCACAAGATGGAAGGCTGAAGGGCAGATTAATTGAGTGCTCTATGAAATTTCTTGTATATGATCCTTCAACCCACTCATGACATGAGTATCTCTCATGACCTCACATCATCTCTTAAAGGCTATGTTTCTTAGTACCATAACTTGGTGATGTTTTAAAACCAAAATTTTAAAGGAGCACACTCAATAACATAGTAATGCCATATATACCTATCTGCCATGGAAATAGACTTGGGTCTCTTTAGAGCGTGTTATTAACATACACCCCACACACCTGCCTTATTGATGGTATCTCAATGTGTCAGAAGTATCTAAATGTTTAAGTCATTGTCCCAGAGCCTGTGAAATCCAACATCATGGCGCCAGCCAATGTTATTGTGCTAAGAGTGGCTTGAGTTGATTCATATAAATCATTTGCTTCTCCCTCAGAGACCTGAGTTTGCTCCTCCCCTTAATTGTACTATCCTGTTATTTAGAACATTGAACTCAAGTTCTTCGGTGTAGGGATCAAGCACTCGATAACTAGGTCTCTACGTTCCTCTTCGGAAAATTATTTCTGCTATTCCATTTCATGAATACTGCTCTTCCTGTAGTACTTCCATTTCCTGAATCTAGAGATTCTGGATCCTTTCTGTACTGCACAGTTCCCTGGCAGCCCAGCGGGCATTAAGGGCTCATTTCCAGTGTAATATATCTGTAGCCTTTGCACAGAAATGCTATCCAGCAGCATCTTGGTGTTGTGATATGCATGAATGGAGAAGAACAGTAAATCATATTTAGTGTGCTGGCTAGTTTTATGTCAGCTTGACACAGGCTGAAGTCATCTGAGAGGATGGAACCTCAATGAAGAAGATGCCTCCGTAAGTTACTAATGTAGAGCATTTTCTAAATTAATGATTGGTGCTATTATCCCTGGGCTGGTAGTCCTGGGTTCTGTAAGAAATTAGGTGGAGTAAGCTTTGTGGAACAATCCAGTAAGCAGCACTCGCCATGGCCTTCGCATTGGCTCCTGCCTCCAGGTCCCTGGCCTGTTTGAACACCTGTCTTGACTTCCTCCAATAGCAAACAGCAGTATCAAAGTAGAAGCCGAATAATTCATTTCTTCCCTAAAATACTTTGGTCATGCATTTCAACACAGCGATAGAAACCCTAAGACATTTAACAGTGAAAAAGGGATGTGTAAAATAACACATAGGAAGTTAAGCACTTTCATACAGAAATCCAATTCTGTTTCTATAGACTTACTTGTGTTGTTGCTTTGTTATCGCTCCTGAACACAGAAGGCTCACTAACCCTGTCCTTCTGAGTTTAAACCCTCCTTATCACCCATGGCCTACCTGTAGCCCTACCTTCTATGAAGCTTTACCTCAACTGCCAGTCCCACTTACATTACCAACTTTACCTTTGCTCCCTCCTGCTAGATGGTTTGTATTTTCTAGTTAACCTTTGCATCGACTCTGTTCTTCATCACATCTCACTAATCGACACCATAGTACCACCCGCTAGAACAGCTATTCCAACAGATTTGGTTTTTACACTTTAAAAAAAAATGCTATCAAGTATAGGCATGATAGTGAAACCGAGGTCAAATGCATCATCATTCAAACAAGACTGTACAGCTTGTTATGTTGGGCAGTGGGCGTGGGGGAATAGGGGGATGGGAGAAAACCCATGTCCTGCCAGAGTTCTGGTGCTCTGGGCAAGTGGACACAGAGAACTGCCTGGCACTCTCCATGCTGCCCCACGTGGGTGTCTGGCTGTGTGAAGCTATAGATCCAGTCCTTGGGGACAGGGGGTTGGGGTGATCAGGGGGCAGTCAGAGGTCTTCGGGCCACACAGAGGCCAGAAATAACAGGTTCTGACTCTCAGACATCCCAGTATATTGTGGAAGAGCTGAGAACAAAGAGGGGACCCTGTGAACAGTTTGCTCAGCCTCGGGCAGAAGGGAGGAAGCAGGGGGAAAGGGGTTGCTAGGTGGTTCCTGAGCGGGTGAGAGTGGCTGGAGCGCAGGAAGGCCTTCTGGCTGGAGGTTAGACACGGCTCTTTAGGGCAAAGCCTATTCCATTGTCAAGCATGGCGGGCCTTGATGACCAGAAACAGTCTATGGTTTTAGAGCTTTTTGGTAGAAAGGCAGAGAGGAAGAGAGAAGGTAAAAGAAAGAGAGGGGCTAGCCATGACCCCGTGGAGAGAGGGAGGGAAGAGAGGGAGAGAAGGAGAGCTAGTGATGAGAGTAAGAAAGGTGAGAGCTTAAGAGATCAAGGAGGGGTCAAGCAGCCCCTTTTATAGTGGGCTGGGCTACCTTGCCATTGCAGGGTAGCTGTGGGGAGGAGCATACCTGGCTATTGTCGGATAACTGTGAGGGTGGAGTCTAGCTAGAATGCCAGGAGCTTAGTTTGTGTGTGTGACTTATATTCACAGAATTATGGAGTTGGGAGCTCCGTGGTGTCAGGCACCTGTCTCTGGGAACGTGGCACTGTTCCGTCCCTTGTAGCATTTTCTACTGGGGCTCCAGAGCAAGCCAACCAAAAAAAGCTGCCTTTCATGGTCCTACATTGTTACTCTCCATAGATTAGAAATTATTTAAGGAAAGTGATATCTCTTGCTCATTTTATGTCTTCTCAGAGTGGATATGGTAGTAACACGGTCAGTAATGATTGCTATTTTGGATTTAAACATTTAAATTGGAACAGTTGACTCGAATCCCTGGGTCTGGCAGTAATGCTACATTCATCCCACGTCAAAGGCTTCTCAGTATTCTCCTCACCCTTCTGATTCTAGTTATTTCAAAAACTGAACACACTCAGGACTCATTTCAATACATTTTCTAAATTAGGATGGGTCATGAATATAGCAGAGGTCCATGTGTCTAGAAAAGACCAGAGTGACTGCACAGCTGTATCTCATTCTACCCCTCAATGAAAGTACAAAATGAATGCAGTTTGCATTCCCATGGTTATATTTTAAACAATGTCAGCATTTTATAATAGTTACCACCTATGATTTTTGCCTCTTTCAGTGGTTAACTGTCCCTGTAAGAGTCTTCTTAAAGCAGCTGTGTCAAGTGATTTATTTACTTTTTAAAATGAGACAGTTATTTAGGCAAATGATATAATTATGATAATGTTTTATTTTAGAAATGTTAGGTCAGATTTAAATATCACATGTTATAATTTTAATTAATTATTTATATATGGAAGTCATTTGTGTATAGGAACTAGGTTTTAAAAAAATCCAGTCTTATGATTAACTTTCAGTGCGTTTATGATCTGTAAATGAATGTAAAATTAATTCATGTGACTATCCATTTTTCATGGGCCTTCCTTTTATACTGTATCGAGTACTAATGTGGCAGAGTAATTGATTTCCTATTGTTGTAGCTCCTGACGGTCCGCCTGAAAATGTGCGTGTGGTTGCGACATCCCCCTTTGGTATCAATATCAGCTGGAGTGAACCTGCTGTCATAACAGGGCCAACCTTCTACCTGATTGATGTCAAATCGGTAAGGCGCGTCTTACCTACTCTGAAGCGCAGCATAAATCACACTGTAAACCACAGTTCATGATTCCGATTATTTACACAGAGTCTAATTTTATAGCATGATCCTCAGACCTTAGATAGATTGTTCAGCTTGGGCTGTTGACCATGCCCTTACTAACTTCTCAACAACACTATCCTAAATCCAGTGCTTGCTGTATTTATTCTTGGGCCAAAGATGACGCATATATTGGAAAGCTGATACATTTGATTTAAAATACAGAAGAAGGGTCTTTCAGCATAGAATGAGAAAGAAGAGGCATCCAGGAAGCGGTATCCCAGATAAGGTCTAAAGAGTCAAATTTCAAAAAAATTTCAGAGAGCGTAAAGGGGAAATGAGAACAGAAATATCAAAGAATAGTGATATTTTTCTTTCTTTCTTTTTTAACACTAATCCCATAGGATCGCTACACAACGAAACATTTCAATATATGCAAAGTGCTATAAATAAGAAGATTGATCTTTCCCTGCTTGCTTTTATTAATACTCCCCACAGAAACTGAGAAGCCACTTTTCAGGAGCCTTCTGATTTCAGACACTGTAAAATGTACATGGATCTTATATAAGGTGATCCTCGTAGTTCAGCGACTGCTAAAGATAGTTCTGTTGAAGAAACTTGTATGTCTTAAGGTTTGAAACTCAAAGTTAATACATTTCTTCTGCCTTTACATTTCTTACTAAGGAATTATGTCCAATAGGGAAAGAACCTTTATTAAATGGTTCATGTAACCCTTTTCTTGCAAACAACGAATATAAGGAAATGGCTACTAAACATGACAGGCTTCATCCAAACTGTCTTTTTTTTTTTTTTTTAAAACAAATAATACAACCACCATATGACACGGCATTAAAAACTTGGTGCACTGAGACGTGGCTAGACCCATGATTTGGACATTGAGTTTTATGATCATAGTGCCACTTGAGTAACTGAAATGGTGGTGGTATGGTAAGATTTTTAGCATACTGGTGGGCTGGTTGCTTGGTGCGATAGTTTTTACTGTGTATGTGGGATACAGTCTAGGTCTAAGTCAGGAAACTGTAAGAATAAATGGGTCAAGGGGGGGGCAGGAGGGAGAGAAAGAAGTGAGGAAATGTAGCAAATGATCCAGATGAGAAGTAATTTAAGTCTGTTAATTTATTAAATTAATGATTTATGTTAATAAATAAAATAAAATAACTTACATTATTTACAATTAAAATTGTTGAAAACTCTCCTAGCGCACAAGGTGGTGAGTGGGAAGATGGATCGGGAGGACTGTAGGATGTCTTACTTGGAAAGCCGCAAGGAGGAATAGATCTGAGAAGAGAAGCAAGAAGTCCAATGCAGAGATGAGTTTGAGAAGCCTGGGAGTGAATCTTCCCATGCAGCTGCTTTAGCAGGACTGCATGCATGTGTAGAGCTCACAGGAGAAAAGGCATTGTAACTTATAATAAAATAGCATAGATTCTAGGGCCAGATGAGACTAACTGTGGGACGGGGAAATGTATTAATTCTTTAAAGGAGATGCTTCTGTCTCAAAAGCTATCATTAAAAGCAAATGAGATTTTAATGCCTTCTCCCACATATTCTTCAGTTCTTGCTTATTTTTCAGAGCATAGTTGTGAAGATCTTAGTGCCTTAGCAGATAAAGATAAATAACACAAATGCCCCGGGAATACGTATTTAATGCAAATTACAGAAAGGTAATTATGAATGATTCTTCGAGAAAGAAAGAAATTACCCTTGGAATTTGGCTATGATTAAAGAAAAGAAAATAGAAAAGTTTTAGGATGACTTTGTGATCTCGTTGTTACAGCCGTCTTAGCAAATCTTATCTCAGTTGCCACGTAACTCTGGAACTTGAGAGAGTCACCTGAGGTCTGAAAAATATACAAGTCACTCTGTAGTAATTAGGGAAGCAACGTGAAGCAGAAGCCAAGAAAATGATTACGGGGATGCTCACCCTCCCTTGCAGGGACTGACTGTTCATTAGCCCTAGATAGTTGTTATGCAGCACGAATAAGAGCCTAATCACAAGGAAAAATTCAAAAATCCATATTTTATGGAAATTTAAGTTTTGAAAACTAATTAGGTACTCATATACTTAGTACCAAGGGTATTTTGCTCAATGAATAGAATTTGTATGCTGAGAGGTTTGTCTACCATCTTAGAGAAGTGGTCTACCTCTCGCCAATGCTTTGTGTAACGAATGAGGTTCTTTGACTGCAATTCTGGCTATTTATTAGCCATCTAGTGTATTTCTCATGGCAGCATCTACTTTAAGTTAAAAGTCCCTACAAACCAAAATATGAAGAAACAATTGAGTCACTCCAAAATCATTTCTCAGTGTTTCGAAAGATGGGCAAGTTAAAAATTATCTTCATAATGTTAACCGTATCCAATACCTGTAATACTCAGTACAATTGTTACCTGTAACTAATATGCCTGGAAAGTTTATAAATCTTCTTGTGTCTGTGTCAGGAAAAACCCTTTAAAACTTGTTATATGTGCACATGGTGTGTGTGTGTATGTATGTGTGTGTGTGTGTGTACATGTGTACACATTTGCTGAGGTCATAGGTCAACATTGGTGTCTTCAGCCACTCTCCACTTTATGATTTGAGACAGGATCTCTCACTGAACCTGTAAGTTGCAGCTTTCTGAGTGGTTGCCAGATGGACTGTAGAGATCTGCACTCTTTTGTTCTCCTCCCCCTGTGCTAGGATAACAGACGTGGCCTGCCCTCCCTGACTTTTATATAGATGCTTGAGATCCTAACTAAGGTTCCCATGCCTGGATAATGAGCACTTACATACTATGCCTTCTATCCTTCAGTTTACTACTAAAAACTTAGTCATGTTCAATGTCTAGAATGATGGGAAATTTTTCCACCCAAGACACATTATACTTGAATAAAACATACAGCCACATTTAATATACCTAAAGATATTCATTTTTGCATGAGTTTGACTATATGTATAGTGAGTTGTGCCCATCGCCATTGTTACCCCTAACAGTGGTAGGTTAGAAGCTTTTTGATCTGTAATTATGACCAGAATTTTTGAGTGACTATGCATGCAATAAGAATTAGTGACAAAAAAGACTGAAGAAGAATGAATCTGGAGAGTGGGGAGGGGTATGTGGAACGGTTTGGAGGGAAGGAAGGCAAGGGAGAACTTTTGTAACCATATTATAATCTCAAAGATTAAAAAATATTAAATAAAAATTAGAAAAAGTAAAAGTAAAAGAGCAGAATATATCAGTGTACATTTCAAAACAAAGTTGTTCTCTCAAAATTACGATTTAGTTAGAAAGAACATAAATATAATTTAAATATCAATATCTTTTGAATTGTGTTACAAAGCATAATTTTTGGAGTTATTTAAAAAAATATATCAAAATCTCCACACAAACTACTTCAGACTTATCCCTTATAAATTCTTAAGAAGGCAGTATAACTCAATATTATCACCCTAGGAGAAAGTAAGACAGCATAAGAAGCTTGTCAAGTGGAATTTATTGACAAGTTTGGAATTTGAATGTTGGGTGACTGGGCACTCAAATCTATGTTTTCTTCTATCAACTGTTGAAGTAGAAAACAGTTCCATTGATTCCAGAAGTGACTTGCTTATTCATTTGATAGGTTGGTTGATCATGATGAGTTGATTACATTCTCTGACTTACAACTATTAAAATAATTACAATTGAATTAGTTGTTATAGTACTTTGGATTTCTCAGAGCAATCTGACTTCAAAGTAAATGACTAAAGATTGGCCAGATTAGCATGACTCAGCTTTGGATTGCTTCCTTCCTTAATTGCCAACTACTTTTTCCCATAGGTAGATAATGACAACTTTAATATTTCTTTCGTGAAATCAAATGAAGAAAACAAAACCACAGAGATTAGCGACTTAGAAGTATTCACAAGGTATTCTGTGGTGATCACGGCCTTTGTCGGAAACGTTAGTGGGGCATACACAGACGGGAAGTCAAGTGCAGAAGTGGTAATTACGACTTTAGAATCAGGTAAGGGGTGCATCTCACCGTTCCTAACAGTCAGCTGTGACTTGGCTGTCGCTTTTTCTTACAGCTCCTCACACTCTTCTCAAGAAAGAGTGTGTGCTAGGAGATGTCGCTAGAACACTTTTAAAAAAAATAAACAAATCCAATGACAGTGCAATTGACAAAATAAAGGTAGTTTATACTTTTGGGGCGATGTATAGAATATTTAGTCCTTATAAATAATGGAAACTAATTAAATGCACCAAACTGCACTTTTTTGGACTTATCAGCTCTGTTTTTGAAATTGAATTACTGTGCTTAACAGATGATTTTTTAAATTTTTTTCTAAATGTCTTAAGCTAACAATATTTCATCCAGCATTTCATTTTGATTATTTCTGTTCTGATTTCTCGTGGAGACTGACTAATAATATTAAGTAATTTGGTATTAAAAAACCAGATCACATATATTATAATTGTTTTCTTAGTCAAGTGGCACATCAAATTATGTGATTATTTGATGAATATCAGACTCCATGCAGATTTCCTCTAGTCTGTGAACAGTCTGAAGAAAGCAAAGCATTGCGAGAGGAGCAGGGAGTAGATGTGGAGACTCCCCAGGACCTGCTTGCCTACTTTCTTCAGAATCTTGATGTTCTTTGGCACCAGATATGTCACAGAAAATAACAGAGTGTGTGGGGGTGGGGTGGGGATAGGGGTGGGGGTGGGGGTGGGGGTGGGGGGTGCTGCTATGGTCTGTTTGTTGCTATCTCTAAGGTATGTAGAGAAGGTAAAGATTTTTTTTTCAGCAAATCTCTTTCTTATGCTATGCTTTCCAATATTTACTGCAAAGTGTTAACTCTAATGTGCAAGGTACCTTTTCTCCTCATAGTCTGAGATTCCATTCGTTCCTCCTTTACTACCAACGATCAAAAGGGTCTTCTATATTTTGCTTTCGCTTTTCACTTTTTTTTTCCTCACGCTTCTCTGTGAAGAAAGGTGTGGTGACTAAACTTGTGTGTACACCACAAAACATGGCTGGTCAAATATTTGTGTCATCTTGCTCTAGGACAGTGGGTCTCAACCTGTGGGGGTGTGACCCCATTCACAGGGGTCGCATATTAGAAATCTAGCAATCAGATCTTTACGATTCATAACAGTAGCAAAATGACAGTTATGAAGTACAAATGAAATAATTTTATGGTTGGGGGTCACCACAACATGAGGCACTGTATTAAAAGATAGCAGTATCAGAAAGATTGAGAACCTCTACCTTAGGAGGTAAATAACAGCACTATTAAAAAGAGAGGAAAAAAAAAACCTCTCTGTCAATTGAATTCATTATGTAAAGCTGTTGGTAATTTGGGGATAGAAAATTGTTGCCAACATTGAGAGAATTTCTTGCCTTATCCAGCTTTAAGTCTAATCCACAATTTACAGAAACACGTTCTACAAATAAAAGAATATACTTCTTAAGTAATGTAAATGTGTAAAAGCAAGTGGAAAAATATGTTTAACCTAAACTAAGCTTCATTTTACCTATAAAACTTTCTATTTAACATGGGATTTTTGCAAAATGATGTAATTTTCTGCTCGCCTTTTTTTTTTTTTTTAACTCACAATTATATATCCAAATTTGAGAGGTGCTCTGAGAGTCTATCAGCCAAGAAAGATGAAGTTAACAAAGCTTGAGAGTCTGCTCAGTGAGGCCGCATCTCAAGTCTTCCTCACTGAAAAGTTTGATTGAAAAGAAAACTTTCCCATATCATCCTGATCATAAGAATGCACAAATTTATTTGACCATGTGATGTCAGGAACAGTAACTCTACACTCTTCAAATGATGTTTTCTCATATATCATTTTATTTTATAATTTGTTCAACTAGTGACATACAAAGTGGGTGGTTTGTTTTGTTTCAATAAGGGAATATTTTATCAGCACAGGGTATTAATTCATTGTACAGAATAATGATTTCATTGTGACAATTGCTCATGTGCATATACTCTGATCATAAGCAACTTCTTTAACCCCACCTTCCTGATTACCCTCTTTTCTCAAATAGTCTTCTAAAAGAAAAAATACTTTTCCTTTAATTTTTAAAACTAGTTCTTTAAGGATCCCATACAATGAGTTTTGACCTTATTTACCTCTGATGCCCCAGCTCTTCTTATGTATACTCAACGGAATACATAGTTATAATTTGCCACAGTTTTCTACCTCCATCCTATCAAGGACAATTTGTGTTGCTCAGATATTAGTGACCTTCTACTGGGATACACTCAGCTTATTATGACCCAAAATTTAAGAGAAAACTGACCTTTTTGCCAGAAGCTAACTGTTGCCAATAGCTTCTTGGATAGGGGTAGAACTTCGAGCCCAGCTCTCCTCTTCATGTTGTAATTTGGTCTGACTTGGGTTTTCACAGGTCTTTACATGCTGCCACAACTAGTATAAGTCATGTGTGCAACTGTCCTGCTGTGTTTTTATTTCAGTTAAAAAAAAAAGAACTAGAATATCAGACATTTCAGCAATTAAAAAGTCCAATTAGAAAATCATCGAAAGACATAAAGGGACATTCCATTCATCAGAAGGTATGGTTAGCAAATAAACACACAGTATGACCAATTTTCAAGACTATTTAGCTCTAGGTAAATGCAAATTAAATGCACATTATCATGTAACCATTCATCTACTGAAACAGAATTGCACAATAATTTTAAAAGCAGTTCTAATACCAAATAGTGGCAAAGATATAAAATGAGCTCTGACACTTGCCAGTTGGGAATATTAAGTGGTGTAGACACATGGAAAAATATTTTGCCAGTCTCTTGTAAAACGAAACATGTACTTCTCATATGGTCAGGCAATTAATTTTTCAACAATGACATTAAAGAATCAAAAACTTATGTTTATATACACATGGATAGTAATGTCAGCCTTATTGGCAATAAAAATAAACTGTAAGTGGCACAGATGTCTTTCCATGTTAAACAATTCCTGTAAAGCTACAAAGTGAAACACTTCTTGGTGACAAACAGGGCTGCTGTCCCTTTCTCTTGTGGCTGGGGACTTTGATTTGGGAAGATGGCTCAGAGGTCACCAAGACTCATGACCAGAATTCCATCCCGGGGGGCCCACGGGTTGGAAGGTCAAGACAAAAATCCTGCAAACTGTTCTCTGCCTTCTGCTCATCATGACACCCACATGATCTCCAACCGACAGAGGGAGGGAGACAGAGAAAGAGATGGAGAGACAGAGAGAGAGAGAGAGAGAGAGAGAGAGAGAGANAGAGAGAGAGAGAGAGAGAGAGAGAGAGAGAGACAGAGACAGAGACAGAGACAGAGACAGAGACAGAGACAGGGGGAGAAAGACAGAGAGACAGAAAAAGACAGAGAGACAGAATTTTTTGAAGATGGTGAAGTATCGATACATATAAACCTAGTGAATCTCAAATCTATGGCACTTTTCTTTTGCTGAGACGGACAAGACAACAGAGATAAGGACCAGCTGCATTTATAGAGAGGCACGTGGTGAAATACAAAGGCATACAAGGAGAGAGTCTCTTCATATGATTGGCTGGTGTTATGTCTTCCATGTTGGTGTTTGCGGGATTCTGTACATGTCTTACAATTCCATAAAATTAAATCACACACAAAACTATGAAAAGGTGGTGAAATCAGAATAAGGCCTGTTATCTTGCGGCAGCGTCAGCTCGATGCCTGTTTTCTGACTTGACACTGAATAAAGCCATAAGCTGTGTCACCACTGGGAACTCCATGAAGGTTATGTGGGGCTCTGAGCCTCTTGGGATGACTTCCTCTGAATCTGTGTTACTTTTTTTTAAAAAATGATGTGAAGTCAAGGAAGCACGTTCTGTGTGATTCAGTGGAAGACGGGCTGAGATGCGATGGGAGGGGCTCGGTCTAATGCCCAGTGCTAAGCACAGAGCACACACACAGGGCACATAGACAAACTGCAGACACACTGCAGTGCCACGAGAATTTCTGGGAAATAAAGTCAATGCCCGACCATTTTTCTAATGTCCATAATACATGATTTATATAGCTTGTGTCACTAGTCTTTTAAAACAGAAGTTTGAAAGAAAAACATTTTTATATTGAGATCAAGTGTTACATTTAAGATTATAATTGCCAACAATTTTTTTCAGTGCCCAAGGACCCACCTAATAATATGACATTTCAGAAGATACCGGATGAAGTAACAAAATTTCAGTTATCATTCCTTCCGCCTTCTCAACCCAATGGCAATATCCAAGTGTATCAAGCATTGGTCTTCCGAGAAGACGATCCTACTGCCGTCCAGATTCATAACCTCAGCATTATCCAGAAGACGGACACGTCCGTCATTGCAATGCTCGAAGGCCTGAAGGGTGGACATACGTACAACATCAGCGTAAGTAGCCACAGCTTGTAACTGTTTGCTGAGGGCCTAAGGCAGTCTACAAAGTCAGCCCCCCAAAACACAGCCCATCGCATGCCACATCCCTGCCTGCTCCCTACTAAAATCTAGCAAGTGCTACTAACTAAGCACCCTAGGAAAAAAAATAACAGGCATTTGGGAATAAAGAAGAGAGAAAATGCACCTTAAACACAAAAGAATAGTGATGTGCAGAAATGCAGCTGCCTGGAAGAAAACTATAATTGAAACCTGTAAAAGTTCATTTTGAAGACAATGGCAGGATGAGGTCATTTTGTTCCTTTGAATCCTTTTCTCCTGTTGATGTGTTAACATTAATTTTACAAAGGTTGTAAAACATACAAAAAATGTGCTCAAGTTCACATGCATGAACAGATAACCACATTATTTTATCCTATACTTATATTGGTCACCCCTTAGAAATTATAAACAAAATTGTTTTGGTTCCAGAAAAAAAAAGCCAAGAAACTGGCAGCATCCAATTTAACAATGCCTAGAATAGCTTCCCAACTAAGTAATTATTCGTAATTATCAACCTAGTTATAAAAATATTTTTAGTAATACATAAGTATATTCTTTGCTTCTATTTTGTATTTTACTGGGTACGGTTCTTGCTGCAATTCCAGTTGAGCAGACTGGTTTTATGAACTATCTATTAGAAGATGAATGGGCATTTGAACCTGAGTTCAAATCCTAGTTTCTATGTCCATCTGGAAAGCTTCTACAAGTGTGTGATTCAGCTTTTCCAAGTGAAAAGCAGCAGACAGGATTGCTAATGTCTTGAAAACCATTTTGTGGGGGAATACGTATTTGGAGTGATGGTATAGAGAGAAACACTGCATCAGTTTGGCTTTTGAGGATAAGAGAAAGTAAGAAATGAAAAAAAAAACACAGCTATCTATAAAGAAAAATGTAACTGCTTGCAGACTACAGTATAAACATCTCAGGATATTGAAGTTTATCAAGAACATTTTTATTTAAAAAGCATTTCAAGTAACTTCTATGTACATGGCTATTTAAACATTATTGTCCTTTTTCCCCTCTTTTTACTTACCATCATGGTTAAGTTCAAAGTTGTGTCATTAAAAAAAAAAATCATTGCTTAATTTGAATAGTCCCTTTTAAAAAGTGACAAAAAATACCACATTTTGCTTTCAGTTATTTTAACTGTGTTTCATGGGATTGCTCTATTCAATATAGCAATCATATACCATACATTATTATAGTTTAATTCAACAAAAACAATTTCCAAATTATTAAAATAATGAACAAATGGTCCGTTAATAGATAAAATATTCTTAAGAATATGCTACACATGGCAAATTGTGTTTACTAAGTGGAGGGAAGCTGGGCCACTAACGTGGTCTTTGTTTTATTCAGCTAGGATGAGGTGAAGGTGAGGACCCTGGGTCTTCAGCTTCCTGAGCACAGAGCTAATTGAAAGAATTCACATTTGTGTAAATCACCCTCTGTGTACACAAACAGAAATGTTTTATGTGTATATGCTGCATTATGCAGGTAATGCGTCAGATACTTTGGGGCAGGGGTGAAGAAGGGCATAAAGGCCAACTTTCAGGAGGATGATTTAATACAGGAAAATGGGGAGGCAGGAGGAATTGGGTTTCATGTAAAAAGCAAGAAGACGATCTTGAATATGGATTTAAAGGAGGGCGAAATGTGCTAGTGACAGAGAGAAGTAACAGATGTTAGAGTAGAGGGAGAGGTGGTGTGAGGACTGGTGGTTTTCTACTCTGTCCCTCCTGTGCATTCAAATGACAGCAGAGCCTTCCTGGTCTTGATGATGGGGACTTTTGGGTCTATTAGCATTTAGTCTCAGGACTACGTGCCAGAATATCAGTTATAAGACATTCTTGATTGTTAATGTTCTTCTAATCTCAATGGTGTTAAATTGGTTTGAAAGAATACAATTAATAGGCAGCATATAATTGTTTTTAAAAGAGGAATCATTTCAAAAGTTGTTTATAACTATATTCACTTACACCTTTGTAGAAAGGAAGCTCGGAGTTGTGATAAAACCTGTCTTTGTTCCAGGTTTATGCTATCAACAGTGCTGGCGCTGGCCCAAAAGTGCAGATGCGAATAACCATGGATATTAAAGGTATAAATGAGCTGCCTTCCATTAAATTGTTGTTCCCTTAACCAGACAGTGATTGCAATCTGAGTCATGTGCAGGAGACTAACCTTTAGTTGGTGTTTATGCATGTGATATGCATACATTAAGGAATAATATGTGCATATTAAAAATATACTTTAAACATCTCAGTGATTACTTGAATTATTGTTGAAGAAGATAACTGACCTAAGGGTTGTCACCTAAACTTACATTTATTGGAAAGAGAGTTTTTTATTATTGAATATTTTATTTATTTACATTTCAAATGTTATCCCCTTTCCCAGTTTCTCTTCTGGAACACCCCATCCCACCCCCTTCCCCTGCTTCTATGAGGGTATTTCCCCCCCCCGCCACCTACCCACTCCCGACTTCCTGCACTGACATTCTCCTACACTGGGACATCAAGCCTTTACAGAACCAAGGGTCTCTCCTCCCACTGATGCCCGACAAGGCCATCCTCTGCTACATATGCAGTTGGAGCTATGGGTCCTTCCATGTGTACTCTTTGGTTGGTGGTTTAGTCCCTGGGAGCTCTGGGGTAAGGGGTCTGGTTTGATGATATTGTTGTTCTTCCTTTGGGGTTGCAAATGCCTTCAGCTCCTTCAGCCCTTTCTCTAATTCCTCCATTGAGAATCCCATACTCAGTCCAATGGTTGGCTGCAAGCATCTGCCTCTGTATTTGTCAGACTCTGGCAGAGCCTCACAGGAAACAGCTATTTCAGGCTCCTGTCAGCAAGCACTTCTTAGCATCCACAATAGTGTCTGGGTTTGGTGACTGTATGTGGGATGGATCCCCAGATGGGGCCTTCTCTGGATGGCCTTTCCTTCAGTCTCTGCTCCACATTTTGTCTACATATTTCCTCCCATTCATATTTTCTTTCTCCTAAGATGGACTGAACCATCCATATTTTGGTCTTCCTTCTTCTTGAGCTTCATATGGTTTATGAGTTGTATTTTGGGTATTCCGAGCTTTTTGCCTAATATCCACTTATCAGTGAGTACATACCATGTGTGTCCTTTTGTGACTAGGTTACCACACTCAGGATGATATTTTCTAGATCCATCCATTTGCCTGAGAATTTCATGAGGTCATTATTTTTAATAGCTGAGTAGTAGTCCATTGTGTAAATGTACCACATTTTCTGTATTCATTCCTCTGTTGAGGGACATCTGGGTTCTTTCCAGCCTCTGGCTGGTATAAATAAGGCTGCTATGAACATAGTGGAGCATGTGTCCTTATTACCAGTTGGAAGATCTTCTGGGTATATTCCCAGGAGTGCTATAGCTGGGACCTTCTGTAGTACACTCTTAGGAAGGGACAGTAGAGAACAGTGACTGGCACCTGAGCCTTTCGGGCTCTTTGGGTAACTCTTGAGACTGAGTCCTAACTTTGGCCTTTTAACTTGGGAAAACCTGCTCAACATGCATATGTCTAGAAAATGCAGGCACTGTTAGCTCCTACCTCACAGATTATTAATTATAAGGACTAAAAATGAACATCTTTGAAAACTCCTTTATACAGTACCTGAGAATTGTTACTCAAGGCAAAAGGGTTCAAACTCTTTTATTCCTGTTGCCCCATTTCTTCTCTATTGAAAGGAAACAATGTTGCAAAGTTTGTGGCAGTGCTTTAAGTATTTTCAAACGAAAAACATGTATGTGCATGTATACACACATGTAAACAGCTCTAAGAAGATATAAAACCAGCAGAAGCACTAAAAATATTGACTAGGAGATGTTTTGTATTTGTTTATGGTAAAATGTGAAATAAATGGCATCTTAGAAATGATTCCAAAAGTAGCTGCTAATGTTAAAAATGTATATCTGATGAAGTGGAGGCATGGATTGGTGGATAAATTCTTTGCCACACAAGTGTGATGACCAAAGTTCAAACTCCCAGATCCCATGTAAAACTCAAGCAGGTATAGTGGCTGCCTATAATCCAGCACTCTGGGGATAGAGGCAGAGGATATCTGGAACAAGTAAACTAACTAGCTTCTCTAGATTCTTTATGTTTGTAGTGAAAAAAAAAAAATATATATATATATATATATATATATATATATATATATATATATAATCACACATACATCACCTCCATGCCCACATAAAATGCACACTTCTTAAATTCTCTTAAATTCTACAACTTGGGATCACTTCTATGGAAATTAAAAGGCAAACACAGTTAACTGAGGTTAATTGCTACAGAAAAGTCCTGAAAACTATAAGGAACATAAATTCTCATGTTTGGATAGGCAGCTGAAGAAATATTATGCAGCTGTATCACATACCATAGTTATTAAGAAGCATGTGTTAACATTGTACCTCTGTCTGATGAAGACTCACACAAGAAACCAATAAGCAGGGTAATTTAATGCATGGTGTATCAATATTAGGAGACTCAGAAATAAGAAGTCTGTTATATATGGATCTATGAAACTCTACCCTATGATGTGAACATTAATAAAAATAAGGGAGACTATTATCCAGGTGGTTGACATGGATAGACAGTGAGGATGTTGCTCCTATGACTAGGATAGTAGCTAACCAAATGGCTCATAAAGAACACAAGCAAAAAACAAACAAGAAACAAAAACAAACAAACAAACAAACAAAATGATAGTAGGCTAGAGAAATGGCTTAGCTGTTAAGAGTACTTGCTTGCTCTTCCGAGGTCCTGAGTACAATTCCCACCACCCACATGGTGGCTCACAACCATCTGTAATAGGATCTGATTCCTTCTTTTGGTGGGCATGAAGACAGAGCCCTAATATACATAAAAGACATTAATAAATAAATCATTGAAAAATGTTAGTGAGATGTAAATAATTTTTGAAAATTATTTTCAAGAGCCTTAATAAATCGAGTATTTTTAACACATGAAGAATCACATGTATAAAAGATGCACTTGGGCTTCAATTTCTCAGGTGAGTCTTAAATACATAGTTAAGATAACCTTCCTGAGATAACAATTATTACATAATTATTATATATCTGCTGTACTCAAACACAACCATTTGGTTTGATATTTGCATGTGCCATCATTTTATCTGCCACCCATATGAAATATTATTCTGAACTTTAATTTTTCTGCTCAGAAAAAATATATACTCATATTTTACTGTTCATAGCTCCAGCACGACCGAAAACCAAGCCAATTCCTATTCATGATGCCACAGGAAAACTGCTTGTGACGTCAACAACAATTACAATCAGAATGCCAATATGCTACTACAATGATGACCACGGGCCAATCAGAAATGTACAAGTCCTTGTGGCAGAAACAGGAGGTACCTCAGGTTTCACTCTGCATTGGTAGATCATAAAATGTGAATTTCTGAATGCTAAGAAAGTTTTACTCAAAATTAGCAAGTTAAGTTAACTCATGATATTAAGACAATTTAAGATTACCCAAAGAATATTAATCTTATCAGTATTATAGTAATAAGTTATGTCTAAATTATTATATTCAAGTGAGGAAAGGTCTATCAAGATATGTGATCTGTTTATTGTATATACTGTTTGAATTGGTTTGATTTGGAGAAGAGAGTCTTGATAGTTTCTTTATACATATGACCTTTAATGACATCTGGCTGAAGGATGCTTCTTATCTACCTCAGTGGTTCTCAACCTTCCTAATACTGTGACCTTTTAATACTGTTCCTCCTGTTGTGGTGAGCCTTCCCCCAATTATAGAATTACTTTGTTGCCTCTTCCTTCATAAAAGTGATTCTGCTACTATTATGAATTGTAATGTAAAAATAGGAAATGCAGGGTATCTGATATGTGACCCGTGCAATGAGTCACAACCCAAAAGTTAAGAACTGCTGGTCGACCTAATACATCAGCCCACCCCCAACACAAATACCTGTGTCCATTTTCATATGCTGAATTGTCCTTGTGGTTCATAGCATGACTCTTGATGTGTCTAGAGTTCCTTGATAGAGTCCCCAAGTGCTGCACTGATGTGAAGATACCTTCGGTGTAATTTGTGATAGGTGTTCATTTCTCCTACTAGCTCAGCAAGACGGAAATGTGACAAAGTGGTATGATGCATATTTTAACAAGGCAAGGCCATATTTTACAAATGAAGGATTCCCTAATCCTCCGTGTATAGAGGGAAAGACTAAGTTCAGCGGCAATGAAGAAATCTATGTGATAGGTGCCGATAATGCCTGTATGATCCCTGGAAATGAGGAGAAAATTTGCAATGGACCTTTGAAACCCAAAAAGCAGTATTTGTAAGTATGTTTTATGTCAACCATGTACTACAGTACAAGTTTGTTAGTATTGCCACATATCCATCCATATACCCTTCCATCCTTCTGGTGAACAAATGGTATGTCCTATGGATTGTGGGCCTGGTTGTTTAAACATTGGAAATGAAGAGATAGACAGGGGGCTGGTGAAATGGCTCAACGGGTAAGAACACTGACTGCTCTTCCGAAGGTCCTGAGTTCAAATCCCAGCAACCACATGATGGCTCACAACCACCCATAATGAGATCTGATGCCCTCTTCTGGTGTGTCTGAACTCAGCTACAGTGTATTTACATATAATAAAATAAATAAATAAATAAATAAATAAATAAATAAGAGATAAACAATGCACCATTCATTGTCACAGATATACAGTATTATGGGAAAGGCATACAGTATTTTGCTTTTCCTTTTTTACTATAGATGAGGACATACAGGCTTTCAGAAACAGTTTTATCATCTATCAGTCATTGAGATTTCCTTTTAAGATGCTAATAGCAGAAGCTCTGCCTTATTCCATCAAACATCTGAATGAGTGCTTTATTAAATTTTATTGAACTCATTGTTTTTGTTTTCTATTTAATGATTGAAATAATGCCACAAAATAAGGCTACAATTTAGAAGAAAATTATTTTAACCTTGATTCTTCAAAATCTTATAATTGCTAATTTTTAAAACTGCAGGTGTTCACCTTTCAGCATGCTAGTTAAAAATGTTATTAAATTCCTTATAAATGTTGTAGGCTGAGGTATAATTAGACCATTTAGAGAAATTGGGCAATTGGATAATAATGTTCTATCATTTATTTTCAAGGTAATGAGTTTAAATTTTGATTATTATTTTAACTAAACATATTTTTATGATGATAAATATTTATATTTACTGTTATTCATTGTTTCTCTTGCATATTTATTTTCTTTCTTCCTTTTTTTTTCAAAACAGGGTTTCTCTGTGTATCCCTGGCTGTCCTGGAACTCACTCCATAGACCAGGCTGGCTTCAAACTCAGAAATCTGCCTGCCTCTGCCTCCCAAGAGCAGGGATTAAAGGCTTGCACCACCACTGCCCAGCACATATTTGTTTTCTAAATGTATTCTTTTCACAATATATGTTATTGTAAGAGTTTGATAATATCAAACCATAAATCATAAACTGAAATTTATTTGTTGTACACATTTAAATGGCTTTTGCAGTTTAGTTTCAGTTAGGTAATTTCAGGTATCTTTAAGGATTGTCTTCTGCACTTTTTCTGTTCTAAACTTGTAAAAATGACTGCATACCACTTGGTACATAATGAAAGTAAGAAGCAATGTTCTTAACTTGTGTATATGTGAACAAGACAGTTTTCTATAATCTTTGTCGTTTGATTCTGTAGTATTTCTAAAACTAAGCTCCGGAAGCTACTATGCTTTAAATTAGGTACAATATCCACAAATTGCTAATACTAAATGACTTTATCTAAATAAATCTCTGAGTGAAATTATCTGCTTAATGTTTTTCAAATATTGTTGGTTCATGATTTTGGTCAAAAGGGAGCAAGATATTATTCACTAGGTATAGATTATTGATTTTTCCTCATGCTAACATAGTCCTAAATTCTTGTCTTGTAAATTTATTTTTCTAGAATAAATGATTACTTTTTCATAACTACTTGATAAAATATTTGGAAAAAGATAATGGGCCATGAAAATTGTTTTTTAAATAATTATAGGCCAATGACTTTGAAAAATAATGACACAGATGTTCTTAATAAAATTCTTTTAAAAAGAGTTCAAGAACACATCAAAATATTATTCTCCCTGATCAATTAAGCTTCATCTCAGAGATATAGGGATAGTTCAACATATGTAAAACAATAAATGTAGATTATTACACTAAAAGACTCAAGAACAGAAACCACATTGTCTCTTCCTTGGTTACAGAAAAATAAAAGGCCTATGACAAAATCAAGCATCCACTCATGATAAAAACCCTGGTGAAAGTAGGTATACAAGAGTTATACCTCAACATAATAAAAGCAATATACAGAGAACACATAGCCAATATCATCAAAAATAAAATAAAACCTCAATGCATTTTCACTAATATTGGTAACATGACAGGTTGTCCACTCTCTCCATAGCTATTCAACCTAATATTCTAATATTTGAAGTCTTAGCTAGAGCAATAGAAGGGGAAGGGTATGGGGGAAGGATTCTAGAAGGAGGTGACCTGAACAGGGCAGTAAATAGGATTTAAAAAACAAAAGACAAGTGAATGAGATAACAGGGATACAAATAAGAAAGGAAAAAAAAAACAAAGTATCCCTTTATGATTTTACCCTTTAACATGACATCAGAAAACTTCTATAGCTGATAAACAGCTTCAAAAACATCATCAAGCTTGATGCTCCAGTGTAGGGGAATGCCAGGGAGGTGAGGTGGGAGTGTGTGGGTGGGTAGGGGAGGACCCTCATAGAAGCAAGGGGAGGGGGATGGAATAGGGAGGTTGCAGAGGAGAAACTGAAAAAGAAGATAACATTGGAAATGTAAATAAATAAGATATCCAATAAAAAAAATTGTTTGTGAAAAAGAACTCATCAAACTATCAGGGTACTAAAATCAGCACCCCCAAAATCAGTAGCTTTTCTAAGCACAAGCAGTAACATGTTCATAAAGAAATCAGAAAATGATACTGCTCACTGATGCCTACAAAACACCTTGGAATGAATCTTTATTTATTTTTCTATAGGTTTAAATTTAGAGCCACAAATGTCATGGGACAATTTACTGACTCTGAGTACTCTGACCCTATTAAAACTTTAGGTAAGATTTCATAGTTTAATTCATCTATAATTTCTATTTTTTCTATGTATGTGTGTGCAGCATCTGTGCATGTGTATATGCATGTTTACCTGTGTGAGGCACATAGTTATACAGATGAGGACGCACTTGTGTCCAGGTACATATGGAAGGTGGAACGTCTCCATCACAGTCTACTCCGTTTATTGTGCTAGGGTCTCTTGCTGAGTTCAGAGCCGGCAGACTTTGCCTATGGAAGCTATCCAGTTTCCTCCACAGGTCTCGCATTGGGGTTACAGGCTACCATCATACAGGCTAAGCTTTTAGCATGGACCCTGGGGATCCAAAATCTGGTCCTTGTGCATGCAAGTCAGACACTAACCACCAAACTGTCTCTCCAGCCTTCTTCTGTGATCTCGAAGTGTTTCGTTGATGGTAACGGTTATTAAATGTTAAGTATATACATTAAATCATGGATTGATAGTCTTTAGTATGAGTCTTTTTTAAAGTTAACCAACTTTGTTTTTAAGGAAAATGATGTTTGCAATATTCTTTGAAAAGACTGTTTCTTCCACTCTTCATATCTGTCTATAAACCTGGTTAAAGTGTTGGTTCCTTGATGATATTCTAACTAAAATGGTATTTGGTGCTTTAAACATATAGTCTCATATATTATAATTAACATACTTAATGTATATAATAAGTATAATACAAGGTCTTCATAACAGAGAAATCATCTGATAATTTTCCCTAGAAAATTTCTCAAAATTACTTTTTTCTCTTTTTTCTTTTCTTTTCTTTTCTTTTCTTTTCTTTTCTTTTCTTTTCTTTTCTTTTCTTTTCTTTTCTTTTCTTCTACTCTCTTCAGCTTTTCAATCACATCCTCATAATGTCAGTTGACGCAATGTCAGTCATGCCAGGAATGAGAGACCCTAGGTTGAGTGTACTTTTCACTCCAAATTACAAATGAGGGAATTCAGACCCACACTGTTTAAATCATTGTTTAGCTAGGATGCCAGCACTTTAGCCCATGATTCTATAACTACTGTGCTACAAAGGAAGGTTTAAGACCTGAATTTAAATCTTATCTCTGTGATTGGAATAATAATTTAATTCCTATAAGTATGTCTCCCCTTTAGAAACTTAAGGAATATATTATTTTAAAGCTTTTTTTGAAACCTTAAATAAAATGATGTGTAAAGTTTCAAATTTTTAATGCTTATATTGTTCAATGTTTAATGGCTTTTAAAGTTTTAGATTTATGTATTTTATGGGTGGGAGTGGTGTGTGTGTGTGTGTGTGTGTGTGTGTGTGTGTGTGTGTGTGTTTATGCATAATATGCATCCTTGGTGACCACAGAGGTCAGAAGATGGTATCAGACTCCATAGAACTGGAGGTACAGATGGTTTTGACCATTATGGGAGTTCTCAGAAACAATCTTGGATTCTCTGCAATGAAAAGTGCTCTTCACCACTAAGTCATGTCTCTAGCCCCTGATAGTTTCTTTTGATGGGTTATAATCAAAGACTTTAAAGGGATTTTTACTTTATTGATGTCCTAGAATTTCCCTCAAAGAATCACAGATTCTTTTTAAGAATTATTTGTGGCAGGGATTCAAAACTTCTACCTAACAAAACACTCAGGTGGGTACATCTCTGGAATATAACTGGATGTACAAATTTAATGTATGACACTGATCTTGGTAATCCATCAGTACGTCATGAGATACAGCATAGTTCAGTGAGAACTGTAGGAACAGAACAGTGGATTGTCCCACCGCTTTCAGAGGGTCTCCTCAGACTGTGGAGGTGTTAGCCGGCTAAAGAACCAGCCTCTGTCATGTCTGTGTAGGAAAACAAAACAAAACATACATACTTAAGAGTGAAATCGGGCGGTGTTTTACATACAGTTTTGTTTGAATAACAAATCTCTTAGGTTAAAGCATTTGACTATAAAACCATTATCTTGGCTAATTGTACCCAATAAATGTAATAATGAGGCAGGCTGATTTGACTTGTGGTTTTGCAATTGTGAAGCATTTCCTCATTTAACTGCAGATAGCAAAATATATGTTCTGTGGTCAGCAACATAATCAGAATTTGTCAGCAATTCCTGCAGTTAAATAATGCTTGTTCTGGTATATTTCCTAATGAAAGATAAAAGACAGACAGAACTCAAGTGCCTTCAGAAGATAATATTTTATAGAGAAGAGTAGAGAGGAGAAATGGTTACTGTCTGGGTGTCATGTACTAAACAGATGGGTTTGTGTAGATTATCAATTGAAGACCAATCTCAGTCATTTGAGTGAAAGGGAAAGTTACGACATCTAGAACACAGTCTCAAGGTACTTTTCAACAATGGCTTTCTTTTTATTCCCTCTACTTATAACCAAGGGAGGGAGCTGTAAGCATCACTTTCCGAAACCCATACTGATTTTTTGTCTATTGGAGACATGACAGCTACTACCAAATCCTCTAGACACTAATGGCTACAAGCCCTCTAGACAGAGGAGGCCTGTGACGTGTGAATGGTGTGGAACGAAAGATGAAGGTCAGGCTGCCATAAAGGCCACAGAAGAAGGGACCAGCAGGACATAGGCTGGACAAAGCAAACAGAGAGCCAATGGGCTGCTAATAACCAAGGAGGCTCCCATGTTCCTATTAACTAATTTCTCAAAGTGCAGTGTGATATTCCTATATCAGTGATATAAAGACAGTCTTTGGGGATTCTCTCTTAGACTAATCTTTTAGGGGCTCCCTCCTGATATGCAGTGATTTTATAATTGGCTTTTGCCCCATAATGTTTAAGTAGCCATTAAAACAGGTACAGATGAAAGAGAAGATATTAGTAGAGGGCATGGAATAAAAAGGTACTCTTGGCAAAAGAGCACTGCAAAGACGATAAAGTAGAAGGACCCAAAAAGGAAATAATATTGATTGTTTCAGTAATGAGAAGAGGCCCACAGATGGAACACATCACTGAGCAACTTGGGGCAAGCAAGGAGACATGTACTTGCAATAATACCTTTGTGTAACCAGATGATGACAAAGGGAGACTAAGCCATTTTCTGTCTCAGTGGTGCCATGGGTCAGGACAGATGACAGCATTGCAGCACACTAGTGGAACCCAACACTGTTGCCAAGCCTGCCGAAGGCATATGCATGAATGCAATCCTGAGTTTCAGTGGGATGGAACATAGTCCCTTCAAGGTTAACCAACCATGGCCAGATAACTATTCATTCAGTAGTATTTGCATGCCACTGGCAACAAGCCGTGAACTAAATTTTCAGTATTTGATTTACCAAGACCGTGCTTTGGCAGATGATGATGGTGGCAGTTGGACCCTTCATGGGTTAGCATATAGGATTCAAAGGACCAAGATAAAGTTCATCTTGTACCAACAAACTAGAAGTGGTTAAAATTTAGTGAAAAGCTGACATTGAGGAGGCTCTTTATGGCCTGCACTGGTAAATGGGAAATGATGTACGTCACTTTAATTGCAGTTATTTGATTTTTGTTTTTACTTTAGACTGAACACTAGCACCACCACCACCACCCATTTTCATGGGGTGCATGAGCTCTCTGGCCTTTTAAGCCTTCCTAAGGCACATGAGTTCGTGGACACTGCTTATAGACTATATTTTGTGGGGGAGGTTTAATTGCAGAAGGTTTCTGTAACTTAAAAACCAGACATCCCTGTCTGTACCTTTCAGGGGCCTTGTTAAAGCCATGTAAGATGAGATGCCAAACTGCAAAGCAAAGGCAGTCTCTGATGGTTTTTTCTTGTTGTAATGCTACTCAATTAATCACTGTGCAAAGAAGGTCCCCAGTGTAATCAGGCTGAGAAAGAAAAAGGGGAAGGGATGGATGTAGGGGTGTGTGTGTGTGTGTGTGTGTGTGTGTGTGTGTGTGTGTGTGTGTGTGTGTGTGTGTGTGTGAAAGACAGAGGAGGAAGTAGGGACAGGGAGAGGAACAGGAACAAGGATGGGGAGGGAGAGGAAAGGAGAGGGAGAAAGGGATAGAGAATGCGTGTTACTATGACATCTGCAGCACTTATCACATCTTCCAAGGTAGTGGAGAAGCAAAGGGGACATTTATCTAGTTAGTAAGACAGTATTAGTATGGGGTGAACCTCACCAACTGTGCCGTCAGACTGAAATATTTCAGATGCTTTTAGTGTGTGCTGAATTTAGATAACCTCAAGATAGCTGTGAAAATGCCCAGCATATTTAATTTCTAAAAATCCTATTTCTACAGTGACAGTGCTAAAATGTACTTCATAAATCAACTGGGAGATTAGTTCAGATTAGGGAATGGGTGGACAAATATGAAGCGATTACTAAGAAAGACACCTGCCACTGCCACACAAATTCAAGACCAGGAGGTAGCTTTAGAAATGCCACCCCATGTCGACTCCATAGCTTGCATTCCTACAGGTAATACTAACCCATCAGTGAGAAACCTGGTGCAGTGGGTTTTACACAGTGAAGACATGGCAGGATCAGCTTTCAGACCCAGGCAGCATGACTCTGGGCAGTGTCCTGTTAACCACTGTCCTACACTAGTCGGAAAACATCACTATGTTCTGAAGCTGCCTCCAATTTCAATGTGGTCGGATAACTCTGCTCCTGGCCCGGGGCCACCTTCTCTTCTGAACATTTAAAGTTATTTCTAGCTTTTCTCTCTTACGATCTTGTCTTGAGTTTTAAGGTTACCATCTCATTAATAAGCATGTTGCAGAGGTATGTTTTGACACTGGCTTTTAATTATTTTAACAATGAATAAATCCCTCCCCCCTCCATACTCTAAAGTACTGTTTATCTCCTTTCAAATCTTTGTCAACCTCACTGGAGGAAAATGTTATTGTAGATCATTTCAAGGCATGCTTAATTTTAAATGAAATGACTGACCATTGGGACAGTACCTATTCTGAGCTTTCACAACTCATACTCAAAGGAAAGTGCCAAATTCCAGAAGCTGTTCTTCTACTTCTACTAGCTTGCCTTCACACACTCATGTCTACACACACACACACACACACACACACACACACACACACACACACACACCAAGATACTTTAAAAATGATAATGTAACAAAATTAACTTTCAGTTAATTCCTCATGTTGTTTTTTAATATCCCCAAAGACTTGTAGTTTTCAAAGGACATATATTGGCTCTAAGAGACAGAATGAGGGGAACCTGAAAGAGGAGATGAACTTTGCAGGGTGAGATTAATACCTCTAATTTGGCTCAAAGTTCTCTCATTTTAAAATGTGGACTCCTGTTTGGAATTTAAGTGATAATAATTCCAGTCAGAAGGTAATAGTCGGGAAAAATGAGTGCTTTTTTATTATACTTTTCTAAATTACAGTGCTGGAATTTACTATACAAACAAGATGCTGTAATTAGCCGACAGTAAGTCTAGTGAAGAAGTGGCCTGTGAGAGAAGTCATGTAAAAAAAACGTCACTTTAATGACAGTTTGGAGAAATGTCCTCACTCATGCATAGCAGTGAATCAGGAAGCATACCCGACTATCATGGTACACTGTGTGCCCTCCTGAGGGCACTTTTGCAATATGTGTGATTACAGGATTACGTGCTGTTTATTAATATATTATATGTCATTTCCTCACTTGGGGCCAGTGCTTTGAAACGGTAATCTAGTCTGAAATTTCTTTTTTGGGGTTTAGGAGAACTGAGTTCTAAAGCTGTGTCTCGCTGTCACCTGATCAACAGGGTCCCTTATTCCTGTTGTGGCTTCCTTTGGCAAGAACATCTTAATATTATAAAACAAAGCACTGATGTTTCAGGAAATAAGAAGGTGTACGTAATATCCAACAGGATACTTGCTCTTCTAGCATCCTTTAAATGGAGCTGGATACACTAAAGACTGTGAAACTCTGATGACTAGTTAAAACTCAGTATTCACTCAGCTAGACCATGCAGACCAATAGCTGCAGAATCATCCTGATACAGGATGCCATCAGAAGGGGGCACAGTGTACCGTGATAGGTACATCCTGATAACATTTGTTGTTTGTTTGTTTTTATTTCGAGACAGGGTTTCTCTGTATAGCCCTGGCTGTCCTGGAACTCACTTTGTAGACCAGGCTGGCCTTGAACTCAGAAATCCGCCTGCCTCTGCCTCCCAAGTGCTGGGATTAAAGGTGTGCGCCACCACACCTGACTCCTGATAACATTTTATAATCACAAATCTAGCAGGAAAAGATAAAGCTTTAATCTTTGCCTATATTTCAGACATAGAACTAAAAAAATTTATAGTCACATGAGTTAAAGCTTCCCCAAATAATGTCTGTGAGTGTGTACTTTTCCATATGAGTTAAAGAGATAAATGTATTTATTTTATAACAATTCATTCAGAGATAGTTGAGCAATCCCTTGTTAGAAATGAACATAGAAAAGGTTTAGTGGTTTAAAAAGTGTCTGCTACACTGTAGAGGAGAAGAGTTAAGGAGCTGGCACCCATATAAGGCTGCTTACAGTGCCTGACATTCCATTCCAATAATACTTGGAACTTAGTTTGTTCTTTAAACATTTTGTTCTTGTCTCACATTGAAATTCTCACATCTATAAGAGATTGTGGTTCCACTTAGTAAAGATCAACTGTATATGCATAATATATTATATATTAAGGCTAGTACCAATGGGAAGTAAACTAGCAAAGAGAGGTTCAAAATGTGACTCTAAGGTTTCTGTTTGACCAGCACAACTAGAGTAATGGAGTTTTCCTCAACTGAGAGTAGGATTCAGTAGAAAAGAGAAAATATCACATTTTGGACATACACATTTTAAATTATACCCATAATTCCATATAAAAATATCTGGTAGGGAAGTACACAGAGAAGACTGAAGTTTACTAGTTAAAAAAAAAAGAAGTAAGTCCTTGTCATATGAATGAAAATTTAAAGGATGAGACAGAATGGGCTCACAGAGGTATAAAGTTTATATAGGGAAAAATAGGAGGAAGAGGAAAGGAAGGAGGAAGAGGCAGAGGAGCAGGAGCAGGAGGAGAAGGAGGCCAATGTAATTTGTTATGCTGGTTCTCGTAGGGGATCTGCCAAGAAATAGTGTATGTGGTTTGAAACCCAAGATGGAGCTCCAGGGCCCTGTTAGTGATCATGTTTCCATCATTCCCAGGTGAAGGACTTTCAGAGAGAACTGTGGAGATCATACTGTCAGTCACTTTGTGTATCCTCTCGATAATCCTCCTGGGAACAGCAATTTTTGCATTTGCAAGGTAAGACGTGTCCCAGAATGCTCTGGGGGCTTTACATCTCTCACAGACCAACCAAGAAACAGCAACAGAGCAGTTACACAAGTGGAAGATGCTTATGTGTTCTTTTTCTTCAATTTATAGAATACCCCAACCTATCTAGAATACATACTGTGATGTATTACAGTATACATACATTCAGAATTGAACTAATCTAGCCTTAAAGAAGTAAATTCTGATATTTTGATAGGAAAAGTTTTGATGTAAATGCTGAGGAGAATGGGAATAAGGGAGAACTTAAAGGGATCAGAGCCAAGGGTGCATCCAAGTAACCGGTAGATTAGAAAGAGGAGACAGTAAGGGAGCTAAGAGCCAAGGAGATCTCCCAGAGTTGTCATGGAATGGCTATCATAGGCATGTACAACCTCTCAGTGTCAAGAGAGGCATGACAGAGAGAAAGCGACTGTTTGCAGAAGTGACCCATCCTTATTGGAGGGTAGGAGGTTACCATTTGTATAGAATGGTTTTTGAAGACTGGGATTTTGTGGGACTTTTGGCTAAGGAGATGGGCAGAGAGGCAATAAGAACTCCTCTGGTGCATTGCTGGGGGTCCCACATGTCATATTAGAGTGTCAGTACCAGTCAGATATGTGGATACACACCTTTAATCTTGAGAGGGAGAAGCAGGTGGATCTCCATGAGTTCAAGGCCTACCTGATTTACATAGTGAGTTCTAGGTCAGCCAGGGTTATAACATGAGACAGAGAGGAGAGAGAGAGAGAGACCCTGTCTCTAGATAGATTGGTAGGTAAGGTAGATAGATAGATAGATAGATAGATAGATAGATAGATAGATAGATAGATAGATAGATAGATAGATAGATAGAATTAAACAAAACATTACCAGAGCCCAGAAAGACACCAACTCCCTGATGTCACTCTACTATAGTGCTCCTATGGACAAAGCTGAGCATTCTGGTCGGTGACAAAGAAGAAATAAAATTAAGGCCCATTCAGTTATCACAGTGGACAATCTAGAGACAGCAAAGAAAACCTACCCAGACTCTTAGGCAGTCCCTGTAGTTTAGACGCCATGCTCCATCCTTTTATCTTGAGTCTCGTAGGCCAACCTTTGTGTGTATGATCTGAAAGTCTCTCTTAGAAGACATCTTCCCTGTGTCACATACTGTTTTCAGATTCTGGCAGAAGATAACAGGAGAAATAAAAAACAATGAAAAAGAACTTAGGTTTTAGTAAGCGTTTTGGTACATAATCAGTATGACCTCAACATGAAGCAGTGGCCTCTGCCCACGGGAAAATGCAGAAAGAATATTGTGTGATATATTGGCCTTAGCTATCAGAAGTGCACATGCTCAGTGTTCAAATCTTTTGTTTGCTCTAAGTGCGCATTTGACCTCCCAATTTCTGGCGAGCCCTTGTAGGGAATGGAAGGGCTCTCCTTGTTCAGCACTGCCTCCCAGCATCTTTATCCAGACAAAGGGAGTCTGTTCTCAGGTGAATATCAAGCCTTATGATTTCTGACACCCTGCTTTGGTTCAGTCTGTGTACATGTGCTCTCTCCCCATCTGGCTGCAGAGCACCTAAGTCGAAGTGAGCTTGCCCTCTGAATGCTAATAACTGTAATCCCTTAAAATGCTTCATCAACTAGTCAAGGACTGCCTCGTGAGTTTAGCTTCAGTACTTTTCTGTGCTTTATATGCATTTTAGATATACCTAACTGTATTTTGGAGGACGGTGTCACATTTTATGTTCTCAAAATCATCCTAGATATCGATGTTTATCTTAGATAATGCATGTAAAATATTAATGATTGATACAGATCCAAATAGTGCCTTGTTATATGTCATACTACACCTTGGAGAGTGAGTAGATAGGGACCTTAATTTAAACAGTCACTGGGGACAGTTGTAGTAGTTCAATCCTTTAATCCCATCATTCTGGAGCCAGAGACAAGAAGGTTTCTATGAGTTCAAGGCCAGCCGGGTTTAAATAGAGAGTTCCAGACCAGCCAGAACTATAAAAGGAGCTGTCTTAAAAAAAAAAAAAAATAGGTTTTCAGGGTTGAATTAACCAATTTTGAATGGAACCCTGAGTTTTCTGATCATAAAATAGAGATAGTATTTTATACCTCTTATTTCCATAAAAATTAAATGAGACAATTTAAAAACCAATTTCCATGTTTGTTACACGTATTTTTCCATTATAAGAAACAATGACGCATTGATTTCTAATACCGATATTCATTTTCCTCAGCTATTTCCATTTCCTTTTTCCTTTTTGTGATTAAATGAGGAAGCAGCTAAAGGGAGTAGGGGCAGGTCATATCCAAGGAAAGAAATTTTTGTCTGAATGGCTTTACTTTAAGAACAAAAGAAAAGATGCCAACCCCATCCACCACGTCGCTTGCTTTTGCTTTCATGGTAGTGCCTGCACCCACTGTGCTGCTCTGGTTTCAGAATCAGACAGAAGCAGAAGGAAGGTGGAACATACTCTCCTCGGGATGCAGAGATTATTGACACTAAATTCAAGCTGGATCAGCTCATCACCGTGGCAGACTTGGAGCTGAAGGACGAGAGATTAACGCGGTGAGCACACTCCTCTGGGCCAGAAGAGGTTCAGAGGGCCTGGAGCCATGACCCTCTTTTGACCCCGTGCTTGTTGGAAGTGTTTGCGGGGCTCCAGTTTACACAGGTCACAGAGATTTTCTTTCAAAGGGTAACCTCCGTCTACTACACACTTCTAGCTGCTCACACAGACTCCCTTAATCTTCCTAGCATTTTGGGTTCGGTATGAACCGAGCTCGGACTATGATACTCAAAGGAGACTTCTTTATTTTCCTGAGAAGAATTAGTTTTACTCATTAAACCTTTAATGTTTTGTTTCATAATTCTCATGGAATACTTTCTCCAACTTGTTTTTTTTCTAAAAGTGTCCACAAATAGTTATATGAAGTCTAATTTGATTATACTTCTAAAAGTTTGATATTGTTTTTAACGTTTGTGAGAGTTTTGTTCACAGTTTCTTATTTCAGCATAAAATTACATAAATGTCAAAACTTTATAGGGGATTTACATTTCTAAACCTATTTAGACTTTAGGGACTATGCAAAATAAAAGCATATTACCTTTAGAAATAGAAGTATCAATGTGTGTGCTGAATGAGTGACATCATTATATCAAAGTACTTAACTTTTAAAGTACTTTTTAAACAAAAAGTCTACACATTTTAAAAAGCACCTATACCCTTCATGGTACTAGCATATTTTAAAAAAATTGTTTAATATAATTCCCCAAATTATTAATAAAAGCTGTCATGTTGTTGTTGCAAGGTTTTGCCAAAACCCTGTTGACATTTTAAAAGTTGTAATTAATTTTTACAAGACGACATTAAAATCTTGAACATCAAAAATAATTTGTGGTTACTACCGATCAAAGGTGGCCTTTATCTAATAGATCTGAGCTGTAAGACTTATTTTTCTCCTGTCTAGAAAAGGTGTTGCCTAGGGAAGTTCTCCCAAACCCTAGGAAATGAAAATTATTCAATATCATTACATTGTAAGGACATTTGCTTTGTGAGATAACTTCTTAATTCTTTTTTTCTTTTTGTTTTTTTGAGACAGGGTTTCTCTGTATAGTCCTGGCTGTCCTAGAATTCACTCTGTAGACCACGCTGGCCTCGAACTCAAAAATTGGCCTGCCTCTGCCTCCCAAGTGCTGGGATTAAAGGCATGCACCACCACACCCAGCAACTTCTTAACTTTTAGATATTGATGGTTGTTTATATTCTAATGCAGTCTCCTTTTATTCACAAAGGATGAAACTTTAGAAGCTTATATGTAGAATTTTATAATACCTAGAACACAGTTGGTTTTTGTTCTTTATTTTACATTAGCAACACTGTATGTAAGAGAACAATAGATTCCCAACACAGCCTCCACAGTAAACCCTATCATGGGAACACTACAGCATCAACATCTCAGTTCACCTCCTGGTCCCTAGGGCTCATGCTCTAGAGAAGGCTCATTGGTTAAGAGCTCTGACTGTTCTTTCAAAGGTCCTGAGTTCAATTCCAGCAACCACATGCTGGCTCATAACCATCTTAATGAGATCTGATGCCCTCTTCTCTGGTGTGTCTGAAGACAGCTACAGTGTACTCATATAAATAAAATTAAATATAAAAAAAAGAAAGAAAGAAAGAGGGGAGGGGAGGGGAGGGGAGGAAGGAAGGAAGAACGAATGAATGAACGAATGAACAAAAGAAAAAGAGAGAGAGAGAGAGAGAGAGAGAGAGAGAGAGAGAGAGAGAGAGAGAGGTCTTCTCTTCCCCTATGGACCACCTGAACTTCAGTGGTTGGCCTCTTCCTTTCTGTGTTCTTTTCTCAACACCTTTGTCTCTTCCACAGGGACAGGCCAGCCATCCTCTTCCTGAATGTTTATGAGGGAATGGCAACTATCTCAGTGACATCAATTTGAGCTGCTGGAAAAGTGTAGTGGAATCCAACATACCCAGAAAACTATGGTTTTCCTTTTGACTTTGTATTCTGGGAATGACTATCTTGGCAGCTACAGAGAGGTTTTGAGTCATAGAAATTTGGGCCAAGTCTCTACCAGATCCATGTTATAACTCAAAGCCATCTTTGGCTGTGGCTTTTCATTGATTTTCCTGCTTCATGCCATTTTATCTATCTATCTATCTATCTATCTATCTATCTATCTATCTATCTATATATATATATATATCATATTATCCATTAACACCTGTAAGAGCAAAATCATATTTTAGATATATTTTATTTCTGTATCACAGAAAATTATTGTTCTAATAATAATGGAATTTAAAATATTAATTTCCATTCTTTTTACTTTCTCATTTGTGTGTAAACTCTAGAGTTTATGTTATAAAATCTTCCCTTGCAAGTCAGCTTAACTTCTGGAGTTACCTTTTTCCTCTTCTTCTGTACTCTTTTATCCACTCCTAGAGTTGATCTCCATCCATCCTGAAGCAACACAAAATAAGACTTGTAGATATCAATGGTGCATAATATGTCTGATTTTCTGGATTTGATTCAGAAAAAAAAAACATTAAAATTTTTCTCTGTTAGTAAAGTCAGTAATACAGGAATCAAGGGTAGAAGAATAACTGAAAATTATTAGTGCATTAGACACATCTGAATTGGGGCTAGTCATGAGGGAAACCTTCATAGTCTTTGATGTACCTTACAATCTGAGTACATGCCAAGTTAGAAATGAAAGTTTAATTCTGGGAATGAAAAGTCAACGAGATTGGGTTTTCTCCCTAAATTGATGGGTACTTTGTCCAAAGTTTTACTATCTGTAGGAAGGATCTCAGTTTCCTAGAAATTTTCCCAGTTCATGTGTGTTTCTTACCCAGGTCATGGGTGCGTCCTTCTAGAATGCCAAAAATGTCACATTAAAGTGAGCTTACAACTATTTTCAATGCTCTATCACTTCACCAATCCAAAAGAGAAAACATTAGGGGCTCTCCAATCAATAATGACAAGTGTTAATTTTAAGAGTTATGTAGTTAACAAAACCCAGGTCAGGGGGCTTAGAACTGCATCATGCAGAAGACTTGCAGCTTTATATTATGAAATTATTTAACATTTATGCATTTTACCCATCTTTTCATATAAACATTTGTTATTTAACTTTTCCACTCTGTGTCACAAAGAGTTTGAGGATCTATTCTTCCACATTGCCAGATTATTTTTTCCTTAAAGAAAGTAAAAACTGTGAATTAGTACTTGTTGATTCTATGTGATATGTGATGTGATATGATAAAAAAAATGATTTTTGTATCTTTAGTCAGAATTCAAGGCCAGCTTGTTCAGCTTACTTACTGAGATCTTGACTCTAAACAACAGCAAGAAAGCAAGGAAGGGGGAGGAGAGGGAGGAAAGGAGGGAGGGAGAGAGGGAGGAAGGAAGAAAGAAAGAGTTTTGAACAAATAGATAATCAAATAGATCATGGCTATCTATGTATTTGAAACCATAGACTTAACTCCATTACTGGAAAATTAATGTAATTTAATAAATGTTATAATTTTATGAATATGCTTTATAAGCTATACATCAAGTACACTTAGTATTGTTGCTGTATATGTATTTGTCAAATTATAAAGTATTCTACTCTATGTTCATACATGGAAGTTAATAACATAATAGTTATTGTTTTTATAACAAATATTTTAGTGTGGGGAAAACTTGCAGAATCTAGAAAACTCTAGAAGTGCAGTTTTTATTCTGAATTAAGTATCTGCTGGGCATTGTGGTGCAAGCCTTTAATCCTAGGACCAGACTAGAAAGGCAAGGGCAGACAGATTTCTGAATCAGAAGCCAATCTGGTCTACATAGTGCATTCCAGGTGAAGTCAGAGCTACATGGTAAGACATTGTTTCTGAATAACACTGAAGGTAATTGACACAAGATGCAAAAGAGTTTTCTTGTAAATTACCATCATTTAGATATAATAACAGACTCTGATCGTTCACTTTATTTCTCTTCTAAATTTAAGATCTCTTCCTAAACAGTGACAAAAATATCTGATTCTATAATATAATACCTTGCAACTAGAAGGAACTGTAAAATAAACAATGCCTGTGTTTGCGTAGTAGCAAATAAAAACAATGTGGTATTATTTACTGAAAGAATAATGGATCTTTACTTCCAGATACTCTTCATTTTTCTTTAGACGCAAGGAGATTTTTGTTATCCAGTAAGTTGTGTGGCGATGCAGAGTTCTGCTGTGATTATTTTCATTTTGCCAGGTGGTGTGCTGTATATTTTAAAAAAAAAAATACGTGATATTGAGCATTTTGCTGCTTAATATGCCATTCTTTCCAGGCCAAGAAGAAAAGAGTTTTCTTCTTTTGTTGTGCTCTAAGACTGCATGCTGTTGCTATGGTAAAACTCTTACCCAAATGCACATTGGCTTACAATGTGCATGTCATGTGAATGTGTTGTGTTCTTATGTTGGGATAGTTTTGATGTTCAATTGGGTTTATATTTAGATTTCTTCATGGCTTCCTATTGTATTCTCATATCTCTGTGTCACAAGAGTAGAACTTCCCATCTGATGATGGAGACGTCCCCAAGTGGAGGTATCAATCTTTAAGGACCAAGACAATGGCTTTTTCTCTCCTTGCTTCTCTGACTACAGCTTATGAAACTTTGATTTCTGTCCTGACTAGTAGATAACCAGCCACATTCACTTCCAAGAATTCCCCTAATGCTTGGTTATCCCTTTTGTATCCTGGCACAAATATATCAGCATGAAGTTATTGATAATATTAATAATAATAACAGAGATAGCCCATAGAGGTCTAGAAATAATAAATACCTAAAAGAGAAGAGTTTGGATGGAATCAGGATGCAAGGCAATTGATTTCCAAATCACAACCCATTAAAGAGGTGTTAGTTTCCATAAACCATAAGGCAAGGTGAGGCCAGTATGCCTATAACTCTACTTGACAATATATAATATACTCTATGTTTGAAGCAGAAGCGGTGGTAGGCCTTTTCAATTCTAGGCACTCTTGAAGTTTTGGAATCATAACTAACCTTGTTTTATTTTAGTTTTAGGGAGCTAGTTAACATGGATAGAATTAGAAGTTTTATGAAATATTCTATTTTCAGAGACTTGCCCTAATGGTATAACATCTGTAGTGTAGGATACTCTCAGGCCAATGATTTCAATGGACACACATTAAAATATCCATTTCCAGCCAGCATTAAAAGTTGACTTTTGGGAGCTGTAGATTGTGTATTGGTTGCCATCATCTTAAAAATAGATAATTTTATTGCAGTCCCCCCCCTTCATGCAATTAGTACCTCAAGGGTCACCCCAGAACAGACTGAGGCCTGCCCTTGGAAGAGCTGAGCTTTAGATTTTGAATGAATTTGTTTACACACAATTCCTTTCTGTCCATATATGATTCTGGCAGATCTGATCTACACACGATCTCTAAGGTGCTTCCTAAGGTCTCACAGGACGCTTCCATTGCTTGCCTGCAACCCTTGCAGATAGCTCAGGCTGGACGATTTCCTGTACAGACTGTGAGGCCGCCTGCCTCCTTCTCTTACATCTGCACGGAGGGCACTCACCTACCTCTTCAAACAGCTGTCTGCAGTCCTTGCCACACTCTGCGTCTGTCTAGTTACTCTTGAGATAAATAATCTGTGCCCATAGTTAGTGAAATAAAACATCTGTCAAGAATTTGATTTCAAATGTGCTAATGTGGAGAGGCCGTGTGACAAGGAAAATGTGATACCTGCCACACAGGGAGTTTCACCTCCTCTGGCTAGCAGCTCTGTGAATGCAGCCTTCTTACCTCCTCTAGGAGCCTAAAGGTGGGAGAGCAGCCTGGCATTGATTGCTCCCTGATTGAGGCTGTGTTTCCCTTACATGTGATGCTACAACAACAGCCAGTGCTTAAGATATTTTTAATTTACATTGAGACCCACAGAACAATTACTGGTTGATTAGACAAAAGGGGAAAGGGGATTTGGAAGAACATTGGAGCACTGTTTTAAAACCTAAAACAGATTAGCAGCATTAGCATAGGTAGAAATTAAATAATATCTAAAACTATGACTGATGATGCTTTGGGCAAGTGACAGAATTTAGTCAAGTAGAAATATTTAAAAAAAACTTAGAAGCCAGGCATGGTGGCGCATGCCTTTAATCCAAGCACTCCGGAGGCAGAGGCAGATGGATTTCTGAGTTTGAGGCCAGCCTGGTCTACAAAGTGAATTCCAGGACAGCCAGAGCTATACAGAGAAACCCTGTCTCGGAAAAAACAAAAAACAAAAACCAAAAATCTTAGTGATTTCACAAGAACTTGGCATTTCCCAAATCTTAGAAAATTTAATTTTTAATTTATATATTTTCCCAGAGAGGTTATTTGGATTCATTATTTGAATAGCTAGAACACGTTTTGTTGTACAATCATTATATTATGTCAAAGCAATAATTTGTTATTTTTTTTTAAATTTTTAACCATACTCAGAAGTTTCTCAATTTTTCCTGTACCACTGGGAATGCTGATTTGAGCTGTTTCTCTAGTCCCATTGTATACTTATCTCTATAAAGACTATAGTTTTGATGCCCTGTAGATTTCAACTAATTGGCCTTGAGGGAAAGCTGAGTCGCTGACAATACGGTCTTTCATCACCACTGCCAAAATAAATAAATGGTTCCTCTTTGGTTCTGTGCAGTAATCTGAGCAGAATTTTAGTTTTTGATAGACTTTCAAGAAATGAGCTCAGCTGTGAAATAATACTCTTTCTACCAAAAGACATTGGATTTAAGACAGATAGAATTCATGTAATGAAAAGATTTATGTAATAAGAGTATTTAGCCCTTTATATTGAAAAATGGCCCATAATCTTACAAAAATCAGGCCAATTCCAAACTTGATTTATCCACTAAGCAACTGAATATAATTTGGCTGTAACCTTTGCTACCAGAAGTAAATATGAGTACTGTCCCAATGTAAAAATGAGTTCAGTTTTTTTTAAAGTTTTAAAATTTGCAATTAAAAGAAAATTTCTACTTGAATGCAGATGTGCCCTCAGATCACTATATTTGGAAGTGTCACTTCTGAATTAATATTGTTGGAATTTGTGCATTCTTGTCTTATTATATATATGATAACAAAAGAAAACACATAATCTGAGCTTTTAAGGACTATACAACCACTCTTCCTTTGTTTCTAACCATATATTTTCCAAATTAATATTTTCCAGTAAAAATACATGTTCAGGATCTTGACAATAGGAAGAACAACAATATCAACCAACCTGACACCCCAGAGCTCCCAGGGACTAAACCACCAACCAAAGAGTACACATGGAGGGATTCATGCCTTCAGCCTCATATGTAGCAGAGGTTGATTTGTCAGACATCAATGGGAGGAGAGACCCTTGGTCCTATGAAGGCTCAGTGCCCCAGTGTAGGGGAATGCCAAGTTGGTTAGGTGGGAGTGGGTGGGTGGGTGGAAGAACACCATCATAGATGTGGGGGGGGGGGAGGGATAGGACAGGGAGCTTCTGGAGGGGAAACCAGGATTGGGGTCATCATTTGAAATGTAAAAAATAAAATACCCATTTTTTTTTACAAAAGATAAATCATACTCAGAAAAAAATGAGGAGCAGAGAAACGGCCTGTGAAGAGGATCTGTGGTCATGGTCAAAGCACCAAAATATTAAGAAAACTACTCACTCCATGGTAGTGGCACACACCCTTAATCTTAGCACTGGGGTGGCAGAGGCAGGTTCTGAGTTCGAGGGGAGCCTGGTCTACAGAGTTAGTTCCAGGACAGCCAGGGCTAGACCCAGAAACTCTGTCTCAAAAAATCAAAAAGAAGGAGGAGGGAGAGAAGGAGGACAAGGAAGGGGTAAGGGGGAGGGGGAGCTAAAGGGGGAGGAGCGGGGAAAGAAAATAAAGAAACTGCTCAAAACTGCATAGCAGGTGAGAGAGCAATATTTAACATCAGTAAGACCATCGTATTTTATAATGAGGCAAGAATACACAAACATCTATCCAATTTAATAGTTGGGTGGTTGACATTTAAAATTAGAATATACAGAAGAATATTTCATGCAAAATAAAGAGTACAATTAGAACAAATTTCTAATTTTTCACTGAGAAAAAAATTGCCTTAGAAAAATATTTTCTTAATTATAAGTTTAAGTGAAGGCTAGAGCTTCTTAATGAAAGAGCAAGCATGTGAATAATAGTACCTTTATTTTTGCTAGGGCTTGCCTATATATGATTTCTGATTATTGATATTTCATATCTCTTAGGGATTTCACAAACATGCACTGATTTCCTTAATTCCTTGCTCATGATTTCCTAAAAATCTGGCATCTATCTCAGAATTCAATTCTCCAAGAGAAATAAATTTCTCTAGTACAGCCCTAATAATGTTGGATCTTCCCGGTAAAGAATCGGTCATCAACCCTAACATCACGATTCCCATTTTCATGTAGTAGCATGGAAATGAACATCTGAAATGCAGAGATGCCAATCACTCCTCAAATGTGGATAATCAAGATTTCCCCAGACTAACACGTTTTTCCTTTCATGATCTTTTAAAGAACAGGGCAGCATGAGAGGTTTTGGCAGTCATAATCTAGGGGTGTAGGTGGTCTGACGCATGCTTGTCATGGTCTGTTTCTCTTGCTGGTCCTTGCTGAGTGAGGGCAATCATCTCCAACAGGACTGGTTACTCCACCTGTCTCTATTACATATGTTACAATGTCTCTGACCTCCGGTGCCTCACATTTTCAGATCTTCTGTTTCTCATCCCCCCAAACAAAGCTTTTCTGACTTAACAACCCACTCAGCCACTTCCGGATCCATGAAGTTATGGTAAGAAGTTCTCGATTGCCTTCTTGAGATCACTTTAGGCTGTTTGTGATAAACTCTTCAGTTTAGCCAGCAAACCTCTGCTCCGTGTTTGCAGCATGGTGACTACCACATTTGATGCTAGGATAACGCTAGGATGCTCTCTACCAGTTTACACCCTGAGAAAGTAGGAGACTATTTCCTCTTGGACACACCCACCACCGACTTCAAATTCTAATATCCAGCTTCATAATACCTGCTTCTTCATCCCCACAAGTGCCATTAAATCTTTTTTTGCCATAAGATACATATTGTTGGTTCAAGTTTTCTCCATTGGACATACATCTTTATGATCATTCCCCAAACATCCATCATGCCTTGATTGTTCTTCCATCTGATTATCTTGTTTCATGCATCCATGGTTTCATAAGTACATATTCCAAGAAATAATTTTTACTTGAAAATTATCATAAATAACTTGTAATATTATCAAAAATGTAAAACCTTGAAAAGACCCTGTTGTGCATTTTTTGTGTATATTTTTGTGCCTTTTGTGCTTTTGTGCTGTGCAAATTTGTTGTGCATGATATCTCTATGTGTGTGGAGCATTATCTATTTATCTGTTAAAACATTTCATGTTTCAGAGTTTAACGTTGTCAATTATGTAAATGTACACGATGTGTTCATACCACAAAAATGTACATAAAGTAGCTGAAATGAATGTAATTTGTTATGGCTGTATTTGAACTCAAATTCAGTCATGAAACAAGACTCGGGCAATACAATGTCATTTTGAACAACTTCTGTTTCCCATACTACTCTTTATAAATAAAGAAAATATTTCTTAAGTCTACATTAACTCTTTATTCTATGCAATATATTAAGAGGTGGCCTGCCTTTAACGCAGTGTCTTAAATCATAATGCTACCTTTCTAACTGGGAAGAGAAGCTAAAATTGTCACAATTAATATAATTTTTTTTCAAAAAAAATGAAATTAGCAAGTGCATGCTAGTTGAAACCACAATCTACTTATACATTGTTGATTTTGCTATAATTTTCTGATTTGAATCTAGTACCCTTTCAGAAGGAACCATCTACTCTCGCACACAATACATCTAACGTGGTCTCTGTTGCAGGTTACTTAGTTATAGAAAATCCATCAAGTAAGTTTGTGAACTTTTTCCCCTTCTTTTGAATATCAACTTTAGATTCACTGACTCAGTGACTCTTAATGTGTGGCTCCCTCTCCGTATGTTTGTTGGAAAGGCCTTTAAGCTGGATATAAATCATAAAGGCATGACTAATTGCATGGTAACTGGAGAAATGCTTTCTCTCTCTGGGGTGAAGCCTGCATGTCTGTATTTTAGCTTGGGAAGTAATATGGGGATATTTAAACTCCTTGGGGCTTAAAAGCCATATCATTATAAGAATGAAGTCACTGCAATATTTTATATCTTCTAAAACCTTGTAATGTGTAACATTCTTCTGTGTGACAAAGAAGTATTAATGTGCTTTTAGGAGTCAGTGATAACTTTATGCCCTTGCATTTGCTTGAAAACTTTTGTTCATTAAAACGCTAAATCTTTCCTTTAAAGTCACTGAAAAAAAATTAGAAGAATTTTGTAAAACGGATGTAAAGAACGTGAACTTAAAGAGGGAGAACTCCTTTTGTAAATGGACGAGGTGACTTTAAAGGACTGTGTGACGGGGGGGGGGGGGTTACATTTGCTTAAGCATTAACTGTGCAGACAGTGCCGAACTTTCTCTTAAGGGAAGGAATATAAGCTAACGCAGTTCAATTTAATGCTTTTCTTTCCTTGGAGGCCGGTAAGCAAGAAATCCTTCCTGCAACACGTTGAAGAGCTTTGCACAAACAACAACCTAAAGTTTCAAGAGGAATTTTCGGTATGTTGCCAGCAGTTGTCACAACATTGCAAGACCTCCGGTAGTTTCCTGTGTCACATTTCATGTCCATTTTAAGTGTGCGAGGCCATGAAGGATTCTGGCCTTGATAATCAATACCCAATTACCAGGTTGATTGTTTAGATAGTAATGTTACCCTGGGTGGCCTTTGCTGCAACCTGATCAGAGTCTTCACCTACTGTGTTAGGAGAAGGTGGTCTTCAGGCCTCCCTCGAATGGCAGCCTGGCCCTGGTTCCTTGCTCACCCACTCTGATGGAGGTACAAATCTGGAGTGATGGGTTCATTAGTTTGCTTTTGTGGATGAGCTTTAGATCATGCTGTAAATGTAGTTTTATATTTAAACAGTCATGTTAGGTTTAGGCACTTGATGATTCCATATAAGTACATTGACTATTGAATATAATGAGTGCTAGTTAGTGTGCATTCATGGTATAAAATTTGCAGACACTGCAAACATTACTTCTACTTCTGATCACACCACAATACAGATAAGTAATGTCTGCATTCAGTAACATCTATTTCTAAGTCATTATGAAACAAATGCCTGCTCCTACAGGGAAATATGTAAAACTAAGACCTCACTGATTAAATTATTTTAAATTTGAAAATACTTTTACCTGTTAATTTTATTATGTTTCTTTTGATATATCTTATTATTTGAGTATTTCATATCACTGAAATTGAAATTATGTAGAGACATAAAATTTAGCTCTGCAATCTATTTTGAGCCTCCTATCTACCTTATCTAGATAACATGGTTATTTTACATTGTGAAAGCAAAGTATAACTTATATTGTATCCAGAAGTCTATTTCTACTTTTTTTTTTTTCATAAATTTCTTAGTGTGCGAACTCCTGAAACAAAGAACCAGACAATTGACTTAAATAATTCAGGATTATAAAATTTCAGTTTCTCAGGGAGTGATAACAAAAACAGTGAGAAGATGAACGAATGTTCTGCTTGCTCCTAATGCTTCTTAAGTAATGCTGGACTGGACTTCGCAAAGCCGAGGCAACCATGAAGTGCCCTTAGCATTTCTACCGGAAGAAAGTTCAACTTTCCACCAGGAAAATTGTAGTTTTTCTAGAATAGGATCAAACATAGTCTGACCATTTATGCCCAAGTACATGGATAGTTGTATTAGCAAATACATTTTCATGTATTAAGAAAAATTCTAGCTTAACTTTTTTGGGAGGCCATATTTTGTTCTTCTGTGAAAACAAACAAGCAAGCAAGCAAACAAACAAACAAACAAAATGAATCATTCTTATCCTAATGCTTTTTCCCCCCAACCGACCTGCAGGGAAAAAAATCAGTAGGGACCCAGGGCAGGAGAAAGAGAGAGAGAGAGTGGGATGGACAAGAGACATGAAGAATGAGAGCAAGTCAATCATACTGATCAAGCACTCAAAACTTTATTCAGGATTGGTAATATAAGCATAAGCAAGAGGAGGCTCCAAGGGAGGGGGGAAGAGCCCGGGGGCTCTCTGAAGGTCAGGTGGCAATCTTCAGCTCCTGGAACCAACGGTCACAGTGTCCTCTTATCCCCTAAATATTCTTACTTTTATGACCATGAATGTTCTCTCAGGATTGTTTATGTAAGCTAGAAAATATCCACAAGGCCATGGCTGAGGCCATGGCTCCCGGCAATGCTTTATTAAATTTTTAATCAAAATGATCATATCATAATAAACATATATTGGATGCCTAAAGTTGACTAATCTTTTAGCACATGTTCTATTTTCTTTTAGTTATTTATTAAGGTTTATACTATGGCAAACAATTCTTGATACGTTGGTATTTACCAGTTTAGCATTTACAAGCTAGGTGACTTTAGGCAGATTACCTAATCTCTCTGCACTTCAGTGTCTTCATTTGTGAAAAGATAGTATCTGCCTCACTGAATTGAGAAGACTAAAATGACTATGGGTGAAAAGCACTTGGTACAAGCATCAGTTACTGTGTTAATAATCTCTACCAGGTATAAATTCAGATGAGAGTAAGAACTGTAGCAGGGAGATGTGTTTTAGACAGGACAACGGTATCATGATTGAGATGTGCATAAAGATGTGGGGATCAATGCTAAATGCTCATTAGGAAAGACTAATGAAAATTGTGATGTCTAAGATGAACAGCAGCCTGAGCCGAATTCTAATGAGAAGATAAAGGGGAAGGATTCCAGGGAGAGAGAATAAATGAAAAGCGTGGGAAGACCAAGCTATCGGCTCATTTTGTTCCCATGAGAAGACATCAAACAGGAACAGAAAGAGCAACCTAGGGGAGCTCCCCAAGGCTCTATGTCCTAATCAGACCAAGACCACCCTGTCTTAGGATGCTGTTCAAACTACCAGCCTGGTAACTGGCTGTTGGCTATCAAAGTCAGAGTCAAAGTATAAATAGGAACTTGTATGTGGAATAATTCCAAGCTGTATCATTTTCAAGTCAACTTCAAACACGTCTTTCTCTGCCTTTCCTCTTTCAGTGCTTCTAAAATCTTGACACAGGGAAGATACTTGGGCCTCCTGTTGTTGTCTTTTTATGAGCCTTGTTGCCTATATCCTACCTCACCCATGATATTTATGCATGTGAAAACAACTGTTCAGTCTCTCTCTCTCTCTCTCTCTCTCTCTCTCTCTCTCTCTCTCTCTCTCTCTC
>NC_034598.1:68490747-68550604 GCF_900095145.1 Mus pahari
CTCTCTCTCTCTCTCTCGTCAGAAGAATAGAGAAAGGAGAATTCTTGAATAAAAAATAATCTATAATTTCATTCAAATGGAAAAGCATGTTTAATTTCTTTACATCACCTGAAATAGTCTTATGAGTAGCCATCATCTGTCCTACAAATAATCCACACAAGTTCTCACACCAGCCTCCTTAAAGATGCTTGCATGAGAAAGAGCAAGATAGAGTGCAGCATTTTTCTCTCAAATGCCAACAGGAGGTCTCCCTGACCCTTCGTCTGGCTCTGATCATTCTAAATCTCACCTTTACATTCCATTATCAATTTAACAAGGCCAACTGAGTGCAGTATTGACCTTTGACATTGTCTCAAACTGGCCAGGGTAGCGCCAATTAATAGGCATGAAATCACACTGTCTGGGGAGAAAAAACAAAAAATAAATCATTCAACTCCCTTTTTCCCTCTAAAGGGGTATTAACATATTAAAGAAGAGTTGTGTACATCTGATGAAGCCATGGGTAGCATGTGGCCACTTAGTGCAGTCAAGAGTTCAATGAAATTATCTCAAGGGAGAGTCATAGTCTAACTGATAAAAATCACTTGGAATAGTAATGGGGACATTTAGGGAAAATCTTTACCATTCATTTGACCTTGTTCCTATATCTATGATAGGAGTTCTTAATTAAAAATTAAAAATGTGGCCTCTTCAGTAGAGATTGCACACCAGAATTCAATGTCCAGTACCAAATACACAAAATTAAAAAATAATTTTAAATAATCTATGGCTGAAATGATAACTCAGTAGACTATCCCTGCAAACATCGAAACCTGAATTGGATACCTAGAACTTATGTCAAAAGTTGCCCATGGTGGCAGGTATTTATAATCCCCAACCTTGGGAAGGTGGGCAGAGATATGTCCCCAAGGCTAGCTGGCCAGACTTGCCTCAGTCTTAGCAAGTTTCAGTCCAAAGAGAATTTTAATAAAATAAAATTGGTCTATGGCACCTGGAAAATGACACCCAAGGTTGTCCTCTATCCTGTAACATGTAGATGAACACACACGTATGAACACACACACACACACACACACACACACACACACACACACACACACACACACTAAACAACTGAAGGGTTTAGAAGAAAAGAAATTGGGTTTTAGTGGGCAGAATTTTATATTTACCAAGTTTAAACTTTGCGATTTTTTTTCCATAGGAATTACCAAAATTTCTTCAAGATCTCTCCTCAACTGATGCTGATCTCCCTTGGAACAGAGCAAAAAATCGCTTTCCCAACATAAAACCATGTAGGTGCAGTTCTCTTTTATAGCCTGACTATGAAGTATTCAAAAGTGGCCACCATCTTAATGCTTTGCGTTTATTTAATGTTTTCTTACACATTTCATTGAATTACAATAGTATAGTTCATTAATGGTGACTTTCAAGTTGTATCACATTTGCTTTGTTCTTAATTACTAAACTTAATTTACATGGTTTCCAGTTTGTTCACCCAAGTTTCCTTTATGCAGGTGCAAGAAACTGTAGATCAACCTGCTTTTCAGCTTTGTAATTTAACCCCTTTAACATCTTCCTATAGAGCATGGCTCAAACAGAAGGGAAATTAACACTTAGCTTTGTATATTAGCTTTCCTTAGGAGAATAGTGGTTTTCTGGAACATAAAAATGCCTTGCAAAATGCGAGTTGGTGATCAGAGTCAACATCTGTTGACTGGAATTCTTTTCTGCAGAGAGGCAGAGGTGCACCTTGCTGTAGGACCACTCCACTTTTCAATTCAAGTAAACAAACAGTATTTATTTTTTTTAAGAATTGACAATGGCTCATAAAGGAATATTTGATATCCCTGTATTTCTAATATATCTGTTGTGGTCTTTCAAGAATGACTCACCAGTTGATGGAATTCCAATCCAAAGCATTTTATATTAAGAAATTAAGAATTGTGATGCTCTGAAACTTATTCCAGTATACACTGGGACACAAGGTGATTCAGCCTTGTAATCTCAAGTGACTGGAAGGCTTGAGAATGAAGACTGAAAGTTCAAGAACAGTCTTCTCTACCTAAGGAATTCAAGAGAGACCCAAGCAACTTACTCAGACCCTACCTTTATTTCTAAAATGGTCTTACAAAGAACTGGGAAAGTAGTTCATTGATAGAAGGTTTCGAAACATGCATATACCTAGTGCTGCAATAAAAACGAACAAGAAGCCAGGCGTGGTGGCACACGTCTTTAATTCCAGCACTTGGGAGGCAGAGGCAGGTGGATTTCTGAGTTCAAGGCCAGGCTGGTCTACAGAGTGAGTTCCAGGACAGCCAGGGCTACACAGAGAAACCCTGTCTCAAAACAAAAACAAAAACAAAACAAAACAAAACAAAACAACAACAACAACAAAAAAAACAAACAAGCAATTACATAAATAAATAAACATATTAAAGAAATTCCTATAGGTCTTGAAAAATGCTAGTTTAGAGGAGACTATAACCCCATAAGTAATTTAAACGGGAAAAAAAAAAAAAAAAAAAAACAGAACACAGGGTGATACTAAAGGGTAAATTATTCAGAAAGGCAACCAGATTTAGAGGTCTGTGATGTCAGAGGCTATGACCCACACAACCTTGCAGTGCCCAGAAAGTAGAATAGAAAGAAGAACAAATAGCATTAACTCCTGGAGATTCTTTCTGCAACAAAATAAATCATAAGGAAATGACTTCAGCAGCAAGACGAGAAACCTGTTGGGTGACAAGTACCGTATATGACTGATAGTCTCTAAATGTCTGAAGTCATGACCTTTCTCAGCATGCCTTCTATTCTAACTTTAAGAACATTAACTTCTGTTGGACACACATTAAGCTTAAGTGGGGATACCCATGTTGCTATATGTTTCCACTAAATTTCTTCGAGACTGCTTGCAGCATGCTTATCGAAGTAGCACTCTTTGTAAATAAATATTATATTCTTATCAAAAGGCCATTACCATGAGTTCACTAGTGTTGAGGTCTAGTTCCATTATGAGGGACTGATTTGCAATGTGTCAACACATGTAAAGTAACTCAAATAAGTCTAAATAATCTCTAAGGTGTTTTGAACTTGAAGTATGAAAATTTGAGTTCTTGAGTTCTATTGTTTCATCCATTTGCAATGAGGTCTTGATTAATTATCCCCATTCTGTCTGAAAGAAAATTTAGTCCATATTCATATTACTTTTATGACGAGAGAGGACAAGAGTGGCTTCCTGGGAAGTAATTCTCTTTTGTGGCTGTCTCTCTTTGTGACCACCAACAAACCACTTGACTGTCTGTTCCTCCTAAGACCATCAGAAGATTCAGAAAAATCATCACTTAAGTCACCTTATCCACTACTACACCACATGAAGCATTCAGCCCTCATGGCGTGTAATCAATAGATCATTTTCTTTTCAATGCTCATAACTTTCTGAGTGGATAGGACTGTGATACCTCCTGGGGCACTAAATTCTGAAGACAGCAATTTTCCATCCCTCACTAGAGCTAGAAGTCCATTTGTAATGTCACAGTCATGTCTGTAGGAAGGACAGCATATTTTCATACACAAGCCCAGTCAGAGACAGTCACACAAACAAGATTCGTGGTTATGTGTTGCCATTGGGCTTGCATGCAAAACATAAAACTGGATGATTGTGTCTTTCCTTGAAGTGAATGAAAATATTTCAATAGAGTCTGGAGTTTTGCTTGAGCCAGCTTTGGGTACTGTTGTTTTTCCCCAGAGTAATGTCAGAAGGAGAATTTCAAATATCACAGTGCCTTTTGGAAGATATTAGTTTACAGGGCTTTGGGATTCTAGAATTAGCAGCAAATACTTGCAGACATGATTTCCAAATCTCTGTCTGACAGGACACTATGACCTTAATCTCCAAATACCATGAGAAAAGGTTTAGCATGCTATGAACTCAGTTCATTATAAGCAATCATATTAAGTGAACAGCATCACAATGGCTTCCCTATGTGGAGTACAAAGCTAATCATAAAAGCTCAGTCTCACTGACACACAGATAATTTGCAGAAATTTGTTTAAACGTGAGGAGTCTCTAGATCGAAATGCATTGGTCATAACTTCTCACAATATAACTAAAACATTTTTAACAATTAATATTGGTATCTACTGGTATATGCTTTAAGTTGGAGAACTTGAGAAAAGTCCAAAATATTTCCTGGAAGCCTTCACATTTCTTCAAGAGAGTTAAACAAAGTAAGTATGATAACTGCATAGAACAGTTGATGCCAGTAACAATCAGAGAAGCTAAGTGGTTCACTCAAGTCTCCTCTGTATGGCTACACACCCAATCCTCTTCTTAGTTTTCCTCAATGAAGACAACAAAGCCCTACAGCTTTCCTTATACCCCCAGAATCTGGCAAAGACTAAGTATGTACTGGTCCCTTAGCTGCACAACCCCTGAATCATTCAGTCAAAGATATTTTGAGATTCCCATGTTTGAAGTTATCAGTAGACTTTACAGGTATAAAATTAACTTGGTAGTCACCCCCAAGAAAATTTCTGGTATTCCTTTTGAAAAAGCATCACAGGGCACAGTGATGACATTTCTTTAAAATAGTCTGGAGAATAACTTGAAATGTTATATGAAAGAAAGAGTAGGCAAAGTATGTGAGAGAAATGGTTTAAAACTAGACCTAAATATATAATCTAGTATATGATGTAATATTTTAAATTAAAGAGAAATGAATGGTATATTTTTAGATTTATTTATTTATTATATGTAAGTACAGTACATTGTAGCTGTCTTCAGACACTCCAGGAGAGGGTGCCAGATCTTGTTACGGATGGTTATGAGCCACCATGTGGTTGCTGGGATTTGAACTCCGAACCGTCGGAAGAGCAGTCGGGTGCTCTTACCCACTGAGCCATCTCACCAGCCCCGAATGGTATTTTTTTAAATGGGACTATTATGTTCCAGATTATAATAAATAATAAAGGTAAACCTATATTTTCCCTTCCTAAAAACAAGAAAACTGAGTACAAGAAACACCAAAATACTAAAATGTAAATTAGAAAAATTCATTCAAGTTTCTGGAGAGTCTTTGGATGAACTTGTAAAAAATATAAATATTAGTATAATGAACAACAGAAATAAATAGCAAGTAATCCAGAAAGCCTAATTTAAAAAATCAAAATTTGGTTATAATAAAATAAATATTTAATAGACTGTTATGTCGATGCAAAAATCTGCTTATAGCCTTAGCGTACAATTTGTAAAGGGAAAATATGAAAATGTTGTATCTTTCAAGATATGAAAGCAGTACCTGTGGATCTGGGGATTTTGTTCGTGGCAATATGTTGTACAAATGCAGTTTTCCAGCCATGTTATAAGCTTCATTATGTTTTCCAGTATTTTGAATAACAAGTGGGATTAGTTTAAGCCATAATTAAATAGGTGTGCTATATTAAAAAGTCTATATGTCATTTTAAGAGCACAATCTAAATATATTTATGATTATTTAGAAAGATTAAGTAAATAAAAATGTTTCAGAGTAGAGAATGTGGCATGTAATATTTGTAGTTAATTTTATAATAATGTGTGTGGGAATTTTATAAGTATATCCATGATCTTGTTAATTGATATTTTGGTGTAATAAAAATATTGGGACAGGAGGGAGTATTTTTTAAAATGTCATACTCATATATGAGTTGGGATTATTAGGTTGTGAACTTTTATATTATGTTCACGGTATACAGGTCTTGGGAATTTAAAAATCCAATTATGGTTTCCTTTCCTTTTTTTTTTTTCTCAGACAATAATAACAGAGTGAAGCTGATCGCTGATGTAAGCATCCCGGGGTCCGATTACATTAATGCCAGCTATGTTTCTGTGAGTTACAATTTTCATAGATAATATGTTTTGATAGAGGATGAATCCTAAATATTTCAGATCTTTAAGACAGCAAATTCATTTAGACATCGTGGCATGGAAAAATGGTGTTTTCCCAATCGCAACCTGAGGCACATGTTATTTCAGAGATGGGGGTTAGACAGGCTTTTGATTAATCATGTATTGCACTAGTTCCGTGCAGGCAGAAAATTTCTTCCTCTTACTGTACCTGATCTTTGCACCATTTTACATGCTTGGTTAATATATTCTCCAAACACAAGGTCAGCTAATCTCTCTGTCAGCGACACATCAGTCAAACAGACAGTCATGCTCATAGAGTGTAAAAACTTGTTATATACCTTTCCCTGTGAGATATGAGGTCCATCAAAGGAATGATCATGATGTAATATGTATACTTCATGTAGCCACTTGGTAAACATGAGTGGATCCACATGGAGACAATTGTAATGTACTCAGTGTAGTCTCTTGCAAAACAGAAGTGATAAATTCTTACTAAGCCAGACTGAAGATGGAATGAAGCCAATTTGTTCTCAGGTCCTCTTTTTCACAACTGTTTTTTTTTTTTTTTTTTTTTTTTTTTTTCCCTTTACGGTCAATAGTGGTCAATAGTGTTCACCATGCTGGGTACTCAGAAATCTCTATTTCATCAAGGACCTCAGCTTGGCTGACACATTCTTACATTTTGAGAGTGGAAAGAGCACATTTAGTCCTTTAATGAGACATTCACCTCAGAACGTTTTCTAAATACCAGTAGAAGTTAATTGTTAGTGTCTCCAGGGTCAATTCATTAATTTTTCTCCCAAAGGAGATGACTTCATCTCTAAACAACTCTATTATGTGATTTCAAGGTAGTCCCTTTATGTTTTCTCCTACTGGCTTCAGTAGGAAATGGCTTAATCATTATTGTCTTATGAGCCTACAGATACTGGAAGATTTTCTCTGCTTTGCCCACTTTCCAGTTTTATATTATTTTCCTATTCCTAGGTATTTTCCTACTCACTGAACTGTTACTTCCTTCAATTTATTCCAGTTTATTTGAGGATATTCTACAATACTCTATATTTTGCCTTGCATACTATACTTTATTTATTGTTTCTAAGCTTTTGTGAAGTTGTATATGTGTAGATTATATAGTAATTCTTTACTAGTCAATAGTAACTCTAAAATTACAATCATATATTGGGTCCTACTGTCAAGGGACTAAATAATGAAGAAGCAAAGACTTCTCTACATAGCATTTAAGAGAGGGTCTAGAGAAGGTATGGATTGCATTCAATTTTGAAGTAGATCTTTAGGTCTTTATTCAAATGACCATGAGTATACTATTGCAAGGTTTTATTCATTTATCAAATAATTGAGTCCTTGTGATATGAAATTCTTCTCTCAATCGTATACTGACGTTCTATGCTTACTAATTTTAACTGTAGACTAGGCCTTATACCCCTGGTCATCAGTGTATATCTTATAGCTGTTAGCGTGGTATTTTTGTGGAACTCCTAGCAGTGGGAACAGGAATGTCTCTGACTCTTACATATTCTTGGGAATCTTTTTCTCTTATTGGGTTGCCGTGTATAGCTTCTATATAAGGGCTTTTACTTTGCATTCTTTTTTTTTTTTAAGATTTTATTTATTTATTATATGTAAGTACACTGTAGCAGTCTTCAGACTTTCCAGGTCTCGTTAAGGATGGTTTGAGCCACCATGTGGTTGCTGGGATTTGAACTCTGCACCTTTGGAAGAGCAGTTGGGTGCTCTTACCCACTGAGCCATCTCACCAGCCCCCTTGCTTTGCATTCTTGTATCTGCTTTTGTCATATTTGGTTCTTGTCTCTTGGAGGTTGGCTCCTTTCTGAAGAGGAGGAGGAGTGGATCTGGAGAGAAGGAAGTTCCAGGGGGCAGAGCTGGGAGGAATAGAGGGAGGAAAGACTGTGGTTGGGATGTGTTGTGTGAGACAAGAATCTAATTTGAATTTAAAAGAAAAAAATATAAGAAGGGAAACCAGGGAGTTCTAGTAAGCATGGCAGAAACATACAGATCACATAGCAGAGCAATATTTATAAAATGCTAATGTTCTCTCTAAATATTATAGTTGTCAGTACACAAGTATTAGCAAATGATAAGATGGTTTAAGTATGGACTGGCGAGATGACTCAGTAGTTAAGAGCTCCTATGTTTCTTACATAAGACTCAGGTTCTTTTCCAGCAGCCATGACAGTCTCCTCTGGGACTGGAATGCACAATGTGCATATACTCAAAGCACTTATATACACAAAACATATAATATATATATATATATATATATATATATATATATATATATATATATATATATATGTGTGTGTGTGTGTGTGTGTGTGTGTGTGTGTGAAAAATATATTTTAAAGAAAAGATTGTTTAAGCAATCTTTTGCTTAACTAGGAAGCCTAGTTTATTATAACATATTCTGTTATAATAAGGTGATGTTAAAATATATGAAATCCTGTAAAAAGAAAAATTCCTGTGACTTACATAGCAATCAGGAACAGGTGAAGGAACTTAATGTGAAAGCAGGTCTATATGTGCATTGTGCAAGTATATGGCATTGCTAATACTTGCCAGGAATATATCCATTACTGGAGATACCAGAACAAAGACAAATACATAGCCATGATGCCATGATATTCCTCACGTCTTCACCTCCAAACTGGGGCTTCCTTTATCTCAGAAAACATGTGACACTTCAGTTCTGTTTTTACGCTTCAAAGTTGATGAAGCATACTGAAGAGCAAGAGACAGAGGCCAGAATGGTCTTAAATGTCAATTCCTTGGATCTGGGAGCCAAGGGAAGAAGACTAAAGGTGGCGAAATAATTTGTCTGTGTGAAGGACAGCAGGCTCCAGGAAAGGACAGGTAGGAGCAGGTGACATTTAGGAGTTATTTAAAACCAGGATCTATCACTGGACACATGTGACAGTACATACCCAAGTTCCTCTGTCCTGGTCCAGGCTGGGGAATTGTGTTTCTTTTTCCAGGACTTAGTGACAGGCCATAAAATTTTGATAAAAGGTGTACTGTGAGAAAGGAAGGAGATGAGAGACTGCAGTCTCATAGGCAGCTAATTGTACCAATATAACTAGAAAGAGTTCTGTGGGACCAATGGTAAAATGGCATCTTGGGGACAATAGGAAGGATCTGCTGCCAATCATGGAAACCAGGAATTCTCCATCAACAGCTTTTAATCCACATTTGCATGTGTGTGCATTATTAAGAATAACATGTTACATTTGGAGTTACTAAGAGGGATTAAATAATTTGTTGGCAATAGTTAAATTACTTTTTTGACATGTTCTACGATGTGTGGAACTTAAGCCACAGTGAGCAAATAGATTCACTAATGTGGGCACTTCTAATGAAGTAGGTGAGACTATTGTGCATGTTCTTCAGAACATGGGTAGGCCTTCTTTCTCTGTCCTTCTATGTCTGTGACCCTAGGCACTCCAAAATTCTGTATCTATAAATGAGGAACAATCCCATAGGAAGACTCACAGTGTCAACTAACCTGGACCCCCGGGAGCTCCCAGAGACTGAACCACCAACCAAAGAGCATATGCTGGCTGGTCCTTGACCCCAGGCACATATGTAACCGAGGACAGCCTGGTCTGGTCTCAGTGGGAGAGGGTGTGCCTAATCCTGTAGAGACTTGATGCCCCAGAGAAGTAGGCTGCCTGGATCTGGAGTGGCGGGGGGGGGCACTCTCTCAAAGGTTAAGGTGGGGGTATGGGGAAAGAACTCTGGGGAGGGGGAACTGCGAGGGCAGGGGGCAACATTAGGGATGTAAATAAATACAATATTTAATTTTGAAAAACACTAAAACAGCTGCAGGTTTAAAGAAGTTAATGTGTGCACGTGACTAATCACACCAGAAGCACCTAATGAATGCATGTTACTTTGACTGAAGTGGGTATTTACTTACAGTCCACATTATACTTCTTGACTAGTAACCCCAGGCAAATCTTAGAAACCAACTTAAGGGTAGCCATAAAACCTGCCCTGTACAGTCAATAATGATGATGAGCCCTGAACTACACAATGAAACTTAGACTTTATTTCTTCTTCTTTTTTAAAAGATTTTTTTTTTTCATTTATGAGTACACTGTTGAGGGCACGAGGGCCCATCACAGATGGTTGTGAGTCACCATTTGGTTACAGGGAATTGAACTCAAGACCTCTGGAAGAGCAAGCAGCCAGTCTCTTCACCGCTGAGCCATCTCCCCAGCCCAGACTTTATTATACATCGTTAAAACCAGTTAAACTGTATATTCCAATTTGGGGAAAGCTTTCTAGCTAATAGGTTTCTTCTCAGAGGAAGTGAATTTTATACGCCATTATGTAAAACAAGCAGCTAAATTAGTAGAAAGAAACAGAGAGCTTCCACAACTCTAATAAGATGTGAGGGAAGTGTCTCGAGCATTTCCCATTGGGCAACAGCTTTTCCCATCTCCTTAGTATTCATTGAGCTGCCTCAACCAGAAACAAACAAAGAAAAAGGCATAAATCTACTTGTCCTCTTTGAAAAGCAAGGAGCAAAATGTGGATGACTTAGTGTGATTTCTTCTTTTTTTTGTAAACACTTAACTAAAACTTTTAAAGGAATAATACTATTTTTATGTATTTATGCTTGACCTTTTGCAGAATGGAGTATAATTCATAGTGTGTGATACTAATTAGTATCCAACCTAGTTCCCCGCTAAGGATACCTCCTTCCAAACCTATGTCCTCACCCACACTCACTAAACATAAAGGACTAAGCTGCCTCATTCTTCGCTGCCTATGCCTCCCCCTCCTCACTGAATCTACTAACTTGAGTCTGTGATATCAAGTACAAGACACAGTATCTGTGCTGTGGATTGCCCTAGTGCTGTTTGTATTTTGATGCTAATTCTGCTTCCTGAAGAGGGGCAGATTTTGTACTTAGGTGATTCCATGTGAACCTTCTCCCCATTTTTACTGGTCAAATAAAGGCTACAGCCTGTGATTGGGCAACGGAAGGGAGAGGTGGGGCAGCATGTTTTAGAGAAGGAGAGAGGAAAGATAGAGACAGAGGGGCAGAGAGAGGAAAAGATAGAGGAAGAGGAGGTGGAAGATGGAACAGAACCATGTGTCCTGGAGGAGCCTCAAGTAGCAAGGGATCTCATAGCTGGGGAATAGAGTAGTGTAGTGGTAGATCTGCCCAGTCTAGGTGTGCAGTTTTTAAATATTAAATATGTTCTTTGCACAGGCATTTTGGGGTTGAAGATTTACCAATACGAATCTGGCTGGTATTAAATATTAAGGCTGCCTGGTGTTTTCAATTTGCGACAACTTAGGTGGGCAAGAGAGGGCGAATTAGCATCAAAATACAAGCAGCACCAGGGCAATCCACATTGGTGGTTGATGTAGCCCACCCCCGGGGTGGTCAGTCCAGCTCTAGCTCCAGCTATTCTCAGGAAGGACAAATTCAGGTAGCTTAGCAAGCCAGCCACAGGAACCAGGGCCAGAAGGCCGGGCAAGGAGGAAAGGGCCACTATTGATTCTAGAGCCTAGCCAGAGCATTTTTAAAATTACACGTATCATATCTGCTTCTTTTTGTTTTACTGGTACCTCAATGATTCTTAGATTTAAATCCAGGGGTGCTGATGCTCTCCCAACACCACCCCTCCCCTAACTCTTGGTGATCTCAAAATCCATTCCGAACGTTGATTTACTGCCACGATCTCTCCCAGTGGCTTGCCCTCTGGTTGACATCATCACAATGTTCACAGCACAGACCTGTTCTCGCCCCGCAGTGCAGCCTCTCCACAATCTTCCACATCTTTCTTCCCACCTCACTGGAACTTGACAGCTCCCCCTCTCTACTGTAACCTCTAACGCATAAATCTTCTCGGAATTTCAGTCTTTTCCATTCCAACCAATACTTCACCTTCTTCTGAAGTTTATACTTCACATTCCATTATTTTGTTCCTTCCGTCTTCTATTTCTTTAGTGATCTCTCTTCTTCTCTCTGTCTTGATAATTATCCCATCACGTGTATAGAAAACTCTGAGTTTTCAATTCCACTAGACAGGATTGGGGAAATATTCATGACCACACCCACTTTAACCAGAGTTTTTCAACCACGCCACAGTTCACTAATCCATTCAAGTCCCCACTCTCAGGATTTCTTCATTCTTTCACTCAGCTCCAAGGCCTGTCCCACGTGTCCACCTAAATCTGATGGCGATACCATTTCCCTGATACAATGGGCACAATGAAAAAACTGCCTGCAATTCTTCCTCTGCATCTATAGACTTACTCTTTTTGCCATAGCCAAGATAAACCACACTAGACTCTAATCGGCCCATTGTCTTTCTCTCTTTTGAACCATTAGTGTTATTCTTTGAGACACTAAGCAACCATATTGTGAATCTTATAATATGAAATTTCATATTACATCTGACAAAAGAAATATTATAATTTTATATCAGAGCTTTCAATTTTCATATTCATCCTGTTGTAGCCTTCTTCTGTTAAATTGTTTTAACTTTTTAATTTTATGTCCATATGTATTTATGTGCATGCCTGTGTTGGGGTGGCTGCTTATGGTAGCCAGAAGAGGCCTCGAATACCTTGGAGCTTGAGTTATAGGTGCTTGTGAGCAGTACAAGTGATGTGGGTGTTAGAAACAAAACCTTCTGGATGATTAAAAAGCTTTCTTAACTGTTGAGACATCTCTCCAGCCTCCATTCCCACCTCATTTGTTTTTGAGACAAGGCTTCTTGTGCATTAGGATGGCCTGGAACTCGCTGGATAACAGTGGTAACTCCTGATCCTCCTGCCTCCGCACCTCCAGTGCTGGGATTACACATCTACCCCATTATACTTTTTCCCTGTAGGTCTGTGCCCCATTCACACTCCAGTCTTCCATTCTGTGCTCATCCCCCATCCTTCTTCTGTAGCTATTCAGACTATTCAAATCATGCTTGATGCGAAGGAGGCTCAAACAAACAAACAAATACACACACAAACAAAATCCTGCTGTTTATGAGATCGCCGGCTAACTACTCAGGAAACTTTCACCTAATATCAGCTCATTTGCCCTTTCATTAAGTCTGTTGGAAGTTTGGACTCTCTCTCATCTATTGCACACTGATAGTCTCCCGTCAGCTTGACCTCCAGCCCTGGGAATGGGAAGGATCGAGATTATAATCCTTGAATTTACCATCTCCTCTTAAACTTGCATTCCTGATGTTCTCATCCATTCTGATGATTTTATATCATACTATCTTCCACTTAGAATGTCTTCCTAAATTCCAACTGCAGATGCCTAGTTGTATAGCATTCCAACTGGAATATCTAATAATTCAAATTTAATGTAGTCAATTTGAGTGACTGATTTTCCATATGCATTCCCTTATCTGTAAGCCTTCTTCTCCTTCTCTCCTTCCTCTGGAGATATTATTCAGTTCATCTGTTTATCTAATGCCCTATACGCAGTCTATTATCAAAGCACTAACACTACATTAAATTGGTTGTGGTTCTAGCTCATATTCAAATGTTGGAGTATCTAAGATTATTCACTATTCAAAGGTAGATAATACTTTTAAGTAATCACATCATTTTACAACTAACATATTTCTAGTATTACTCAAAAGTAAAAATATGTTACTTGAATGTAAATAATGATGCTTTGTGTGGAATTGCATCCTTCTAGGGATACTTATGTCCCAATGAGTTTATTGCCACCCAAGGCCCATTACCAGGAACAGTTGGAGATTTTTGGAGAATGGTGTGGGAAACAAGAGCGAAAACATTGGTAATGCTCACACAGTGTTTTGAGAAAGGACGGGTGAGTTCTATGACATTATCTTCAACCATGTGCTGTTTTATGACTATGTTGTTATTTGTGAATATTTCCACTAGTGCTGTGTATAGGTTATCAACTAAAACTGTGTACTATGCAGCCTCGACTTAGTAGCATTGATTATTGTAAAGAATATCACAGTGGATCATGACTGCTGATTTTCTCTGCATGTAGATCAGATGCCATCAGTATTGGCCAGAGGACAACAAGCCAGTGACAGTCTTTGGAGACATAGTGATTACAAAGCTTATGGAGGACATTCAGATCGACTGGACCATCAGGGATCTGAAAATTGAAAGGGTAAGATAAAATTTAAAAAAGAGAGAGAAAAAAGGAATATGATATAAAATATGACTGACTTAAATGTATAAAGTGAAATTAATACTTGAATTATCCCTTATTCATACACATATGTATTTGACCATGCTTTTTCATTGCTTTATAAATGTCTTGATTTGATGTACGCACTACAGTATACATGTTAATGTCTCATATTGAATCATGTGATTACAGTTTATATCAAACAATTAACATCAAACTCATAGGTTGAAACATAAGTAGGAAAAGGAAAAAATTATTGGAATACTGGGTTTCCTTTATGTGAGAAACTTTATTATTGAAGATAGCAGTTTTTCATAACATTCGTCTCTGAGTCCTAAAAACTTGAGGGTGTGTGTGTGTGTGTGTGTGTGTGTGTGTGTGTGTGTGTGATGTGTGGTTCATGTACTTATGTACAGATTTACATGTACTATGTGCACCGGTTCAGCCTGTACATGTAGGTACACAGGCTTGAGTATACAAATGGCCAGCGGTCAATGTTTCATTGGTTGTCACATTTATATTTCCAGAGACTCACACTGAACCTGGAGCATATCAACTTGTTTAGGCTGGGTGGCCAATGAGCTTCAGTGGTCCATTTGTGTCTGACACTGCCTGCCCACTGCCACAGTATTGGGTTTACAGAAATATGTCACCATGCCTGGCTATTCATGTGGATGCTGGGGACATGAAAGCTGTTTCTCATGTTCTCATGGCAGCCACCTCCTAGCCTCTTGATTTTCTTTTTAATCCAGAACAACCAGAGAAGAGATAGTACCAGCAACAACTGTCTTATTATGTAATTAACTCTTTACATAAGATCTTTCCTGTTCTAACACACTACTCAATTGTTTTATATAGATAATGTCTTTATGGACTTGTTTTATGTAAAAATTGTTTCAAATCTAAGCCCTGCAGAATTTCTTGCTACATTTCAGTATATTTTATGATTTACATCCAAATGTTTGAAGCTTTTTTACTGATACCATTCATACATAAATTTATATGCGTCTATAACACACAATATCTCCCCTTTCTTCTTTTGTTTTGCACTGGGTTGAACCCAGAGTCTTCTGTGTGCTAAGCAAAAACTCTGCCACTGTTCACTCTACCAGTAAAAGATTCCATTAGAAATCCTGTGAGCAGAATTTATGAAGTACCCCATGAATGCTAAGACATTGGTCACCTTTGTCCGGCCTATCCTTTTAACTCATGTTATCGTCCATTAATCTGCCAACTCGCCTAGCATGGAGACTGCATGACTGTCCGGCAGTGTAACTTCACCGGTTGGCCTGAGCATGGGGTTCCTGAAAACACCACCCCTCTAATTCACTTTGTGAAGTTGGTGCGAACAAGCAGAGCACACGACGCAACCCCTATGATTGTGCACTGCAGGTAAGTAACATGCTATAGAACTCACCAACGCTTGGAGTGCCCTACAATCTGATGAGGCCTTGTTATGTCATGAGATGGTTTCATTTTCTTATAGAAGATGGATTTCAATAGCTGATAGTTTCCAAGCATTTCGTTGGCTAGGATATACCAGACTGTAGCTTACGAAAAGTCCAAATGCTCGAAGAGTAATGACTGGTGCATGTGTCACAAGGCAAAGTTAAATCTCTATCAGCACAGTTTATTTTTTAAATCTAGGACGAGATGATGCTTTTCAGAGGTTTCCAAATTGTTTAAAAACTCTCAGCCCACCACTGGCATGTGTGTGTATATTTCTGATTACAAAAAAAAAAAACAAAAAAACAAAAAACAAAAAACAAAAAAACAACAACAACAAAAACCAAGCAACAGAACACAGCATCATCCTTTATGTAAACCTAGTTCTGATAAAAATCAATAACCAGAGAATCTCCATATATCAAGATAAGAAAAGAAACTTCTCAGGATGTATCTGTATCAGATATCATGACTGTCTATCTACACCATCAACATGACTCAGCCTTTGCTGACAAATGACCCCCACGATCTTGTTCTCATTGCAGCGCTGGGGTTGGAAGGACGGGAGTTTTCATTGCTCTGGACCACTTAACACAGCACATAAATGACCATGACTTTGTGGACATATATGGACTAGTAGCTGAACTGAGGAGTGAGAGAATGTGCATGGTACAGAACCTGGTAAGATACCTAAGCTGATGATCAATTCATGGTTGCCAGCTCTAGCCTTTGTACATGGGAGCATCTTTCTGACCCAGCCTGCATTCATCATGACAAACTGTTCTCCTCTAATATAAACATCAAGCGAGGGGAAGAGGGATAAGAGTATAGGAGAACTATGTGCCTGGGTACTTTCACTGACTGTACATCCTAATTAGTGCTGCTGGTGGGTGTGTAGAAAACAACTTACAACATGGTTTAGTATTTAACACTTAGTGACTTTGAAAAGTGTAGAAAATAAATTCAGAGGGATTTCTTCAAAAGGCGCTAAAGGCTATAGTTGGAAGAAAATGACTAAAATATTGACTTTAATGAGTTTGTGTATATTTCATTTGTATGAATTTATGACTGTTGCATATTAGTGTTAGGGATTATTGGAGTGTGTTATCAGCTGAATAAGTAGGGAATTTTTTTACTTACTACTTTGGATAAGATATCTATAATACAGATTTCTTTTGTCATTATTGAAGTACACAGCATAGTGGAAATGAGACCAATGTGCTCCTAGTAACATATCAGATCCTCTATAGAAACTGTTTTATGTAGTCTCTGTATAATCCTTATCTGTAGATCAGGGGCAGAAAACCAAGTATCAGGCTAGATTTCACTGGCTCTACTTTATATGCAAGGAAGCGGAAGTTCCCAGAAGGGAAGTGATACTTCAAGGGGTTAAAACCAAGACTCAAACTTCCATCTCTTTAACTAAAACCTACAAGTTGTTCCTGTCTAGTTCTTTTCACTTGACTGTACGCTGCATAAATACATAGATTTTTTTTTTCTACCATGTCAATGCAAAGGTCTTTTGCATCAATGTTTTCCAAAGTACAAGCCGAAATACAAGTGTTACCAAACTTACTAAGACCTGAGAAAGCAGAGTTGGTGCTAAATGTGAGAGAGGAACCGACTTTTGAATGTGGAATGTCTCAGAGTCCTTAGGCGAATGTGCATTGACAATATCAAAGGAAGTTTCGGGGTTTTTTTTGCAACATTTCTCATACTTGGCGTGCCTCTCAATACTTTTGGACTGCAGAGCTGTGATGCCATCCCGTGAAACATTCTCTGTTTTAGGGAGCTGATGCCATAGACTTCAGATGCCCAGTGCTTATTTGGGACAATGTTTTAACTACTTAAATCCAGCACAAATCATTTCTTTTTCGCAAATAAATTGTACAGCTATGTAAATTATACAGTGTAAGGAAAGTAAGAAGTTGGAAGACATGGAAGATCAAGGAGGGAGGGGACACTTCTCTAAAACTGATGCTAATCATTTGGGTTTCATATAAGTACATGCTTTCTTCAGAGAAACCGTATGGAGAAAAATTCCTTAAGCATACTTTTAGTAGTTACAATTTTTAAAAGGAGAAAAGAAGATGGATCAGCAGTTAAGAGCACTGGCCACTCTTCTAGAGGATTGGACTCAATTCTAAGCACCCACAGCCTTCTGTAACTCAAGTCGCAGAGAAGCCAACACCCTCTATGGCCTCCTCCAGCACTGCGCACACCTGGTGTGCAGACATACAGGCAGGAAACATCCATACGCATCAAATAAATAAAGGTTTAAAAAAAAAAAAAGGAGTGATGAGGTTTTCTGCATGCCCTATTATAGCATTAGTGTTCATGGTGCTGTTATTTCCACCTTGTGATATAGCACAGCATTGCCTTAGAAGCATGAAGAGCACCGAGCATCCACGCATATTTCTGCTCATTCACTGGAGCTTGCATGTAAACTATACATTTTAACCTCCAGTGCTTTTGTAGGACACCTTCACCGCCACTCCAATTTTGGAAGGATTAGCTAGCTAAAGTTAGATCATGCCCATGCCTGTCCCCTTGTGTGCTGACAGGGGACAAGCAGGCAGATTATCATTCTTCCCTCAAACTGCTTCAGAAACAGAAAACGACATGTGACGTGGGCGGAAACAGAAAACGACATGTGACACGGGCTGCCTTCATGAGTACGCTACCCAGATAGTCTAGAGATCCCCAAACTCAAAGGCTCCATTCATTTGGTTTAATTTTTACACCACTGATTAATTTGGATGAAACAACTTTTGACAAGTTTAATCCAAAGTCACTATTATTACATTGTTTAACACATTATAGACACAAAATTCCCACCACCGTTTCCTGCTCATGGATTTATTTTCTATAATTCGAAATTCTGTAATTCTAGAATGCCATCCTCGTTTTCTATAATTATTATTCACACACACACACACACACACACACACACACACACACACCCCTTCTGAGTCCAACTAGTGTTGCCTGTGTGAACATGGGGTTAGGGATAACCAATTAAACTAAACTTTGGCAATCTTAAGGATAGCTGGCTCTCTTTCCCTCTGCCGCCATTGACTGCCTGTAGCTCTTCAACTAGTAGTGGGGCCTCTCCCCCATCAATATAGGCAATGGTAAAAGACAGCACATGCATTTTATTGTAGGCCCCTACAAATCAGATGATTGCTCCTTATCTTGGGGTCTTATAAGGACTCCAATATCAGCCCAAACTCTTAGCCATGATAAAAACTCAATCTCCCACTTTATTTTAGTTTAAAAAAATAGAAATAAGGATAGAAAGAAAACTAACATTTTCTTCTCACATCCTTAAGGGTAAATACTGGCATCCAACAGCATTGACAGAATGAGTAGTTGGCTCTCTTGTCTAGGACAGAGTGGAACTGATTGTTTACTGGATTCCATCTTCAAACACTAAGAACTGACTCCCTCGCCAGACTTTGCAACTTTGTGGAAGTGACCTTTGTGAAGAGTGTTTAATGAAGAACACCAATTAAAATATTCCCAGCTCAGTACTTGATATATGTTATGAACTTCTTCAATCCCATTTGATAGCCAGCTGGAGTAAACTCGGGTTGGATAAGGGAATAGAACGTTCAAAGTTTCTTAGTCATTTAAATAGGATGTTTCAAAGTCAGAACGGAGCTCGGAATTGAGCTCTGATTTTTTTTTTTTTTTTTTTTTGGCTCTGAGACTTTAAGCTGTTTTGCTTTATCGAGCTTTATCATTTATCCAAGCATGCTATCCTCACTGAGTAAAAACAAATATCTAAAGCACCAAGTATCCTGTCCAGGATGCAGTACCTGTCCTACAAGATTTCCCTGCATCCTCTCCTTGCAGGAAACCAGTACTCTAAAGCGCTCATCTGTCTTAGTTACCTGAAGTTATGCCCTATCTAGCTTTTCTCTGTAATAAAAAACAGAAAAAAAAATGACCATAACCTGTCTCCAGTCCTTATGAAATGGGGTTGCCTTGCCGAAGAGCCACAGCTTATTTTCTCCTGTTACACTGAGGAGTGATTTCAGTTTCTGTGAGGGATGTTCCTGTCTCAGCACGCACTCCAGTGAGTGAATACAGGAGTGGGAAGGCAGGAAGCCCAGCAACATCCTGCCACTGAAAGTCACCGAAGGGACACAGATCATCACTAAGAGAAAGAGACATCCAAATGGCCATTCTGAGAGCAGGATCTGAAGCGTTGTTACCTCCTGAAAGGCTAGTGATGCCTTGATTAATGGCTGTTGTGGATTACTTTCTTTCCTGCTTTGGGTTCTCCTGGCGGTTAGCTGGCATAAACTTATGCGGCAGAAGAAAAAATAACTAATCATATTTTTGCTATATATTTTATGTATGTTATGTCCTTTAAATCTCCCCATGCAGGTTTTGGGATTCCTGGGACCAGGGGGATTGAGCATCAGTGGAAAAAAAAATGAATTCTTAAGGTAGTATAGTATGGTTGTTAAAGGTAGAAACAGCAATTTTCATGACATCCCATTGCTTCTTGGCAACAACACACGATGCCAGAAGGTTCTTGAAGCCCGCAGGACTATCTCGCAGCTTGGCTTGCTCTCCTGGCAGAGTTTACAGTCATCATTCTTTCCAGCAGAGAAGATGAGTTCCTGACAGCTCAAATCCTCAAATATCAAATGTGACTTCAAGTTCAAATGTGCTTTTGAAAGATATCAAAGTTCATGAGCATAAATTATTCTTTAAAATAATTCTGTTGTGTCGGTTTTCTATTAATAATGGTATTCACTGCATGCTCTAAATTTGAGGGACATTGTTCTTGTGACAAGGAACGTACTGAAAATTTCAGTAGAATTGTTACTTCCTGACTAGACTTCATGTCTTAACAAAATCAAATGCTGTAATTTGATCATCTGTGAGTACAAAACTTGATCTCTAATGACTTTTTCATGTTCTCTAAATTATATCTGCCCTCAAATGGAAAAGATTGGGTAGCTGCACAAATTAAATGAGATGAAGAAAACAAATATTTATTACACAATTGCTATGTTCCACGAACTGTTATGGCCAATTGGAATTTAGCACTGAATATCCAAGAGTTCGCATAGAGATGCCCTTCTAGTGGTGAAGGTTTACTGGAAAGGTTTTAGAGTCCACAAAGAAATAAATACTGCTGTTAGTGGTAAACAACTCCAGCAAAGGACCGCAACTGAAACCCTCCCAAAAGCATGACAAAGCATTATGTTAACTGATAGGACTATAACCATTTAAAATTATCATTTTTAAGTGTTTTCTCAAAATAAGGTTTGTCTATTTAGTAAGACATTTAATGATATTCTTTTAACACCAGACATATTCTGTTGGGAAGAGTAAGTATGGTTTAAAATATACACTTTCATAGTCTGAACAATGGTCCAGCAATGCTAACAGGTTGGCATTAGCATTGACCATGTAGATACCAATGGGTTCAATTTTGACATGCAGTTGGAATATTAGAAGTCTTTTCCCAGTGCTTCTGCATTAAGATACTTCAATAGCCAACTAACTTGTATTCACAAATTGAAAAACAGTCTTTTACATTGGGCCAGTCAAATGTCCCAGTAATTTGCAGAATTACCAAGGATATTTTAAAAGTACTATTAGGTATATGAAAATACTCACTCATAACATTCAAAAATAAATATGACATCTATGTCTTTAAAAGAAAGGCATTTTTAAATATACAGAAATTACTCAATTATGTCCTTTGGGAGAGAGGAAGCTCACATGTAAATTTTTCATATAACACACAGCTACTTTTTCAATACAGCAGGACAGAATATATTAACACTTGGCAGTTAGTAGCAAACACCTAATGAAACAACCTCTGGAGCCAATAAGAAGCCACATGAATTTTAGCAAATCTTATGATGGAAATAGAAGAAAATAATTTGTAAACTATAACTCTGTTTCTAACTTTGCCTGTGTCAGATTCAGTTCATCTGCCATGGTATCAGTATAACCCACTTTAGAAGAAACATTGACACCCTGTCATTCATCTCAATGTTTGTTCCTTGTTGTCCAGGCACAGTATATCTTCTTACACCAGTGCATTCTGGATCTTTTATCAAATAAAGGAGGTCATCAGCCCGTCTGTTTTGTAAATTACTCCACACTTCAGAAGATGGACTCTCTGGATGCCATGGAAGGTGGGCAAACACAGGGTACACACGATTCACTAGCTTACTGTCTACTGCAGGACTGTTTACTTCAGCATAACTACAATTACTAAAATACTTCAGAAGCTAGTTGAGTACCTGAGTCATGTTTTTCATTTCTTTATTACCTGAGTTATGATAATAGCCTTTGCAGTCTTGATCATGTTTCACCATTAAAAAAATCCAACAACAATTCATGGTGGGCATAAAGAGGCCATGAATTTGACAAAGAGCAAAAGGAGTATGTGGGGGTGGGGGTTATTGAGGGAGGAGAGGGAAGGCAGAAGTAATATAAGTATAACCTCAAAAATAGAAAAGAATTCAAACCTTTGAACTGTTGGTCACAATACTGTCTTTGACATCTTACTGTCTTACTGTATAGGTGATGTGGAACTTGAATGGGAAGAAACGACCATGTAAAATTCGGACCAAAGTTACAAGGAGAAGACAGAATTTTCAGATCCCAGGAGCTGAAATCATCCCTCTTGCTTCTGAAATGAATTGGGCAAAAGAAATGCTTCCTAGGCTTTGTCTCGCTAACTGAGTTGATCGGTTTATGGATGGCTGGTTGTAGGAAAACCATCCCATAAGATAGTTGTTTGTTTTATATAGAATTAAATATTATGTATTTTAAAATGTCTAAGAAAATACATCATGCAAGTTTTTTGAGGTCGTTAATTCTTTTTGAAGTAAGCCAAATATAAAATTATTATTATTCTAGCGCACGTGTTTCAGAATACACTTTCCCTTTGTACTGGATTTCACTTTGGACAAAAGCTGTAGATGTTCATTTGGTAGTGTTATTTTGTCCTCCAGCGTGGTGCTGATGTTTCTCATGGATGACTTCCAAGACTGTCATAATGATCTGCACTTCCACGCATGCTCCTGGGTTTTGAATCCTCTGTTTTATGAGTGTCAAGATATCATCTACTGATCCTGAACAGCTGAACGGTAACCTCGTGACACTGTAGAGACTGCTCAGCCTTTATCCCACGCACAGTAGCTCTCTGAGAAAACTCAAGGCGATTTAAATTGTACCGCGATCTTCAGTTTGCAAAAAGTGAAAAGGAAATTTCAAAGTACAACCTCACATACGAAGTTATAGAGTATCTTTTTCACCTGCCCACACTGGCACAGGCACAGGTTGCACCCACGATGGTTTCGAACCACAGAGTCAAGTGATCAGAGTATTTGTCGGCTAGATGTGCGTTCAACACTAACAGTTTTGAAGAATCTCTGAGTAGAAATGTATAAAAATGGCGATACAACCATACATTGTGTTGCCTGTTTGTAAGCTGATGAACGACATGCTTCTGTGGCACCAACAGAAACTTCCTTGTCGATGACACTGAATAGCCTGACTTCGTACCCCAGGGCTGATTATACAGAAGAACACTTAGTATAACTTAAAGAAATTAAGAAGGCTGGAGCAAATAAGACATTTAAAAAATAAACTCATTTTAGCTTTATTTTCTCTGTATAATAATGTACATAATTGAAGTATATGAAATTTGTCTTGTCACAGAGTCAAAGTCATAATAACTAAAGAGTATTCATTATCCTAATTCTGTGGTAAGAACTATACCCTGCACTTTATCAAGCTCTATATACAGAGAACTTGAGAGCTAATAAAAGTGAATATTGATGAATTGGGTTACCCTGAAGCATGATTTGAAATGATGTATATATATATATATATATATATATATATATATATATATATATACATATATGTATATATACATAAATATGAAGACATCAACAATTATATTAATTATATTATCGATATTACATAGTAACATAAAATCTTTTCTATATTAGTACAACATTATTTTAATTTATATGCAGTTCACATAAAATTATTTCCAAAGACATCCTCAAAAATTAATATTGATATGGAATGCAGTATTCAAGCAATTAAATATGTTATTCTAAAAAGCAGTACCAAGAAGTTCAAGATTTGCCTACTATTTTTTTATGAGAAGCATATACAAATGAATAGTAACTACAACTCCAACCAACATGTTTGTGCTATTATTGAAAGTTACAAAAAGCAATAATAACAACTGAGGAGAAGTCTAAAAGTTTCAAGTTTCAGCTAAACACTCTCTATTCAAAATGTCTGGCAGCCAGCAGGGATTTTGTGTTCATAGAGACAGAAAATAGTCTATGAAAAGTACTGACTGGATTTACTTTTAAATATAGTAAATAATGATGATGATAATGATGATCATAATAAAGAAGATATGTAGTTTGATTCAAAGGCTAGATCATTGTCTATGATATCTGCAAAATGGAGTCGAGAATATTTTTTTCTGGGTTGCCCAGAGTGTTCACATGTGAATATCCATAAAGCACTAAATAATATCAACTCTCTTCTAAAATAGCTCTGACTGAGCTGTAGCTCTTTATTAAGTCACCTGCAGATTATTTTAAAATGAAAGCTTTCTTCGGTGAAAATAATAGAGCCTTAAGAATCACTTTTGCCTATACTCCAAGTATATCACTGTCTTATATCAAACCATATTCTAAATAATTGTAAATCTATAGAAGACATTGGGATTAGAATAATTTTAGATCTCCCAAAAATTAGTGAAGATAACTTTCAAAAGGTTTTGAATTCTTTACCAGAAAACAATATGTAAGTTAATATATCTGCACAGCTTAGTAATACATCAAGAAATTTTTAACAGAGTAGATGGATAGATAAATGGTCTCTTAATTATATAATGAAAGGACCCATGTATATAGTAGTTCTACAGGTGGCTACTAAGTGCAAATTAAAATGAAGAACACCTGTAGCTTTTTTAGCTCCAATTTGTCAAAGTTCATTGAAGCATTTGTACTATAAATGATCAACATGTGTTTCATAGGAATCAAGTGAAACTGGAGCCTCTCTGAATGGTTCGCCAGAGACCAGAGCAGCTGTGGGCGGTGTGTCTCCTTTCATGCTGCACTTAAATACATACTTTTTGTTTTCTGTTACTGTATAAGGAAATGTACATAATAAGTCTTTTGCAAAAATACTATTTAAACTTTGACCTCGACATAAAAGAACAAACCACATTCCGTAAACTATACCAAACACTTGAATTTTAAAATGGAATTTGTGTTCAGCAGAGTATTCTGTAAGCTCATGCTTACAGCCATTGAGATAACCAAATTCTGTTTACAAGGTCTTTCAGAAAATTCAGAGTAATATTTTTAAAAGAATTGGAACACAAAGTGACTTGAATTACTCAACTAAATGATACTGATCATTGAAACTTGAACATTGTTAAACATTAACTCAACAAAATACCTATCTTCTTAAAATGAAGAATATTTCAGGATAAATGATTTATTCAATATGGACAGTTTCTAGGTAGAATGTCGTCTAGTATATCTACTTGTGGAGATAATCTAAATAAAACTTATGATTATATACAGGAAAGGTTTTGAAACATAAAATAAGGGTTAGAATGGTCTTCTTTTCAGACTGGCTTATCTGTAATATAAAAACAAACCACATTACAATGAAGAATATAAAACTTGCAATATTTATTTTAATTAATAAGCCAAGAAAAACTTTAACTATGTCACATTAACAATACCCAATGTAGAACTACAAAATGTTGGATATGTGAAAAGTTTATGACCCATAACCAGAAAATTTATCCATTAATTGAAACTATGAATATAATTAATAAAGCTAAGCTTCCATTTAAGGGTTATATTGAATTTTATAATTACAATTTCATATATTTTATGTTTCACATGGACAGGTTGAACAGAAAATGCTAACAGATGTATTAATTTCTGCTAAATAAGACCATGGATATTTTCATAAATGAGTGACAAAAAAATCATGCTAAAGGAATGTATTTAAATAAATATATAGACACATACACAGTGTAAAATTGTGATTTGGAAAACAAGTTGAGAAATTTCTTTATTTTACATGACTCAACTTGACATGCTGAAAAATTCCTAAAATATTGTCCTCTGAAAATAAAATGAATATAGTAGAAAGTCTCCAAGCATATTATTGTCCTCTGTTAGATTATTTTTGCAAAGTCACAGTTTGAGGGTACAGTCCATCTTGGCGGGTTAAAGCATGGCAGCAGGAACCTGAGAAGGCAGCTGGTCACAATGCATCCACAGAAAGCAAAGAATGGTGGATGCTGGTGCTCAGGAGCTTTCTCCTTTGTATTCACCCCAGGGCCAAACTTCAGCGGACCATGCTGCCCACTTTTAGGGTAAATCTTCCCGTCTCAATCAACCTATATAGATAGTACCTGAAAATATGGCCAGAGGCTTGTCCTTAGTTTTTTTGAGATCCTATAAAGCTGATCACGTTAACCACCAAATATGGAAAAACACAATAAATAATAAAAATATTTTTAATATAACCTGTCTAGATGTGATAATAAAGAACAGTGAACATAAGTTTTACAGGAAAAAATAAAAGATATTTTAGAGGAAGTGTGTTTGTTAAATTGGTATATTTTTTCCTCTTAAATTGTTTTAATTTGATCTGTACCGATTTATAAGTGTATAGAGTAAATTCTGCCTACACTTGCCTTCCTGCTCCTTATCACTCCTCTCATCTCTGTCTCCTTCTTACAGGTAAGTTATGATCTAGCCATTATAATCACAATATTGTATCAGGTGTGGTTGGTTGCCTGCACTTGGCCTGCACCAGACTGGGCCTGTTAATAGTCATTCCTGGAACTTCAGAAAAGCTCATTGGTCCCAAAGCACTTCCTGCCCATTCATTGGTTACCGATGGATTCTTGGGGGGAGACAGTCTTTGCCTTTACTTGAGTACCAGTTGGTTAGCCAATGGGCTGCAGTGGATAGTTCTGAACCGATTTTCACAAAAAGAAGGTCCTGGCAAAACTCAGTAAATCTCTCTCTCATTCTCTCTCTCTCTCTCTCTCTCTCTCTCTCTCTCTCTCTCTCTCTCTCTCTCTCTCTCTACCCCTCCATTCTCACACACACATTCACACACACACACTTGNGTACCAGTTGGTTAGCCAATGGGCTGCAGTGGATAGTTCTGAACCGATTTTCACAAAAAGAAGGTCCTGGCATAACCCAGTATATCTCTCTCTCATTCTCTCTCTCTCTCTCTCTCTCTCTCTCTCTCTCTCTCTCTCTCTCTCTCTCTCTCCCCACCCCTCCATTCTCACACACACATTCACACACACACACTTGGAGGAGAAGAGAAGAAGAAGAATGAAGCTTTTAATAATGAAACCTATAATATCCAATGTTTGGGATTCATAAAATTAAGAGCATATTACACATTGCAGAACAGAAGAAATGGTCATAAAATTTACTATAATGGAAATTCTCAAGGAAAAAATAAAAACAAATATTTGTAAAAGCCAGTGGTCCTCAGTTACCTAAGCCATCATATGAAACAGCACAAAACAATAATCAAAACTACAGAATTCAGAGGCAAGCCAGAAAATATATTTTAAAAAGTAATGTCCAAATATACCCCACATAATACAAAAATATTTATTTACAGTTTCAAGATACTCTATGAGATCTCAGGAATAAACACACACACACACACACCCCTAGTCCTATGATTTATCAAAAAGAAATTAAACTACATTTACAAGATAGGACCTAGCTAACTGATCTTGATAGCTTTGTTTATAATTAATAAAAAAAATAAAGAAATCAAGTGCTCATCACTGGCAATTTAAAAATGAATCATGGTTTATTTGGGAAATGAAGTGTAACTTGTTAGTAAATTTCTAGTGAACTATTGATGTCTTCAAGAATAGAGAATTTCCAAAAACATGCCCAGGGAACAAAATAGATAAGTAAGAATACTTACATATGATTTGTATGCAGTTTGGGGATATGTTAAACTAATCTTTAGTATGAAAAATAAATGTTTCTGTGTGTTGGGTAATGTCAGGACTAAATGGACCAACATCATAATATGAAGGGTGATGAACGAGTTTCTCTTTGGATGGAATGATGTTTATGTGCAGAGCCACGTGCAAAACACATTAAACTATAGGCACCCAACCAGTGCATTTTACTTCATATAAATTGCATAAATAAATACAATAGACTACATTAAAGAAACGGGGGGGGGGTAGGATTCCTGGGTTTGGGGTCAGAAGGTGACCATGAGGAAAAGAAGAAGGAGGAATGGAGGAGAAGCTGCTATGGATTAGGTGGGTCATAAAAATGTGGCCCTGAAGGCCAGCCAATTGGAGTTCATAAGCAGCTTAGATAAAACATAGTAAGTAAATTCAGGATCATTAATAGGAAAGTAGATTTTAATAAAAGAGAGGGAGGGTATCTGCCTAGCTCTAGTGCGAAGGCTTATTGTAAATACACAGGTTGTATGTGTCTTTTATCTGGGAACTGAAAGATCAAGGTGGACTAGAAACCCTGGATTAGAATTAAAAATCTCTACAACAGTCTGTGGTAATCTCTGTAGTTAGATTGCATCACATGGCCAGTGTTAGTACAGCCTTTGTATTCAGATATCTAGTTCATTTCCCATAATCTATGTAGTTAGATTGTATCACACAGTCAATGCTGGCACAGTCATTGCATTAAGATAACTTGTTCAGTAGTCTTTCTATTGTTTGCTGTCTCTTCCAAAATATGTTTGATCCTAACCAAGCAATATTATTTACTATGTAAATTTTCTACAGCTTGCTGCCATATTTATACACCTCATTCACAGCTCTGATAATTTCACTGATCTCTTCGGTAACTCTTCATTGACCATTAAATTAAATATGCAGTAAAAGTTACCTCTCCTGCAGTATTACCTCTGTTTCTTTAGTGCTTTTCAATCTCTGTAATGCTATAGCCCTTTTATACAGTTCCTCATGTTGTAGTGACCCCTCCAACCATAAAATTGTTTCTGTTACTACTTCAGAACTATGGTTCTGCTAATGCTATGAATTGTAAGGTAAATACTAGTGTTTTCAAATGGTTGTAGGTGACCCCTTTGAAAGGGTTGTTTGACCCCCAGGCTGAGAACCACTGGTCTAGACTTAAGTCAAATTTGTTTATGAATAGAGAAGTACAGAGGTTAGTTACAAAGTTACAATTAGATTAGAGCAACAAGTCCTGTTCTTCTATTGCTTGCTAAACTATACCCTTAACACTCTCAATCCAGGCATCCACTGGATTTCTCAGTATCTTTGAGGCATTTTTCCCATGATCTTCTCTGATGGAATTATTCATTTGCTATTCTCCATCTGTTTGCTTCTTGTAATCATAAACTAAAAGCTTCTTGTAGTTTTTACCTGTGTCCCATTCAACATAAATTACATATGAAAGAGGAGTGTAAACAAAAACGGCTGAGAATTCACTCTTGCAGAAGTGAAATAACTTGCCTGAGTGCTCACACACATTTGTAGCAACACTTGAATGTTAAAATAAGTATCTTTTTGGTCAGAGAGAAAAACATTTCTGGATCAATGATAAGCAAGGGTGGGAAGCTGGGGAATTTGGCATCTGTTGTTCATACATATTAGTTATCCAGATTAAGGAACAATAACTTGAAACTCTCCAAAACCTTCAGCAACATAAACTGACAAAAAGGATTGGGCAAGTTATAGTTCCATAATGATCTGAGTTGTTTCGATGTTGGTTTTATGTCAGAAAAGTGACTTTCAGATTGACAAAATTGTAGATGCATCAAAACCAAAAACTATATTCTTGAAAATATTTTAACTATATATTTATTTATGTGTATGGGTATTTTGCTTCCATGCATGACTAAGTACCACATGTGCATAGTAGCTGCAGAGGCCCAAAGACGTTGGATCCTGTGGGACTGGACTTCAATATAGTTGTCAGTTGCCATGTACATACTGAGAATGAAACCTGGGCCGTTTCAAACTGTACCTAGTACTTTTTAACTGCTTAGCTATCTCTTTAGTCCCAATAGCTATACTCTTAAGTGTTATAAAGTACTCATACATAAACAAATTTCATTACCATTAACAGCTGGATAAGATAGATAGATAGATAGATAGATAGATAGATAGATAGATATAGATTATTCCTCTGTGGCCTAAAGGCACTTTCTCTTTTAACCCCATTATCTTTACATTTTAAAGAGACAGAATAGGCAGGGATTTAGCATCTTCTTTTCAAAAAGGTCTTGTCAAAACTAACTTGACTCAAAACCAGGATGAGGCAGTGTCAAATTATCCCCAAACAAGATATCCCTGCTTGCTAGACAGGTGCAGGAGATGTAGAGACAGGTTTGGAATGAGCTACCAGTGTTCACATGCGTAGAGGCTGACATCAGGTCCAGAGATTACAGTAATGAGCAACAGGTGGCAAACCAGGGTAGCGGGTCACTTGAGAGGCTCTTGGTAAGAGGTAGTGTATCATAACAGACAGGTGAAGCAAGGCTAAAAAGAGTCAGAGAACTGGCACTATGCTGATCCAAGTAAAATCAGGGACACAGAAGTGGATCAGCAGGGAGCAGGATTCTGCCCACCAAGTAGACTTAGGGGTAATTCTTTTCTCAGTACACACAGAACAGAAGCCCAACAGAGTTCAACATCTGCTCACCTTCTGCATCCCTATACATTTGCATATTTCCCATAGATACATATACATATGCTTCATGGTGACTGAACATCAAATAAATGTGAGAAAGCGAATGTATAAATAAGCTTAGATATTAAAGTATACTCGAGAGACTTAGAATACTTGAGAGATTTAGGTTTGTGGATAAGCTAATCAATACAATAATAAACAGAAACGACAGGAGGCCAAACTGCTAGTAGTGACTATGAAAATATTATATACCTAGAAGATAAAAATAAATAAGCTGTAAAACCACGTAAGTGATTCAGGCAGCAAAATAAACATATTCCATCCGTGAGTGGCCATGTATCAAAAAGAGAAAAGTTAATTTACTGACAATACCCAAAATATAAAACACAAGAGGTTAAACTTACCAATAATTTCTGAAGAAAATTGCAGATTGGAGAAATTTTAAAAATACTTTAAGTAACTGAAACAATTTTACAATTGTATAATAATTTTGTAGAACACAATTTTTCCTTTATTATTTCATAGGGTAAATTTGCCCATTAAAGCAATTTTGAATTGTTTTAAGGTCTATTAAAATACTGTGTGGCTATAAATCCAGAACTTTGTGAATAGAAATATTGAAGCCCACTAAGCCTATCTCAAAAACAAAACAAAACAAAAACAAACACAAACAAACAAAAACAACCAACCAAACACAAAAGCAACAAAAGGAGGAGGGAGCAGAAGGGAGGTGGAGTAGGAGAAGGAAGAGGAAGAGGAGAGAAAGAAAGGAAAAAAACCCACTGTGTTTTAGAACAAGAAGTTGATAAACCCTCTACTGACTTCTAACTGGTATTCTGCCATTGAGCCTTAACAGCCGCACTTCTGTCAAAAGCTTTGTTTTTAAGCAACAAAAGAGAAGTCTTATAAAATCTTTTCAGTAGATAGTTTACAAAGATTCCATAAAAGTTCCAAGAAGTTTTACTGAAATAGACACTATAGATTTTTTTCAAAGACCATAAATAAGCATCATGCGTTTCACTGATTAGATATAAATTTTGAAGGCAAACTGCCGACACAATTGAAACAAATACAAAATAGAAATAACTATTTAATAGGTGATATTGATACTTCTTGGAGAAAATACAATTTTGAGAAATATTCTCATCCATTTCCTTGCAAAGATTGTGTTGTGTAAATTTGAGATTGAATAGTCTTTCAATCTAAACGAATGATTCTATGCATCTTATCCTATATAGGTAACGTGAACAAATAAGCATTGACTGGTGATGGGTTAGTGGTAAAATATAAATAACCATAGACTCAGAGACTGTTTCTGTTATGAACCCTGTGAGAAGACAGTTAGGACAACTGGGTAAGCTGTGATAATCCACACTCCCGTGGTAGTCCCCTTGCGTTTCCTTATGAATACTCTAGAGTAGGATCAAACAAGTATATTCCAGCTTTCTATGATTTACTTTTTCACCAAATTTTGATCAGGCAAGCCATCTGAAAGAACTTTCCTATTGCCAATTTTCCTCAATACTAGAGGCATTAGATTTAATCTTCATCACCATAGAGCAATGATAGGTGGATAGGCAGACAGATAGACAAACAGATGGTGGATAATAGGTAGATGAGAAAGAAAGGAAGAGAAAGAAAGGAAGGAAGAAAGAAAGAAAGAAAGAAAGAAAGAAAGAAAGAAAGAAAGAAAGAAAGAAAGAAAGAAAGAAAGATGGACAGCTAGATAGTAGAGAGTTGGATAGATAGATAGATGATAGATAGATAGATAGTTTATACTAAAGCAGTTTTCTGTTAAAGCAGATATAGTGAATAATCAAGACAGTTGTGAATTATGTATGGATTTTTGAAGTCCTTCGGTTTTTTAAAGGTTGATCTTGGTAGTAGCTTAACTGCCAATTTTGGAATCAAAATGACTTCACAGCTCCACTTTGCCCTTTCTAGCCTCTCCTTTCCCTCTTCCTCGCTTTCTTCATTTCTGGCTGTATTATTGTTTCGACTCTAATACACCATAGAAAACTCCTGAGTCCCAATGCAGTCCTGCTGCACACTTCTGAAGCTAGATTTAAGTTGGTGCTTCCTCACCAAATGTCACACTAATCTTATAAAATCATCTTTACTTTACTTTTCTTCAGGTTAAGGCTCTTATTATGAAGACGTATTTATAAACTGTAAAATGCTTTAGCTAACACACCCTGCCAAAAATAACCTAGCAGCAATGACCCACCCTCATGATGATTCTAATCATGACTTTAATCTTCAAAAGTTACTTATTCCATTGAAAAAACCTTGGGTTTTCTTTAGTAAGGAAAAAATAAACAGAACAACAACAAAAACAAGCATTTTGGTGAATTGACATGGATCAGACTCAAGAAAAAAATCTATTAGCAAAGTTTTAGAAAAATATGAAACATGCTAAATCTTCAAAGAGGTAAAAATAAAGTTTCAAAATGTGAGAAGTCTAGTTATTTTAGAATCATATATGTAAGAGTATACATTTAATATCTGGCAAGAATGGAGCTCTGTTTTGTTAAGACAGAATATTTCCTTGGTGCTATTCTATTGTAGCTGATATTCTGAACTACTGAGCTACATTAATTGATCTGAACCAAATGGTAAAAGAATGTCAAGACAGCCATACATCACAATGGCAACCACTTTTTATTATACCAACCATAAAATAATTGCTGCCTTTTGGCAACGCTGAAACGTAAACTTTTCCAGGAATAGCAGGACAAATTGATAAAGTGCAAAGCAACCCTTTATTTTTGCATTCCTTCTTTGTGAAGTAATAAGTCTCAGCAACTGAAAACAAAAAACAGAGGAGACACATGCTTGTTGTGTCATGGGAAAGGCCAGCTACTTGATGGTGCAACTTCATTTCATTTCCAAACACTATAATGCAACTGCCATCGTTATTAAATACTTACTGTTCTTAAAAATGAGATAATTTTCTGATTTCAAATAACACCTCGGGACACTAGCCATCTTTGACACGGAATAAGATCATTATCCTTCTGCCTGGGATCTTTTTGTGCTCCCAGTTGTTGCTGTGAAAAGATCTCATGTGCACAGACCTGTGCTTCCAAACGAAGTAATCAAATCTAGGAACAAACTGTAATCAGAGAATCTCTTGGATGCACTTGGGCCAGGCGTGCAGATGGCCACAGGAAAATGAAGAAATGAACCTCTTGCATGGATCTACTGTTCTCATACACGATGACTTCTCATCCAGAGAAATAGCTGAGTTTGCTCTGTTCACCTTTTAAGAGTTCGATCCAACTTTCCCAGTAGTAGAGAGTGGGGTGGAACTAGAGGTAAACTTTGCTAGTGATTCTATGACATACTCTGTTGCACACAGTCCCCTGAAGCAAAAGAATCTTCAACAAAGAACCCTATGGAAAGTTTGTAAAATCTTAAATTGCCTCAATAGCTGAGAGAAGAGAATAGCCTAATTGAAAGGAGATTTTTGATAAGTGTCAACGTGGATTTGAAAGAGTTGATGTAATCACATTGAGAGAATCCTTGATCGTATGAAACACACCTTGCCTTACTGACTGACTACCCATCCTATCTAGAGATTCTGCTCCTCACAGTCTGCTGATTTACATAGAAAAAAAGAGTTTGCTATGAGCACACCAGTACCTTAGTTTGCTGTTGTTGTTTCTGCTCTCAGGCTACATGGCTTTAAAGCAATACACCTACCTTATGTGAGAAAGTAAAGACCTAAACTGGACTACTTTTATGTGACTTAGAAATAGTTAGGACTGCTGGGCAGTGGTGGTGCACGCCTTTAATCCCAGTACTTGGGAGGCAGAGGCAGGTGGATTTCTGAGTTCGAGGCCAGCCTGGTCTACAAAGTGATTTCCAGGACAGCCAGGGCTACACAGAGAAACCCTGTCTCGAAAAAAACAACAAACAAACAAACAAACAAACAAATAGGACTAATGTGTTTTAGTTTTAGGTTTTGTAATCTCTTAAGAGAGTGATGTGTGAAATTAACTCTTTTCATTCTGTCAATTCCAGAAAAATAGTAATCCAAATTAAAAAAGCTTTTTCTCTCTTTTTTTTTTCCTGATTATTAAATTTGATTGAAGCGTGACTAAGGCTAGCTGAAATTTTGAATTACATTCCATATCATTTTTTGAAAGATAACGTATGATGCAGAAGGTACTATATGAAAGGGAAGATATGAAAGGAATTTGCCAGTAAGGTTCTCATGATTGACTCACATGGTGTGCTTTGTTGAACTCAGTGGAATCATGTTCATAAACCAAATATGTGCATGTGATCAGACTGCAGTTAACATTCTTTGAGTTTACCATAGTTATGGGTACCCTTTAAAAGTTAAACTGGCTCCTTGGAAAGTTCCTAGAAAACCTTCTTGCAGAATCATGCAAACTGTGAGGAGCAGAATCTCTAGACATGACGGGTGCTGCATGGACTTGCTGTATGGAATTTTCCTCGATTTTCTACTTTCTTTATAGCCATTGACCACATTTGAATTTTGACATCTCAATAATTGAAAACGATAGTGACATCATGAAAGCATGCTATACTCAGTTGCGGAAGATGTCCCTCTAGGTGGTCTGTAGTGGTTGATCAGCCGTTCAGAGCATCTTTGGATCTGGATTCACACACTTCCTATGTATCAGGACCCACTACTCATCCACAGACCTGTTCTTATGGTTTCTAGAAATAGGCCTGAGTGATGAGGAAGAGAACATAGGCACATGCCCCATGACTCAGGACTTGAACAACACTGTCCCCTGACACCAATCACATTCCCCTCCATCTAAAATGTGCTGTACTTTCCCATCTCTGCCCATTCTGATTGACACTGTTTTAAAACACTGTATTTTGAGTAGACTCAGAAGCAATGAAATAAACATGCTTCAAGACCATTGCTGAAAACATTTCAATACAAGTTCTGTGACGCGTAATTCTTCAGAGTTAAATAACAGCTACTTTACAAGATATAAGTAAGTGCACATATTATTGATTTTCATTTTACTGTCTTTAAAAGCAAAAACTTTCAAACCTTGCACTATTATCTAAGTTCTTTAAGTCCAAAGATAGCTTATACTTAATAACAAGAAAATCAAAACATCAATGGAAGTATTTCAGCAATGTAACAAAATATTATTCTTATATTGTGAGCTTATTCAGTAAAACTCTTCTAACACCCAAATAGCTAGCACTAATCATGGAATCAGAGATCTTGTCACTTTGTGATGAGTGTGATGTGCTGACCGTTTGTTGTCTACACAAATTTCCAGATTGTATGCAATTAAACATTTTATGTGCATTAGTATTTTTTTAAATCATGTACCTAAAAACTAATATATAGTGACCATTCCCTAAAAGATCTTGCTTTCTCAAAGCAAGGGGATATGCAGATATTAGTAAATGATTAAGCAACTATTTCTTGAACTGGTAGTGAAACTTTATGGAATAGTGTGTTTGTACAGTGGTGACTATTTGTCACAGTAGGCTCTGACACTGGCATTTAAGCACCAACCAAACTGGGCAATATGTCATAAGGAACCAGTTGGGGGGCAGTAACAAAATCCTTGGATAACCATTCTATACCAGAGACATCTGCTTATCTTCGCAAGACAGTAACTCCAGGCATCTCTGTAATCTAGATATTGTAAATATCATAATTCATGTATTTAAAACATGTAAGCATTGTAGAAACTCTATACATCTTATGCATTTCAATTAATTGCAAGCAACCAAGTGCAAAAGTATTTATGTAATACTTTAAGGAGGCAATATAGTTAAATAAAAATGATATAGTGTAAAATTTGCACCTAAAAGTAAACAGAATTCTGTTCATAAGATTTATTTGGATGATAGATTTATTTACATAATGCAACACTAATTATAATGAACTTAATAGGTGTTTGAGACTGTATAGTTGTTTTGAAGAAATTCTTTTAATCTTTGAAACAGTCAAGTAAGATCGAGCTAATTGAAACTTAGAGAAATTATCTTGCTTGTTCAAGGTCAAATGAAGGCCCTAAAACTTCCCCTTTAATACCAAACTTCACATACGCAATCCAGAGTAAGTCTTAAAGGAAAATATTTCTTTATGTATTGTGAACACAATATGTTATTCTCCTATATGAACAGATACGCGGAAACATCTATAGTGTTTTTTCTGGACATACGAGTTCCTTCTGATAGCTCCAAGATGGTCCCAGTTATGGAGATTTCCATCAGGAATCCTAAGCATCCGCTCAGAGCTAAGCCAACCTATGTTGATCTGTCACTCACTCAAAAGAAATGCTTTGCCTGGAAAAAACTCGGATGGTTCTTCAATCCGGAAATACAGATGCAGGAGAATGAGTGCTTCTCACACATAAGTCACTATCATCTTCCTGAAAAACCATGCCTTCAAAGGAAGAGACAGGCAGCAGCGTGAGGGTTGGTGTATAAACTGAACAGTTGCTTGTAGGAGCCTGTGTTCATGAAGGGTAAAGGGTGAGAGCAAGGAGCAAGTGTTTCATGAAAGATATAGAGAACAGCTTCCGGGGCCCCTTCCTCTGGGTTTCATGACTATAGTGCCCCCTGCCTAGGTGTTACCCCATTTCTGTGCATAACTTTGGGAGCATAGAGCATTGAATTTTCACATCTTTCCTTTCCTCTGCTTGGTTGAGGCCCTTCCCCCATGTCCCCAGAAGTGACTCAAATGTTCTCTCAGCGTAAGTGCAACGCTATTTTTAACCATCGTGTTTGGGAATCTCTGAGCACACATTGCTGGCAGCTTAAGTGAGCTCTGGGTGACCAGGGTTCATGTTTCTCAGGGTCCACAAGTCGGAGGCAAGGCTGCTTTCTGAGGTTTGCCTTATCCTCGTAGCCTGCTCTCTTACCTTTCTTCATCGGGACCACTCAGCCAAGTATCTGCAGGCTAGTCTTACATTCTGTCCACTTTTCTGCTCTCTTCTACCCAAGTTTCCTTTCGTTTCATTTCATCGCTAGCCCTGAGCTCTACCCTCTCAGCTAATAGTTTCTTTGGCTCCAGTTACATAATAATATCGCCCCAAATCCACGTGATCACCCACAGAAACTTAAAGAAGTTTAACAAATTCATCCATTCTCTCTGGGAGTCTCTTCTTTGAACTCCCTACATTCACAGTCATCCCAAAACACAGTTTTCCAAAAACCTCAACTTCTCTTCCCAGAAATATCAACTGAACATTTTAAAAACTGTCCCTAAATCAGTCCTCCTCAGATGTCCCACTCTGAGAGTCTTCACTATTGCACACCCTGAAAAGATTGTATTGCATTCTCTTTAAGAGTTCTCAGCCATTCTCGTCTGTGAGTTTTGGCCACTGTCACAATTCCAAGTAAATTGAAATTGACTACTTATAATACTTTCACTTTGATATCTTTAAAACAAACCTCAAAATCCATCTAAAATGTATTCTATGGAAGGTTTTATTTGGTATGGTGAGAATGATTAGTACAAATAAAGCCTCATGAATTGGCACTAAAATGGATAGTTATGGAGTAAGCAGTGAACATTATATATGCAGCCTGAGTATGATATGTTATTTAATGCCAAATACTAACATTAGACTTATGAGCTATGTATCCAGTATACCGCTAACTCTCTAAAAGAAAACAAAAACAAAAACAATTCAACAACAAGAAAAACAAAGGCTTGGAAGTCCTAAGAGTGTCTTGCTCCAAAGATTCCGTTCCCTCCCAACATGATACTTGACTTTCTTAAAGGCACATAGTTAAAATCTGCTGCTTACCACATTATCCCTAGAATTTTTCCTCCTTCTCCTTTTCTTAGACAAGAATTAGACACATTCTAATGCATTTGAAAATAATCATGAACAACAAATGATAGGATAAATTATTGGAAAACATTCTATCATTTACCTAGAAGAAGATTTTATGATGAATGAACTTGGGTTTTTTTTTTTTTTTTTGAGGTGGTTGCTAATAACAATATAATTCTTATTACTATTTATGTGCTCCAATTTTTAAAAAGACATAGTTTAGCTATTTAAAATGGGATACTTTGAATTTACACCAACCTATCCAGTTGCTAACATCTGTATTTCCCTCATGTTCATGGAGAAATAATATAATCGCAATTACAAGCCTCTCACATTTTGTAAACAGTTTGAGTTCCGAACACGACTTAGTTGTTTGGAATCAGTGCATATTTTCCCACTAAGCTAATCTGAAAGGACAGTTGTTGCTCATGCTAGGATTTTCTTATTCTTATGTCCCCTTCCAGTCTACAACTTCCAAAACAACAAATGAACGAACAAACAAAAATAACTGAATAAATTAGGAAGTGAAAGTAGAAATTTACTTATGTCGAGAACACTAATACTATTTTACTGTACTGCAGAAGTTTTCTAACATGGTGGGAAGACAGTTTTACAATTTAGTAGAGAATAATTCAGTAAGAAAAGGCTGAATGCGACCAGAAGAAAAGCCATCTTTTGCACCCATTCACCAGCTTCCTGAATCTTTTCTATTTATAATTTAGAAACTTTCCCCCCTATATTTAAACTGACTGTAAAAAGAAAGAAAGAAAGAAAGAAAGAAAGAAAGAGAGAGAGAGAGAGAGAGAGAGAGAGAGAGAGAGAGAGAGAGAGAGANAGAGAGAGAGAGAGAGAGAGAGAGAGAGAAAGAAGAAGAAAGTGAGAGCGTCCTCACTCTTTTGGAGGTTTGTGATGTGGAACATCCAGTTCATACATCTTAGAGTTAGGAGATTCTATAAATGCCTTTACCTCAGTGAGGCCTTCTACAGACCAAGCTTTGCAATTCCTTACTAGGGATTCTAGTTTTTGTCTTGTTTCTCTACTGATTTCAGTAATTAAAGTACTTTATATGCCATGCTACATCTTTATTTTGAATGCAAATGTGTGATGTGATGTGTTTTGGTCTAAATCCACACTCTATAACATTCTAATAAAGTTTAACCTAGCCTCCTAAACATTCACCATTTCTTCATGTTGAAAACTCTTAATGTCTTCTACTGTGTGTTTTGGGGCGCATGTGTATGTAGGCTAAAGCCAACTTCTTATATTTTATTTCTTCATTCCCCTCCTTTGTTTATTTGTTTGTTTTTTTGTGAGACAAAGCCTCTCTCTGATACTAGAGACCACTGATGTCTTCTTTTTTGTTCTGTTTCCACTGGTGGGTCACCAATCCCCAAGGAACCTCTTGTCTCCACCTTCTTCAGTTCCAGGTTTACTTACAGGAATGTACCACCCTGCTCAGCATTTTACATAGAACTCAAGTCTTCATTTCGCACAACAGGAAGTTTCCCCTCTGACCTCTCTTCCTAGACCCTGACTCATTGTTTTCTGTGATCTCCAGTTCATGCGGTTGCACACCAGGCCTTTTTGTCCCTTTGTCAAAGTAATTAATTATTCTAGATTTAAATTACACAAGAAGAAATAAAATTATTAGTTATGTGAAGAGGGCTCAGGACACTTGTAATTCAGTACCTGCTGGTCAATCTTTTCCCTTTCCCTTTGCAAAGTTGCTGCATTTTAAAAGTGATTTCACAATTTTTTAAGTTCTAATTTTTTTTATAACAAACCAAAAATACAGCCATTTTTTTCTGCCCTTATACAAACCTAAGGACAGGCTATGAGAAACTGAGATGTTATGTATGGCCAAATGTCTTTCAGGTCCCCCCACTCTCCAATTCCAGGGCCATTTTTTTTTTTTTTTTTTTTTTTTTTGCCTTCTTTCTTCTGCTTCCATACCTTTGTCAAAGTAACTAATTATTCTGTGTATAAATCCCATAAGGAGAGATTATGAGAAGAGGAAGCAGGGGACCATTTTAATTATTTGAGTAACAATGTTGTATGATTCCCCTCTTCAAAAGTTGACTTTTCAAATTGTTCTCTATGTATGAGACAGCATAACACATAGATAAAAACAGAAGTTCATGCCCCATAAGGAAAGCTAGATTTGACTCTGAGTTGCAGAAGCATTCAGTCTACAGCCTTAATCTTGGTGACCAGGCAGCTAGTGGAAATCACAGGAAATAACACAATAAGTATCGCATTCCTCTTCCTCTTTCTAGTGCTTTCTACCACCCCAGAGTGTAATGATGACTCTGTCTTGATAAGGAACTCACAGCTACACAAGAACAAATACACAAAACTGGCCCAAACAGTTAACATTCAAAGATCAGCTCTCAATGGAGGTTGAGAAAGACTAAATAAAACATCTTGGGTTAAAATTTTAACTTATTCCTAAAGGATATGAAAGTGACTTTTGCACAGCTCTTGCTGTTTTATTTAGTTTAGTTTTTTGAAAAAGGAAGCCATGGTGAACACAACCCAACCAATGCTTGAGGTAGAATGAGTTCTTATCCTTTCCACTCACTGTTTTGGGGTATCTACTGTAAAGTGTGACTTTTATCGCCAAAGCTGCTTATTGGTAGAGGGAGTACTCCCTCCAGAATTCTCAAGAAGGATTGAAAGTCAAAGAAAGAGGAGCAAACATTTAGGGGAGGAGAGGATAGCCAGAGAGAGGAGGGAATACCAGCTGTAGTTTATTCACCTTGAAATGCATATCCCAACAGTTATATGTTATACTAGTTTTATGTTAAACACTAGTGAACTAATGTTCACTGCATGGCTACATGCTACATGAATCATGTGTGATACTATTTTATTGAACACTTACCCAAACTCCGTAAGACAACCATTATCAACTTGAAGTATTTCAAAGAGTACTTATCCATAGACACAGAAATAGAAGTCAACCCAGCTAAGATTGAAAGAGAGTTCTTTGAAATCTGTGAGCCCTCTATACTTCATTTTTGCATTAGGAATGACATGTGTATGTGTTGGACTATGGACACTATACAATAAAGAACATTCATTTCATTTCATGCGCTTTGTCTTCTTACTTTCTCATTTGAATCCTAAGCAAACAACTTCAGTGGAGTCAATGGATAGCAAGAATGTGAAAAAAAAAAACAAAAAAAACAAAAAAAACATGATACAGAACCTTTTGCTATTTCAAGATACATTTGAAATACCAAGCAACTGTTGTGTCTTGTTTGTAACAGCAACTATTTCAGGGTTTTATTCCATGTTTATTTTCCTTCTTGTATCTCAGTCCTCACTTTATATGCTATTGCTCCAACTGGAAAAGGAAGCAGAATTCATATTTTCATGGCACTATCTAAAATAACAGGTAGCCAAGGAAGGTCACTATGAAAGAATCCTGAGTCACTCCATATAATGGCATGGGACGTGAGCACCCTTCACCCACTCCCCAACTCCCACCTCATCTTACAGATGTAGTAAAAGAGACGAAAGAGATTATTTACCTGCTTCTACTGAGGCTGAAGCCTGAAAGTCATGTGTAACCTTTGAAGGACTGGTAATGGTTTTAATCACAGGGATAGCATCTTTTTGACAGGCAGAACAGAGCAAAGAGCCGAACCACACTGGAAATATTAATGAGGCTATTTTGGAGCAATGGCTATTGCCTATGAAATCTCTCATCATGAGTCTATACTTAGAATTCAGTTGAACTCTGGCAGGAGGGGAGCAGGGCAGTGTTAATCCCCAGTTGTTTTTGAAGTTGCCTGGTAAGCAGGTTAGTGTCGGAACTGTCCAAAATGGAAGCATGGAATGCTTTGGGCGCTGCGACTCTCCGTGTGTAATTTTGTTTTTAACCTGTTTGTCTTATGGACGGCCACATTCACTCTCAGAGGTGACATTTCTCCGTTTTCTTTCAAACTAGATGTTCCAGGGAGCGCTCACTGTAATCACTTTGGGAGACTGATGCTCCATGACAGCTAGAAGTTGGATTGAGTTTCAGTAGCTACTATATATAAAGCTGGGTCGACTTATGTCACCGCACTAATTAAATGCCATCTGGGTGGCTCCTCTGGGTTTTTGAGTCCATCACCCGGATCAGATCAGTCAGAGGCCAAGGAGGAGAACATGATGATGGACCTTTTTGAAACTGGCTCCTATTTCTTCTACTTAGATGGAGAAAATGTGACTCTTCAGCCATTAGAAGTGGCAGAGGGCTCTCCTTTGTATCCAGGGAGTGATGGTACCCTATCCCCTTGCCAGGACCAAATGCCCCAGGAAGCCGGGAGCGACAGCAGTGGAGAGGAACATGTTCTGGCTCCCCCAGGCCTGCAGCCTCCCCACTGCCCGGGCCAGTGTCTGATCTGGGCTTGCAAGACTTGCAAGAGAAAATCTGCCCCCACAGACCGTCGGAAAGCAGCTACCCTGCGCGAAAGGAGGAGGCTAAAGAAAATCAACGAAGCCTTTGAGGCCTTAAAGCGTCGGACTGTGGCCAACCCCAACCAGAGACTGCCCAAGGTGGAGATTCTGCGGAGCGCCATCAGCTACATTGAGCGTCTGCAGGACCTGCTGCACCGGCTGGATCAGCAGGAGAAGATGCAGGAGCTGGGCGTGGACCCCTACAGCTATAAACCCAAGCAAGAAATTGTAAGCCCAGATGTGACCAGGGCAGGGAAATGTAAAAGGCCTATTAAAAGTCTTCCTGAGACCATAACCTCCACCTGCTTGGTGCCTACCCCCTTTCTTGCCCGCCCTTCGCCCTCTCTAATGAACCTCCAGTGACCCTAGAAGATAGAGCCCCTTCCCTAAGCTGGAAATGCGGTTGGGCCCAAGGAAGCAGGGGAGACACCCCCAAGCCTCCCCTTCTTACTCCTCCCCCCTGCGTATTTGTTTCTTTCCTAATCTGTTGCTTTGGTTTTCCTTCCAGCTTGAGGGTGTGAATTTCCTGCGCACCTGCAGCCCCCAGTGGCCAAGTGTTTCGGATCATTCCAGGGGCCTCGTGATAACTGCTAAGGAAGGTAATGTTAAAAAAAAAAAAAAAAAAAAAAAAGGCATCGGGCTGTACTGGAAGCATCTAGGCTCAGCACAGCACACAGCACAGCACAGCACAGCACAGCACAGCACAGCACAGCACAGGGGTGCTCTGGGGCGAGCACAAAGAGCTCAAAGCGAGCAACAGCCAAATCCGGGTGCTTTTTTTTTTTTCCTCTCAGGGATGCAGTCCTCCCGCGTGGCCTCGGTAGCATTTTGTGGGGCACACAGAGGGATGCTACAGGCGCGGTCTATGTTTGTTCTCTGTGCGCAGGAGGAGCAAGCGTGGATGCGTCAGCCTCCAGCAGTCTTCAGCGTCTTTCTTCCATCGTGGACAGTATTTCTTCAGAGGAACGCAAACTCCCCAGCGTGGAGGAGGTCGTGGAGAAGTAACTGGGCAGTCATTTGGAACATTCTTCACGCAGCAGGAAGACCCCCTTTTCCGCCTAATCATTTAGATTAGGGCTCACAGATGCCAGCTTTTATGAAAGGCGAGAGATTTAGTATTAAAAAAGCAACTTCTCACCACCTCAAGTGAAAGTCCTTCTCCTTGGGGCTTTTATTATGATAATTATTATTATATCAGAATGGCTAGTGGCTTAGCTCTAGAACCCTAATTTTGTTTTTAGTTTGGTTGGTTTTTTTATAACATATTAACTTTTACTATGATCACGTGACCCTTTCCTGTCAGTTGCAAACGAAGTTCATTCCTGTCTAAATCAAAGAGGGAACGTTTAATCCTAATAGCATTTAATGTACTTTTTGTAAATAGTCTTAGTACTTTCGTTTTTATGTAAGCCTAAAGGATATATTTTAAATGTGGACTTAAACATTGTATATAAAATGTGTTAAGATCCTGATATTGTAATATTAAAATATTAATATGTTTCTACATGTACAAAGGTGGCCTTAATTTGATTTAACTGTAAAGACTATAAGGACGTGTACAAAAATGAATAGCCATATTTTAACGTAGATACCACATGTGACCACTTATTTGGGCCTCGTCTTTCAGCCTAATTTATAGGGAGGAAAATGAAATTGGGAGCCATAATCACAGTTAAACTGGGTACTTTAATATTCCATGTAGACTCCTCACTTCTTGTTAGTAGGAGGCAGTATCCAGAAAACGTCTCTTCTCTCCTTTCTGTGGCCTTTTCTCTTTCTTTCTTTCTTTCTTTCTTTCTTTCTTTCTTTCTTTCTTTCTTTTCTTTCTTCCTTTCTTTCTAATTCCCCACACTGTTCTATGGTTGGTGATCTGGGTGGGATTTCCTTCCTCTGAGATTTAATTTTAAATAGACAAAAAATCTTTCAAATTTCTCCAGAAGAATTCTTTGTTCATTTCCCTAAAATATATCCAATTAATTTGGCCCCATTTATTTATTTTTCGCTCCCTGGTGTTCCAGACTGTTTCCAAGTGTAGATCTAAAGTAGCCAGGACCTACACCGGTCTGATAGCCGTTTTTTCTTGAACTAGACTAGCCCCCAGCAGACTGGAATATCTTCAAGTGCTCTTTGGTTTGAGTTTATTTTCCAAACAGAAAGATAAAAGAGAAGTGAAGTCTGTCTCTTGCAGAAGAGTGGACATCCTTGAAAGAGGGGGACGGGGCGGGGGAGCTGCTTCAATAGATAGAAGGGTTAAATGCTTGGTAGCAAAAGACAACAACAACACACATGAAACCTCTTAACTGGACCAACCAGCAAAGCCCCAGAGAGAGCCGGAAGCCCCAGGAGCTCTACTCCGTGAAGATTTTACAACGTGTGTCGCTTCTGTTTTTCCTGTAACCTCAGGGGAAAAAAAAAAAAAAAACCGACCACCAAGAAACACAGTGGGGAGGAGAGCAGAGCAAAGCAGGCCAGGTCTGCTAAAACCTGCCTTAGAGCTGCCGCTCTGTGACCAGTCCTCTCGCCATCACCGCTGACCACCCCGGCACCGCTGACCACCCTGGAACTCCACCACCGCCTCTCTGTAGCTCTCATGTAAAAGTCAAAGGGAACCAAACATTTGCCAGCCGGGATCCTTGTCCTGACCCTCCCTGTGTTGAGTAACACACACACACACACACACACACACACACACACACACACGCACACACGCACACACGTTCCAGAGAGCACCACAGACACTGCACTCTGCAGTCAGGCAGCTCTATTTTGCCACCCTTTAAGAACCTTTCTTGGAGCTAGGACATGTGGAGAATCCCTTATCCACAATGTATAGGTGTTGGAAATATTTCCAAATTCAAGGTTTTCTCGAGTTTGGGATATATGTGTAAACGTTGAGGTTCAATCTCTCTAATCCAGAAAACCAACCGATACCTAAAAGATTCTGAGCATGAATTGTCAGCGGGAGTCGGGGTGGAGGGTAAGAAGGCGGGGTTGGGTGGGTCTTGGAGAATTTTAGAGTTGCAGTACTGTGATTGTGTCTGGCTTACCTGTAACTAACTTATTTTCTAATCATATGAAAAGCTAAGAGTGTTTGGTTGTGAATACTGGTATTGGCATATAATTCCTTTTTAAGATGTTTGAGAGACTCGGTGGCTGTGTGGTCTAGGAAACTGCTGAGTCTCTGTGAGGCCTCTTTACCTAAACTAAATCCAGACTGCTACTATACAACCTGAGCCAATCAGTCTTGCTCCTGATGAGTCCTGATTTCTTGTTTATAAGACAATGGAAGAGAGGCTAATCCCTTTCTCATGGACCTGTGAAAATTCACAGATAGCTCATGAAGACACAAACTGACACTAAGATCAGTTATTTTCATTTTATATTATTAGTAAATCTCAACTGACCATCAACAGACATGTCACCCCAAACTGTAGCTTCTTGTCCTTGCTGACTCCAGCCAGGACCAGTAATCATACTGAGCAAGAGGATAAGCCATTCTTAGTCTTGTATTAATGCAATCCAACTATAACCAGTGAGAACTGCATTTATTACTTGGCCATAAGTCAACCAAACCCTCAGCTATTTCCTCTGCATCCAGAAAGATAAGAACATCTATGGTCCATGGAGTTATTTGGCTCTCGTTGACAATTGTTCCTGCAAACCTCTTTCTCCAAGTGCAGTGAGCTAGTAAACTCCAGATTACAGCCTGACTTTGAAAGCTAAATGCCAGGGCATTCCCTAGTCAAATTACCCAACCAAAATATATGTTAAGTCAATCTGGGTGGTCTCCATCTTTACTAACCGTACACATTCTATATCTCTGAATATTTTTGTCATCCAAAGGATTTGCCCTAAAATGTATTTCTGTACCAATATTTTCAAAGACCGGATTCTTTGTGCAATTGATATGTCACATCTGATCAAGTAAATATATTCATCTTAGATTATTTATAAGAAGACTTATAGTTGAAATACTCTGCATCAGAACGCTTTTTATCAACTCCTGGTCTTTCCTTGTTGATGGATTTTTATTCAGTCTTTGCAAACCAAATCTTAGCTGGGTAACTTGAGAAATTGTTTGGAGTGAGGTTGCCTATGAAAGACTCTTCATTAAATAGAGAAAATATTTTCCAAAGAGTTCATATGACCTTCGGTGATATAGCTGACATGTTAGGATTTCCAATGAAATCCTTGGTGTGTTTGTGATTTGAACTGTTTTTGTTTGATATTAATGATGATAATCTTTAACCAAGGTCAAAGCCAAAATAAACAAGACTATAGAAGCAGAAAATTAAGATATAATAACTTATTAAAGATAAGGACTTTGGGATTGAACTTAGATCTCTTTTTAGAGAGTCCTATAATGTCATATATTAAATAATGAGTGGTTTTCTGCTATGCTATTACTGAAATAATTCATAGATATCAAATATCAATAAGCCCTCTAAAGCTAACTTTCATCATCACAGCAAGACCACAGACATTGAGAAAATTTGCTTTTATCAAGTGATCTCAATTCTCTGTTAACTCATTTAAGAGGTGTGTGTGTGTGTGTGTGTGTGTGTGTAGGACAGAAATTCGGGGGCTCTTAACTCTAGGAGGGCAGGAAAAATCAGGATGATGAAAGTCACTTTTAAAATTATAAAGACATCCCTCTACCATTTATATTCTTCCTTTGGAAACATTTAACTGATTTCTTCATTTGGAGACTCTTCTCACATCACCACATATAGATTCCAAAAGCACTTAACTTTAAACATTATATTAATCTCATTGTCTGCTGTCAAGTAAACACCCAGCAGCATGCTATTTCCTTCCACAGAAGCCACCATGTACTTCCACACACTAATGGAATCTTTTCAGAGATGATCCTTGGTCCTGGCAGATTCTGTCTGCAGAAAGAATGTGTTTTGCGAGCCTAGTTCTGAGTCACTCTGCAGGATGAGAGCCACAAAGGTAGGGTGTAAGAGACAGGCTACCCCTGTCCTCCTCCCCAGGCTGCTAAATGTCCTTACATAGGCCTTTGATCTCTCCTGGGAGTCTTAGGATTCAAGCAGAGTCCAATGTCTTCCTCAGCTGTCTGGTCCACAAATTCTTCTCACTGCTCTGGCAGGTACTAATGTGTTTACATAGGTGTGCCCAGCTTCCAGAACTGATAACAATTTAAAATTGTTTAGCACATTGGGATGTCCTCTACAACAGGCAGAAGCAGGAGTTCTGCAGGCAGGGGCAGAAGTGAAGAGAAAGGGTTCCGCTGTGCATTCGAATATGTGTGTGTGTGTGTGTGTGTGTGTGTGTGTGTGTGTGTGTGTGTGTGTGTGTGTGTGTGTTATGGGTATGCATGTGTATGTGTGTCGTTGTATCTGTATATTCACTATATAAGCCAAATTTATGTTCCTATATTTCCCTTTTTTAATTTCTCCGATTTTGTTTTGTCTTTTACTATAACATTCTCACAAATCCTGCACTTCCTCTGCTGGTCTGTCCTGAGAAGTAATAGTGGGTCTTCTCGCTGGAGACACAGCCTTTCTCATCTCAGGAGCCAGTTTTCTTCCCTTTTTTGCAGACTACCTCAGGTTTTTGACCTCCCTCTTTTTTTTAGCTGCGGCGATGGCTTAAAACTTGTCTCATTTTTTATTCTTGTGGTCTGAGACCCGATTTTCAGCACTTGCGTCCCAAAGGACCCTCCACACGGACCCCCTCAGCTGTGCTCATTAAGCGGCCCGCGCTTGTGTTTTCCCTGCCTCTTTAGTTCCACTCAGCCTGCTGCTCTCTGGTAAATTTGTTTTGAGATCACCTTACCAAAGACAGCCCTAACCTCTGAGGACTCCCGCTACTGACAGGGGCCCCTGAGTGACAGCGGCTTCCCAGCGCAGGAGCCCAGAGAAAAAGCCACCAGTTTGTAAGCTTTTCTGTTTGGTGAGCCAAGAAAGCCCCCACCTCATGCCCCAACACTGAGCACGAAGCAAGCAGGATCACTTCCAGGGGGCTCCGATCCATTTCTAAAAACAGGGAGACTACTTCAAATCCTGTGTGGACAAGGGAAAATTACTCAGCCCTAGAGTTAAAGTTTACCTAAAACAAACAAACAAACAAACTTAAATGGAATCCTTTCAAGTACCAAGTTACTCTGTGAAAATGGCGAGGAACAATGAATCAACCGTGCAGGGCAGATTCGAGGCAGTAGCTATTAGGTACACACAAAAGTAAGAGGCTGACTGGGAGACAGTCGGAAGGTCGGTCGGCAGCACTGGAGCCGATGACTTCCCCTTCCACCATAAGGACCACGTTTACATCTCCATCACTGGTCTGTTTTAGTTAGCCCAAATATGAGACAGAGGTAAGGAAGGTGAAGAGGAAAGATGGGAAGGAGGAAGGGAGTGGGGAGAAGAAAGGGATGGAGAGGAGGAGAAGGAAAGAGAGGAGAAACAAAGAGAGCAGGAGGAAGAGGAAGACTATGGTTTTATGTAGTGAAGTTGCTGACCGGAACCTCTCTATGGATTTTGCTGTGAGTCTGAGGGTGAGAATATTTACCTCTCCAAAACAGCATCCCAGAGGTTCCACATGTACTATGTGTTCCATCAGGTGTACCCACAGGAGCCTTGTCTTCAGGTGTGTGTGTGTGTGTGTGTGTGTGTGTGTGTGTGCATGTTAAAGATAGTGTTGTCCCAATATTGTATCCATTTCAAAGGCAGACATTTGTAATCCAGTCCCAATAAGGGTACAGTTGGATTTTTTCATTGGCCAGATGATTAAATAACCCCTCAGTGTGAGACCCGCCAGTCCTGATTTACAGAAGAAATCTGTCTTCAAGATTACAGGACAGGGTAGAGGGAACAGAGACAGACACAGCTAGCAAGTGTAGTGAGGGACACTTTCCAGTCCCTTCCTTGAGATACTTCTCTTCACAGACAGTTATAATTTAAATGGCCCCTATAGATGCCAGATCTGTCAATCTTGGCTGCTTTAGAAAAGTTACTCTGAGACGTTGTCATCATCATCATCACCATCATCATCAAAAGGCAAGTGCAACATACACACATACACACACACACACACACACACACACACACACACACACACACAAAGGGTCACTTTGGATCCACAACACTTACTTAATTGGATGACACTCCCAAGTGTGAATTGTCCATTTTTACCTCAGGGCTACAAAAAAAAGAGGTTCAAAGCCCCCAGAGAACTTGTGTTGACCATAAGAAATGGTGTTTCTTGGATATGAATAACATGGTCCCCTCTCACGTGATCTAAAAGCGGGTTAACAGTGGAGAAGAAATCATAAAAGCTGAGGAACAGGCTGAATATATATATATATATATATATATATATATATATATATATATATATATATATGGCAGTTTTCCCCTTTTGTCTTCAGTTGACAAAAGTTTCAAAGACCTGTCTGCAAATGGCATTTCTGAAAGGCTTTTGTCACCAAAGTGTGTGAAGCCACTCTTTTAAGAGGAGTTGGAAATATTACACTAGCCCAGGATCTCTCTGAGCTGGCAGCTGGGACCCATCTGTAACGGTGTTAGCTGGCCTGAGAAGCAGAAAATTAGCGACCCCGAGAAGCTTGGCTGGCTGTTTAGTCTGTAGACATGGTAGGGCGGAGCAGCAGGCTCTGGAGAAAAGAAACTCCACGCTGGACAGGGAGCTGACTGTGAGAAACTGGACCGCTGCCGGTGCCCGTCCTCAGGCGTGGGAATCTCCCTGTTGCAGGTATTAGCCTGGGTCTGAGGCAGAGGAAGAGGCAGCAGACACGTGTGTGGGGAAGGATGGAAGCTCAGAGGGGAAGGATGTGGGAAGGTCACCTGGTCCACCTCCTTTTCAGGGCAGCAGAAGAAAAGTGTGACCCTCTGACAGAGCCACACCTCGGAAAGGAAGCACCAGCTATTGTCGTCCCCGTGAGATGAGCATCTCATCAGAACTTTACTTCTTTGGTCTTTGTCAAACAGGTTTTGAAACACCACTCTCTCTAGGTTCACTCTACCCATGAAAATGTCACCTCCTCGCTATTTTACCAACTGTTACCAGCAGACAAACTGAACTCAATCTCTTGGTAAAGTTCATGAAAATGAGAGGCAAGCACCAGAGATCCAAGCGTTCAGAATCCAGAAGCTAGGTTCCCTTTTGGAGTCAGAGGGAAATACAGGCGTTTAATGTCTTGCTACGGTGCTGCTGCTGATTATATTAAAGTGTGATTAATTTCAAGAAACCAACCCCAACCTCTTAAAGTGATCCCTAGGTTTAGTTTATCCAGAAGGCCACCAAGCAGATTGGGCTGCAGTAAAATCATTAGAGTCAAAGGGACCAGTAAACTGCAAAGTGTTTCTAGAAGAAAGACAAGAGGCTTGACCAGACAGCCCCTGTGGGGGGTTGTGGTGGGATATGCTAATAACGCCCAGCTACAGGGACCAGCCTCCCTTCCCATCCCCCAGGAATATATAAAGAGCCCCAACCTCAGCCACTGACCCGACCCTGGCCAACAGGCATCTGTCCTTGTTAATTACAGAGAGACAGTCCCAAACTCCAGGAGCTCCCGCCGGGATCTGCTGGCCTGCAGCAGCCAGGGCCTGGCTCCCTCTCTGCTGAATATAGGTATTCCCACCTGCTTCTCTGAAGGATGGACATGACGGATGGCTGCCAGTTCTCCCCTTCTGAGTACTTCTATGAAGGCTCCTGTATCCCCTCACCAGAGGATGAGTTTGGGGACCAGTTTGAGCCAAGAGTGGCAGCCTTCGGGGCACACAAAGCTGAGCTGCAGGGCTCAGACGATGAGGAGCACGTGCGTGCACCTACCGGCCACCACCAGGCTGGCCACTGCCTCATGTGGGCTTGCAAAGCTTGCAAGAGGAAGTCCACTACCATGGATCGGCGCAAGGCCGCCACCATGCGCGAGCGCAGACGCCTGAAGAAAGTCAACCAAGCTTTCGAGACACTTAAGAGGTACACCACCGCCAACCCTAACCAGAGACTCCCCAAGGTGGAGATCCTCAGGAACGCCATCCGCTACATTGAGAGCCTCCAGGAGCTGCTGAGGGAACAGGTGGAGAACTATTACAGCCTGCCGGAACAGAGCTGCTCCGAGCCCACCAGCCCCACCTCCAACTGCTCGGATGGCATGGTAAGCCTCGTTTTTTTACTATAGTCTTTGTGAAAAGTCCTGGTACCTCTTCTAAACCAGGTACAGTGGGGAACTATGTTCACAGAAAGATTTAAAACAAAAAGAAAAACAAAAACTGTCCTACAGGATTGTAGTTTGATTTCCTGTTTGCAGATGCATGCAGATGTTAAAGTAAGAGGTTGGCTTGCCTTTAAGTGACTAACAAAGTATTTTCTCTATTATTTCTTACTTACAGCAGCCACCCAGTGTATATAGATAGCTCAGTAAATAGTTAGAACGCATCCCAACATCATTCCAATTCCTGCTCGGAGGCCCGTCTGGAAGGCAATGTTGATGCATTGTTTTCAGAGGGCATCTGCGCCTGAGTTGGCAGGTTTTTGATGTGTTTTTTTGCCCTGGGAAAGCGTTCTCTCCCAGAATTAGTGTGGCTTCCTTCTACCGCAATCCATTTTGCATGGTTAACCCAGGGCACATTGCTGCGGGATTTCACCATCTTTTTCCTCTTCTCCCAGCCCGGAGACTGACCTTGGTGCCCTGGAGATTTGGAGGCATCAGCCCCTTCCTTAAATCAGTGTGGCCGGGGAGGGAACGAAGACCATTCGGTTTCCTGAGTTAGGGGGCTGGTATGATCTCACCCTAGGTCTGTGCTTCTTTTTGCCAAGGCTTAAAAATATATTTCTGTGTGTTTTGTGTTAACAGCCTGAATGTAACAGCCCTGTCTGGTCCCGAAAGAACAGCGGCTTTGACAGCATCTACTGTCCTGATGTATCAAATGGTAAGAACTGATAACTTCAGACACCTTTAAAGATCTGTTCAGTCTCATAGTTCAGTCATGGCAGTCTGTCCTTCCAAGTAGTATTTAGAAAAGGTATAAAAATGATGGCTGTGGTGGGGGGAAGGCTTTGGACCATTTTCTGCTCCAGGTTACCCAGACAGACAGACAGACCAGCATACATGCATGCACGTGCATGCACCCCCGCCCCCCCACTCACTTTTGCTTGAAATATTAGCAGGGGTCTTCCACACCTCTACCCTCGGGAATTGCTAGATATTTACTGCAAAGTTTTACATCAGTCCCTCTGTGATCACCTGACCTATGTGGTCAAAGGTGCTGACCTCGGGTTGAAAGGCCACCACAAGCAAGCCTGTCTGCATGGGGTTGGTTTTCTGAAAGCACTTTTCTCCTTGGGCTGTTAGCATGTGCTGCAGATAAAAGCTCCTTGTCCAGCTTGGATTGCTTGTCCAGCATAGTGGATCGGATCACGTCTGCAGAGCCATCTGAGTTGGCTCTTCAGGACACAGCTTCCCTCTCTCCAGCGGCCAGCACCAACTCACAGCCTGCTACCCCCGGATCCTCCAGCTCTAGACTTATCTATCATGTACTATGAACTCTCTCCCGATGACCACTCCTGCTAGGAGGGCGTCCTATGTGGGAGAAAAGAAGCCCCGCGTCTGAAGGAAAGACAAGCTGTGCAGAATATGTGCTTTTCGGTTGTAAATACTGTCTTGCCACTTTATGAGAAAAATGGATTTAACTGAAAGTCACATTTGCAATAATGGCTTCTCCTCTGCCTGTTCTTCTTGCTTTTGTTTTTGTTTTTGTTTTGTTTTGTTTTTTTAGCTTCTGATTGCTTTAGATACATGGTTCCAAAAATGTTTTTCTGATAGAGGCAATTAATTGACAGTTACTTAGAGTAATTCTTAACTTATACATATATATTGTAAATATTGCACATCAAAATAACTTTGGTATTTTAGAGCTCTATTTTTTTCTTCAAAAAAAAAACCATTTTAATAGCTTGAAATCCATTACAGGGAATTAAAAATATATTTAACTTTTGCTTTTCTCTTTAATCTTTTGTTAATAGTGTATCATCAAATGAAAAAAATAACAATTCTACTTTCATCTTTTCTTATAAGAAATACTTCTTTCAATGTAAGCAATAAATAATACATTGAGGGCAATTTCAAACTATAAAAATTTTGTAAATTTCACTATAAATGAAATTGTTTACTGAAATAACTAATTTGTTTCTTGGCCTTTAAAAATAATATCCCCAATGAAATTAGCAAATCATGAACATGAAACATTTAAGTGTGGGTTAAATATGATCACACAGTTAGCCTTGTAGAAAAGTATGAAAGTAAATTACGAATTTCTTTTAGACTTGTTGATTTCACGTATAAAAATATTACATTTCCATTGTAAACATATTTCAAGAATGCCTGGTAAATGAATCCCCCTTTTCTTTGTTGTTATTCCATACAATGTCGAGTTGTATATAAAAAAGGATTGTAAAATTTTACAGGATAATATCATTTGTTTAAGCAAAAAGCTTTAAAAAATATTATGTCATTTTACTATATACAGTACTTTGCCAATCATGAGCCACATTTTATTAACTATTTGTATATGCCTTAAAATAACTTGATAAATAAATATACTATTATTATCAATAAAATATTTAAAGGAGGTGAATATTTTTCCTATTATTAGAAAGCCAGCATTAGAAATCTTCAAAACCATATCACAAACTGATCCCTCATTTTTATGGTCTTTTATAAGTTTTGTTATCTGCATTATGAATGTTTGTACATATGCATCTGTGAGATGGACAGGAACTTTGAAGCTCATCTGAAGAAATTGAGATAAAAGTTGGATGAATAAACAGAAAATTAAATTGAAATAATCATCCAGACATTGATTGGTAAGTATTCCACCTGAAAGGGACACAAAGAAGCCACCTGTGAGATATAGAGAGTAGATGTTAATAAAGGCCAAATATACAGCATGCCCGCATCCTCTAAGGTGCTTGTTTTATTTTATTTTTTGAGACAGGTTTTTCTGTGTAGTCCTTGCTGGCCTCAAACTCACAGGGTAGCTGTGAGCCTGCTGTGGTCACTCTGCCTGGGCCTCTCAACTCCTGGGATTACAGTGGGCCCTCTAACTCAACCTCTAACTTTGACTATTTGTGTAAAATTGCTTAAGGCTTTGCATGTAGACACTACTGCAGGTTGGCAGTACACCTGTTCTCCGGAATGCTTCAGTATATCTGATTGTTTTTGTGTGTGTGTGTGCGTGCGTGTGCGTGCATGTGCGTGCATGTGTGTGTGTGTGTGTGTGTGTGTGTGTGTGTGTGTTCAGGCACGAGGCTCAAAGGAATATAAGCCATTATGTAAAGGAGGGAGAAGGCCTGAGTTCAGAGCCAATTGTGGCCTCTGTCACCAGATTAGCATGGTGATACTATAGTATGGATGGTTGCTTCTACACAGAAAGAGTCTTTCTTTTCCCTGACAAGGGATCGTAAGGATTCTACATGAAGAGGCTCCAAGGTGCAAGATAAAGATTTCTATGTGGTTTAACATAAATTTGACTTATTAACTTGTACTATGCAAATTTCTTCACTTGCTGTTTCTATAGAAAATGCAAATGTCCATGGTTCTTAGTAAACTAAGGAAGGACAAACTTACTCAAATGCTGGTTTTAAGGTCAGGTTTTAAATGTAACCACATCTGTTCCATTAGATTAGTTACTTTCCTATGGGAGAGCACACCTACTAGTTATCTAATACTGATGGTCAACCGGTAAACATATACACACGTAACATTATATAGACTGAGAAGATTGTATTTATGTACTTAGGAAAATATATTCCTATGTATAAAAGTTATACATATATTTTTCTGTATAAAATGTTTACATATAATTTTTAAAGGCCATGAATATGAAAAGGGGAAAGGAGGGAAATATATGGAAAGGCTTGGAAAAGAAAGAAAGTATAAAAGTGGTATGATTTTATTATAATAAAATATTAAATATTAAAAATAATACTAAATATACAGTAATAATCTTAATATTAAATATTAAAACCTCTAGGAAGATACAGTTTTATAATCCCCTACAAAACTAAAATAAGGTGGTGTCAAAAATGTAATGAAGCTTTCATTTAAAAGTAATAACACTGACTCCATCTATGAAATCTATTTTTATAAGTGCACAATGTACTTGATATGTTCAATGAGTAATAAGAAGTATTTCTTTAATTAACATACGTATTCTTTCATAAAGTATTCAGAGTATTTAGAGCTACCCCAGTGATCTGATCTAGAGTTTACTCAAATGGTTTTTAGGAGCAAAACTCTTATTGTCGGATTGTTCAATGAATCACATTTCTAACATCATTTGGAAGGCTGGGGGGTCTGTTTACCTAATACCCTGCCACAACACATTATCTACAGTCCATCAGTTTCTTCTTGCAAAAAGAAGTCACCTTTCCCTTTTGGAAACTGGTCCCCTAATGATTGAGACCAAGAGAAGACTTCTTTATTCCAAAGGACAGCGCAGGGCAGGTGAGGCAGCTTAACGGAGAAACAAGCAGTAAAGGTCTTTGTCATCTACAACTCTCAGGCAGAGAACTCCTCATTGGGCTGCCTCTGATCACCTCAGCTGAGGGACAAATTTCTAGAAGTAACAGAGACAACAGCATTGCTCCTTAAACTAAAACCTGCTAGAGAGCAGTGTCCTAGGAAAGAGGCCGGAGAGCTCCCCTTTTCTCATGTCCACGATGCAAGTTCATTGAGACATGATGAAAATTGAGTCTAGGAGACTGTGGAGATGGACAGTCACCATATGGAAGCGAATTGCTATACTCAAGCTCTGTAGTGTCTTCAGTTTCTGTCCATTTGAAAGATGAGAGTGGGATAAAATTCATGGCTATTCAGTACCCATACATTCCTGCTTACAATGGCTCCCTTATTATTATTTAATCCGAGAGTGGTATTTCCGGGAACTCTCCCTTTGGGGGTATAAGAGTTGGAAATTTAATTCTCTGTCCTATGTGGAGATGGTGTTTCTGGGAATAATATTAATGCACAACTATTTGTAACCCCAGAAAAGCCATGCTTGAATAACAAAGGACTTCTAAAATTATTAGCACTGAACGTCCCCACATTGCCTACATGGTACACAATATCAAATGTATTTACTTAAAGAATTACAATTATAGGTATTTTAGTTGGTTAGTGGTTTATTTTGTAATAAGATTATAAAATTTGACCAGAATAGTTATTACACTCATAAAGTCTTATAAAAGTTATCATCTGTAAAGCAGAAAATAAGACAAATCCTAACTACATACCAGTTAGCACACATCATTATAGATTATGCAGGAAATAATAGAAAGCAATGACTAACAAATGTTGAATTATTATTGTACAAATAAGAGATGAAAGCCACAAAGAGCAATAATTCCTGAGATTAACATACCTAACAGAATTGCTTCACATCCTGTGTTTTCGGAGTCTCAGGCAGACATTTGTAAGGCTTCTTATAACGTAACAATAAAAAACTAAAATCAATATTTCTGCTGTATTTTCTGAACCAGTTACTTGTCTCACTGCTCTAGCATCATCAACAACAAAAAATATCGAACAAGAAGGAAAGTAAGAAAGGAAGTGTTTATTTTGGTTTATACTTTATCATGAACGGATCAGCACAGTAGCAAGAGAAGAAAGTACCTGGTCTCATTGCATCTCTGGAAGGTAAGAATGAGCGGGGAATGGGAATGGATTCCAAAGCACAAGGCCCACCTCTGGTAGCACACTTCCTCCAGGAAGCCTCAACCTTTAAAGAGTCCATGATCTTCCCAACTGGTGGCATCACCTTCTGAAATACTAGTGTTCAAACATATGAGATTGCAGGGCCCATTGTACATCCAAACTATAATTCTCTTAATAAGGCAAGTTATAAAGCCAGGCAAGAGTGAGAAAGAGGGTTAGTTAACCCGTTTCTTTTGGTGATGGAAAGAGTCGGGAGTTTAAATCTGTGTGTAACTTATCACAGTAACTGGAATTCTCCATTCCTTACTTTGAACTCAACTCATTTCCTGACTTGTGTTTCTAGCATGACCCATGGCACTTGGCAGTCTTGAAATATGTCCTGGTCAATGTTATCCTGCTCTGGCAGGTAACCTCTATCTAAATATCTCTAACTCAGCATATTCCAAATTAGGCTCATCAACAAATGTGACTCAGCTCACTGCACTGCTTTGGGAGCCAGATAACATGCAGGATTCATGAGGTGCTCCAAGATGACACTCCATATTTCCAAACTTAGCTTCCAATACTGTCTGCTATTTCTGTCTCCTTTCCTCTTACACTCGTGTCTAAGCCATTATACATCTACCCCCATACTATGACTCTTTCTCTCCAAAGTTGTTATGGAACCTTGTCAGCCTTCTCTGGTTATCTACTTATGACTTGATATTTCCTCTTCTCAGGTCATGAAGTTTATGGGAGTGACACTATCTGCTACAAAAGTGAGCAAATTGTTCAGTTCTGCCCATGTGTTTACACAGTTCTGCAACAGTGTTTATTTTATGGATAGACATGGGACCCAAGTTGCTCAACTAATGCCAGCCTTAGGGGTCTCTCTTCCTCCATATCTCTCTCCCTTCCATCCCCCTTCTTTTCCTTCCTTCCTTCCTTCCTTCCTTCCTTCCTTCCTTCCTTCCTTCCTTCCTTCCTTCCTTCCCCCTCTTTTTCTGCTGACAATATTGTGGATAGAGCCTAGGGCATCATGCAAGCTAAGCAAATACTATTCCACTGAGCTATAGCTTTTCTTTTGTTTTGTTGTTTCTTCTCTTTTTTTATATTTTATTACATATTTTCTTTCATTTCAAATGATCTCCCCTTTCCTGGTTTCCCCTCTGAAAACCCCCTATGCCCTTCCCCTCCCCCTGTTCCCCAACCCACTCACTCCCTGCTTCCTGTCCCTGGATTTCCCCTATACTAGGGCATAGAACCTTCAGATGACCAGGGGTTTCCCCTCCTATTGATGACCAACTAGGCTACATTTGCAGTTAGAGCCATAAATCCCACCTTGTGTTTTCTGTTGGTGGGTTAGTCCAAGGGAGCTCTGGGGGTACTGGTTAGTTCATATTGTTGTTCCTCCTATGGGGCTGCAAACCCCTTCAGCTCCTTGGGTACTTTCTCTAATTCCTTCACTGGGGATCCTGTGCTCAGTCCAATGGATAGCTGTGAGCCTCCAAACTTTAACCTTTGTTGGGACCACAAGGAAAAAGAATTCTCTTTCTGCAGGAGTAGTAATATATTAGATTTTTATTTTCTTTAAAGCAGACATCTGTCTTCTCGCACCCACAAGAGCAGCTCCTGCCTAATGATAAAGCCCACGCAGTCGCTACATTCCTGAAAATGATCATTGGGCAAAACAGATCCTAAAACGTCTCAATCTGCTCTTTCCCATAGTTGTATATAATCCCATTGTCTGAATACTCGTAGCGTGTGTCTCAGAACGATTATCCAAACATATCAGTTAATTTTCTTTCCTAGCTTAATGCACATAGGTTAAGAACAAAGCAAATTTGGTAGCAGAAGCTACGGAACTGTTATCTTGCTCTTCCGTCTACCTCTCATGAGTTACTTCTTTCTTGCCGCGTCTCTGTTACTTCCACCCCTGTAACTGCAGCGGCTTTTCTCAGTCATCATTACTCGTCACACCTTCTCCTGTCTGTAAACTCTGCACCTTTTCTACTTCACCTGTACAATGCAGACTCTCTTAGAGCTCTCAGCTCAGGCTTCAGTTCTGGACAACTCCTCTCTGACTTGGGCCAGACCTCTTTAAGCAATGTCATTGTCTTCTTCTTCTGGAGATCTCCACATAAATGCTGAATTTAGGGTAGGTGCTTTATGGCCCAGAGATCTTGAGAATTACTCAAGTAATTTTCCTGTCTATCGAGTGTGACTAGGATTGCAGATGTGCACCACATCACATAGCTTAGACACTGAGCACAGGGCAGGCTCCTGTCTTCTGGTTCTTTTTTCTTGGTGTACATACGCAGCACTTTATACCATGGATCCAGTGCTTGGTCTTCAGATCCTGCATATGATCTGGATCCAGAAGATCCACACCAAGTCGGGTCATGTTTGACATATTACAAATGCTCATCTACCTGTTTTTCTTCATTAGACCATTCACCATTGGAAGAGAAATATGTAGTTGCAGATGAAAATGGGATCGCAAGAAGGGTGGAGCTGACCACAATTGGAGTCGGTTGTTATTCCCCAGTTTGTTCAAGATAATTAACTTAATTATTTAGAGAATAAGACAAAAGAAACATAAAAATAACAGCAGTAGTGGCAATAAAAGCAATAGCACCTATCCTTAGCAAATCTCTCTCTCTCTCTCTCTCTCTCTCTCTCTCTCTCTCTCTCTCT